>NC_090697.1:56478619-56786453 GCF_040954835.1 Lepisosteus oculatus | reverse complement strand
TGTGAAAAATAATTTCTGTCTGCCACTCATGGCATGCTGAACTTCAGGAGGGGGAAGAGATGAGTAAAATAAATCAAAATGCCAGACACCTTTTTTGGTCCATATATTACAGTTACATTGCTGTTTAATCAGGTTAAAAGAAGACTGATCAAGTCACTTGACGGAGCACTCTTTATTTTTCAGAGCTCTTTGCAAATGTCTTAGCACTAAGGTGTAATTTCAATCAACAGAAAAACAAAAGGACTCAAAAATGGAGAAAAGTACCAAAGCCAATCCTGTGTATAAATGTAGCCAGTAATATCCTTTTCATATTGTTAATTTAATAATACATTCCTTGAAAGAATACAAACTGAAATTTTGCCAGTACTGTATGTGAAAATCTTAGATAACGTTCACATGAATTCATGATTTTTTAACATTTTCAGCATGTATTAACCAGCAACAGGACACAAATAAGAGGGAATACCACGTGCCATTATATTTATGAGATACTGCTGTATATCATAGATTAAATAATATGGCATAAAATGCCTCCTTTATTCTCAAGTTAAAAAATAACAAATACCAAAACATTGGTGCTCTGGTTTCTTTCTACAGGCATCATGGTAGTTTATTGGTTTCTGGGAAAGCTGGTTTGGTGTGAGTGTGTACATGTTTGTCTGTGTGTGCCCTGCAATGGACTGCTGTCCCAGGATGTTACCTGCTTTGTGACTGTTGCTTGGGGGGAAAGGTTCTAGTTTCTCCACAACACTGTATTGGACCAAGCAATAAGAAATGGAGGGATGGGTGGATTATATTTTAACTGAATTAAATAATACAACTTACGGGATACGAAGCTATTGATAACAAGTTCTGTAACTCAAATTTAATTCTTTCGGGCAGAATAATGTTTTTTCACATGATTCCTCTGAAAGATTAAATATGAACCTCGACCATATATGATTATTTTTCTTCAAATGTGTTGTTTTCTGTTAACATTACTTTTTATATCATACCATGAGATAACACATTTCATAAATGTTCTGGTTGTCTTTGTCAGCAGTAATGAATACCAATTGCTCTGAAAATCTTTATTTTTAAAATATTTTAAAATCAGCCTTCATTGATTGTTTTCTGAAGGGAAAGGAGCAGAAAAAGCCTTCTCTTGAATGATGGAGTGAATGTTTTTTGATGATGTCAGCACTGACAAAAATGTGACCTTTCCACTGATGCTTTCCACTGATCTTACACCACTGGTATAATTTTGTCAGTCTAATGTCAGCAGTTGTAAATCAGTGAAGTCTGCATAATTTCACAGAGGAAAACCACTGAACATTGATTTGTAATGTGTGTAGCTCATTTCACAAGAACACGTTTTCCACTCAGAGTATGGGATCATTTAATATGAATGCCAGACACTTACCAGTTACAAATACATTTCATGTAAATACATAAAAACAGATTAAATGATACCCTTGCGATAGAAGTTAGAAAGGAATTCTCCATGCATGCAACAAGCTCCCTGATAAAATATTTTCTCCTAAATTCTTTTTTTTACCACACCATAAAGTTAAAATACTGTAGTGTAGCGGCAATGCTTGTTAATAAGACAGAATTAAGTGTTGCTGTCTCTTTCCCAAATGAGGCCCCATCATCTCTGTTCATCTCTGTGGTGCAGCTACAGAGAAACTATTCATGCAGGCTGATTTAAGGTTTCCTTTGATAAGGTACAGCTTCCAAATGGGGATGCACTTAGCTAAGCCTGGCTATCATGATCAATGGTCATCCATTGGCGCCTATCTGTCTAGGGAGTTCCAGATGGACATCTGTACTGCATTCCTAGGTGTCAGGAGTAAGTGACTCATATCTCACCTTGATCAACCAATCAGGGACTGGTAGGGCCGAGTAACCCATGTGGGACTCTGATGCCCAGGAATCTTTCAGCCAATGAACGAGCTGAAGTTCCTCCAGGTAAAAACAGGCAACAGAGAGCCTGGAGAAGGAGAACTTTTCTAAGGACTTTTCCAGTAGGAGAATTCTAAGGTGAATTCCAGGGGTCCGAGAATTCCAGGGCAGGACGGCCCAGGAGCAGAAGGCTCCCAAGGGCAGGACATTCTCGCAGCGCGCCTCCTGACCATCCTGAGACTCAGCCCGGACAACCACGGAACGGCCAGTGTGTCCGAGTGCCAGAACTTTCCTCTGTTCTAAGAGTCTAGAGCGGAGGTTGCCAGAGAGTAACCAGAGGATCCACCCGAGGTTAACATCAGCAGCAGGCCTCGTGAACAGGTCGGAACTGTGGACAGCTGAATCACTATTCAGAACTAGCGCTTCATCAGGAACAAAACGGTCCTCTTCCTGACCTGCTGGGACCAACAGTCATCTTTTCTCCTGTGCACAAACTTCGCTAGTTAAAGCCAAAACTAACTAGCCGGTCAGTGAGCATCAGCAGTGCACCGTAGCAAGCTGCACAGCCCAGCCTGGCACGGAGCCAGAGAGCCCGCAGGAGATCTGAATCCCCAGAGATTGGATGAGTATTCAACTTCAATGCATTACAGCTCGAGAATTCAATTGTTATCCCAACCAGCTGATATCAATTGAATTCCTAAGAGTTATGTACTTGTTTTGAGTATCTAATGTAGAAGTTGTAACCAAGTTCACTTTATGAAACGGTCTAAATGAATGATATACTGAAAGTATGTCCTCTTGATATGTGTAACACTTTGTAACTGACTGAATATATATACCTTTTGTATTCTGATAACCCTCACGATAAGATCTGTTAGGTTTATATGCATATTTTATGTATTAATAAATGTATCCTCGTGTATTAGTACCTGCGTGTGTGTGCGTTGTTTGAGTTATTTCGCATGGTTGGATTCTAAGGCCATCAAAAGAATCATTTTGTGATTTACGGCTACAATTAATAATTGTCCCCGTAAATGCCCAAACCCTACAGAACTGGTGCCTTCAGAGAGCACACTACAGTAGTATGGAAACACAGATCTGAAGATATTTCAGTAGCTCAGTAGCTGGTGCTTAATTGAGCTCGATAAGCAAACTCCACGTTTTAAATTCATATCTAAGAAAGCAAAGATTCTGTGTCCTATTTTGAATAGAAAATCATCTCCCCCCCATTCATTCATTTTTAATATTCTTCTAGCTATGTATAGCGCTGGCACTCTAGCAAATATGCTTCTTTTCCTTTTTCATTTTATGGCTCTGCATTTGTTCATTAAGTAATTCTTTATTTTGGAACTTGGTCACACTCACAAGAAACTTCAGTCAAACAGTCATAGGACACCATTAGTAAGAAACAGTGAAGATCTTTTTAAAAAAAGGCAATGCAACTGGACAGTATAGCTTCCAATATTATCAACAGAATCATGGCAAGCTCAAAAGAAAATAATAAAGACTATTTAAACCCAAGAGCGGGAGGTGATTTTTTATCAGTGAAAATAGATTTTCTTGACTCTGTGTATCATTTTTAAAAATTCTAGATGCTACTGTATCTATCTTCTTTAACATCTAATTAATAACTGAGCCCATTGTGCTCAAGACTTTCTTACCGTCTTATAATTTGTCATATCTTCACGAGAAAAGGTAAAGAAAATGAAAAGGGGCATTCTTCTCCCTCTGTGGGTAATTCATCTTATCCCCTTTGTTCTCTTTTTCCACACTTGAAACCTAAGTGGCAGGAGATGTACATTGAACTGTGTGATCCTGTGGTGACCTCTTCACATTTAATATAGTAGAACAAGAGCCTGAATAAATGTTTTATTAATTTGTGCTAAATGAAGGTTATCAGCCATGAGAGGAGTACACGTATTGCCATCTAATGTAACCCCAGGGACGTCTCTTAATTGCCCTAATGAAATGAGACCAGTCTATTTTGTTATGGTAGAGATCTCTTGGAAAGGACAGGTGCCTCAAAAGCAGCAGGAAAATGTTTGGCACATTCCTTCTTGCATCTGCTCTTTAACTCTGGAGCAGATTCTTCCTTATGTCTCACCACAGCACTTTTCCATAGGTGTAAGTGTGATGTTATTTAAACGTTCAATAAAAGATAGAAACATACAGTCCTTTTTCAATGGAGTCATAGAATCTTTTTAACTGTATACCAATAAAATAGTTCTTTATGAGCTTCTACAGTGCCTTGAACCCTTCTAATTCATTTATGTATGTAAAATGGATTAATTATATTGTAAGGTATTTTAAAACTCCATCCTTATTGTGAATCCTGGTTAACTGGAAGTTGAGTCACAAAAAAGTTATACTGTAAATTTTGCAGAACAGGTCCTTTTAAACTGATCAGAACCATTTTTTTTTTTGCTTGGTACTTACGCCAAACCTTAGAATAACAGTACAGAACTATGTCGACTATTGCTTTTTCCCCTTTGGTTCAGAGTGATTACATCTTTTATATTTGGTGCTCTTCTATCAAAAAGGATAAAACTTCAATTAGAGCTTTTTTTATCAATTGAGGGATCTTGATACCACATTCCTTCCCAGTAAAATCTCCTTTGGTTTAAAAAATTACTGTCTTTTTCATTTTTAATCCATTTACATTTTTCTTTCTTGTGTATTGCTTATTTTCTCCAACATGGTTGACATTACATTCCAAATCTGTTGTGTAACACATCATGTTAGAAATTTGGTTTTCTCTCATTTTGCATAAGACATCTTGCCGTAACAAGGAGCATTTAGTGGTCATCTGCATATATATATAAATAAATTAGCCAGCATTTTCTTTGTGACCAAGTTTCAAAAACAGTGATATACAAAGAGAAAACAAGCAAGCTAGAATACAAGCTAGCTAGAATACATTACAAACTTTATACTTTTCACAGCAATTTTAAAAGTTTGTTTATCAATCTTCTGCAGCATTCTTCAGCTCCTTTAGTGTTTAACATCATTTAGGTTAAAAAATTCTACAGATTTCCCCAAGCTGCTATGATGACTAAAGTCCTCATAAGAGGTCCTCCAGCAGCCCATAAGAGGTGAACATGTTCCTTTACTCCCAAGTATTTTTCACCCTTGTCATGCTAGCCACTTTTAATCACATCTGCCCAGCATGAGTAAGCATTAAGCACCTCTATGAACATATCTTCCTTTTTTCACAGAAATCAAAGTGAACAAATGTCATAGCCTTTTAGTCCACCTCCAGGAAAGGAGACGGATTTCTCCACCAGATTCTTTTCTGATACATCACATGAGTACTGAGAACTACTTCTTATGCAGACCTTACAACACTTAAGTAATACTTTGTTAATTCATTAACAAATTAATTAAGTAAGTATTCTAGGTGGTAGCTCTTGAGGGGTTAACACTCTCAGACCCCATATGACACCATCATCAGTCACCAAACGTCATTAAGCCAGACATACTGTAATTTCTAAGGCTACCGAGGTCCTGACTTTCTGTGGTCATTAAAAATAGCAGGATGTTTCTCTAAAACAGCAGGGGTGTAACCCTGGCATCCTGGCCAAATTCCCCATTGGCCCTTGCCAATCATGGCCTCCTAATAATCCCCATCTATGAACTGGCTTCATTACTCTGCTCTCCTTTCCACTAGTAGATGATGTGTGGTGACTGTTCTGGTGCACTATGGCTGCTGTCGCATCATCCAGGTGGATGCTGCACATTGGTGGTGGTGGTGGAGGGGAGTCCCCATTACCTGTAAAGCACTTTGAGTGGAGTCCAGAAAAGTGCTATATAAGTGTAAGCAATTATTATTATTATTATTATTATTATTATTATTATTATTATTATTATTATTATTATTATTATTATTATTTGAGGTACATACTGTAGGTGATTGGTCACTCACTTCCATCAACTAGATGTGTGAAAAAGGCATCACAGGCCAGTGTTAATTGCAACAAAGGACTGAAATGGATTATGACCCAGGTGTACTATAGTTGTGCTCTAGTCTTTATCAGAAGCTTCTTGCTTCTTGCTTTTGGCTTTTGTTGGTGGTACCTTTACAGAGTAACCCCAGCATAGGTTTGATAAAGGTCCAGTATAGAGGTTAGAATACAATTGCCACAGTAGTTTAAAAGTGCCATCAAAGTGTTCAACTCTGTAACATTAGAGAGAACCAAAGCTTTCTCTATAGTGTCTGTTTTTCCATTCATGGGATCAGCTCATTCAGCATAAATGACTTCACCCATATAAATTACATTTTATTGAAAGAAATTATCCTGCCACTTGTCTATGTTTATATTAAAATCCCACACTCATCCAGTCTTTCAAACTCCGCCTCTGTCCTCTTTTCCTATCACTAATAATCAAGCCCTTCTGTTTGTTAATAGTCCAGTATGCATTCAGTTCTGCTGGTATGGGTGTGCCAAATCCAGTTTCAGGAATTGTTTCCCATTTGCTAACTTGACAAACAAATCCTGAACTCTGGAGATTGAGTACTGGAATTCCCAGTCACTCAGCTGGTTAACTTTACCTTAATGGTTACCTTTTAATATCTACTAAGTCTCACACTGCAATAAATTTTGGCACACATATACAGTAGTAGGCACTACCCACTCTGAAAATGATACAGGAGCTACAGTACTAGTTTACTCTTGCAAAGCTTTCCCTTTACAATCAGTTTTAAATTTATGTAATTTACACAACCTTGTTTTTTCATCAAAGATTGTCCCACATCCCTGTTACAGACTGTAAATAGGATCTCAAATTTAATTAATGTCTGGTTAATGTAGCCCAGTCTTGGTAAACCTGTTTCTACTTCCCACAGTCTTTGTTCCTTTCCTGTAGTACAAGTAACATTAACTGTAACTGTTTACTCTCATAGTTCACTGTCAGTTTATCCAAAGATATTTCTACGACCTCAGTACTTTATAGTTGTAAAGTAACATCAGTGTGTTTTAATCCAAAACTTTAATTTATT
Organism: Lepisosteus oculatus; assembly: GCF_040954835.1. Classification (NCBI taxonomy): domain Eukaryota; kingdom Metazoa; phylum Chordata; class Actinopteri; order Semionotiformes; family Lepisosteidae; genus Lepisosteus; species Lepisosteus oculatus. The sequence goes on along the minus strand of NC_090697.1, from coordinate 56,779,573 downwards.
TCAATACAATTTCTCAGAAATTAAGGTCATAACAACCTCCATTTTTTCTCACATACAGGTGATTAGGTTTCACATATTTCCACCACTGGCAAAAGTGCATAGTACCTCTTTTATTTAAAGTACATACTGTAATGCTCTTACAAGAGACCTGGAACTTAAGTACATTGAGTCTTCTTTTCTCGCAAAGATGGAATTGCATTACAATTTTCTTCCTTTCAAAGCTACTACAAAGAGTGTGTAGTAGTTTTCTCATTCTTGGGAGTGTGTGTCTTGTGGCTAAAGAAGCTTTTAGGACATCCATTATGCTCTGTGAAAAACACATTGTTATATCACATTTTGGTTGTGTTCTGCTTATGAGACTGCTGCTCCAATTTTAGGTGCCACTAACACCTATATTTCACAGCTGGGTGAGAAGTTTTACAAGCTTTACCTACAGTATGTGTCATGCACACTTTGAGTATGTATAAATGCACAATTTTCTGCAATATTCAGAAACAAAAGTCATTGTGTTGGTGATATTATCTTTTCTGTCTATTGCAAGCTTCTGGATGCCTTATCATTTATTGACATTATGTTTTGCTCTGGCTCTGATACTGATACTTGTCTATTACATGGCAAGTTGAATTTTTGACCAGCCTTTCCAAAGTTCAGTACAAATCTATGTCCCAATTCAACACATCTCCATAAATAGTGGTCCATAGACCCTGTGACACAAGAATGGGTGCTTCATAACAGAGTCTTTTAAATAGTCAGGTCCAGAGGAACAGACACACCAAACACAGCTATAAGGTAAAAAAAAAACAGTAAGGAATTTTTTTTTTAAACCACAGTCTCTCCTGAGACTCTTCTCGTAACTTTCAAAAATCATAAAGACTTAATCCACAAAGGTCACAACGTCTTAAGGTCCATGGTCAGTCCTTCTTCCTCTAGCAAGTAGTGTACAGAGTTTCTGCCTTCTGGCTTCCAATAGCAGACTCACCAACTGACCAACCCAGAAAATCTCTAATTTCTTCTTTTGAAACATTCTCCTTGCCAATTGTCTTCCAGCAACTGGTCAGGTAATTGAGAGCCGCAGCTCATTTTCTGAGAGGTTTCTGGGAAATGTGGCACAGAACAGGTTCAGTATGTTTGCTGAGGAGTGACACACAAACATATTTAATGTATGTACACTTTAAGATCTTTATTGAGATATCTACTTCCTTTACCATCAGCATCTTTGAGCTCATATCTCCTGTTTCTTTCCATCTCAACATATCTGCTCTTGCAGGAGCCTAGTGGAATTCACAAGATCTAGAAAAAAAAGTAACTACTGTATAATGCAGGATTGCAAGAAATGCATCATGGACAGCTATTCCTATTCATCCTCCATCCATTGATATACAATGCATCCATACAACAAGTGTCACTATTACATAACTAAGATGAAACAACTCAAGACTTAAGACAACTCTGAAAAGCATATTCAAAACTACAGACACTAATTATTTATTTAGTGACAAATTGCAAACTCCCATTTCTGTTATTTCCAGCATGCCCCTGCTGGGCAGCAGGCTTTATACTCAATTTTCTTGGATCTGGTGACTGGTTCAGTGAGTGATGTTTTGTTGGAATCTATGGTATAAACTAGAGGTATCGTAAATTTCTGAATTAGAGTTTCTTACAGTAAAGCATTCGACTGCATCGAACCTATGCTGATGATACAACATTACTGGCGGAAACGGAAGATGGCCTGAAATACCTCATTTTAAGAATGAAAAAGGCAAGTGAAAAGATGGGTCTCCACCTCAACATCAAAAAGACGAAGGTCATGACAACAGCTGGAAATGGAGCAGTCAAAATAACCATCAATAGTGAAGAGATTAAATGCGTCAAGGTTTTCTGCTTCCTGGGATCCATGATCTACCGAACTGGAGACTGCGGCCCTGAAATCAGGCGACGAATTGCGTTAAGCTGTAGTGTGATGCTGAGCATGCACCAAATCTGGAAGAGCAAAGACATCAGCCTCACAACCAAATGCAAAATGGTCCACGCTATTGTGATCCCCATATCAATGTATGGGTGTGAAAGCTGAACCATGAAAAAAGCTGACGGAAAGAGGATGGATGCTTTCGAGCTATGGTGCTGGAGAAGACTGTTACGGATACCATGGACATCAAAGGGTCACCAATAAAGAGGTTCTGGAGCACTTCAAGCCAGAAATTTCGCTTGAGGGAAAGATCACCAAACTCTGGCTCACTTATTTTGGTCACGTGATGTGATCCGATTCATTGGAGAAAGCAATGATGCTTGGAATGGTCAGTGGAACAAGAAGACAAGGCCGCCAAAGAACGGGGAGGCTCGACACCATCAAAACAGACACTGGCTTAGGCATAGAACAGCTGAAAGGGAAAGTCCAAGACCGGAAAGCGTGGCGAGAGATGGCCCACAGAATCGCCGAGATTCGGATCTGACTGACCGGATAACATCATCATCATCATTATATTAAACCACTAGCAATTTATTTTCTGTAACTCTGTTTAATAAATAAAATCATTACTACAAGGAGGTTATTTTCCAAATTCCATCGCACTACATATCTTTACATTTATCATAATACAGAAAGATGAAAATATGAAAAGTAAAAAGCAATAATAACCTTGAAGGCTGGTAAAATGTATCTAAACTCAAAAAAAGGATAGGCTCTTATGCTCTTCAGTTTAACTGTAACAACAATTAGAGAAATGTTTAGTATGCTTGAAAATATAAATCTATACACAAATATATAATCAAATAATGTAACAGGTCCCAAATACAATCTCTTGTCAACCACAAAGACCAGAAAACAGTTTATAAGAGTGAGTAAAACAGCAAAACATAGTATCACATATGGTTCAACAAATCCATCCATTTTCTAAACATTTTATTCAAAAACAAGGTCAAAAGCGACCTGGAGCAACAGGCACCAGAATAAAAGAAAAGAAAACTGGATAACAGACAAACTCCATGGGAGAACATACAAACTTCATGCAGACAGCACCACAGGAACTGAATCTCGTGGCCCAGAACTGTGAGGCAGCAAAGCTAACTACTACTGTATGCCATTGCACCTCCCACTTCAACAACTCAATTAGGAAAAACATAAGAGAAAAAAAATACTTTACAAAATAATTTCCAAGCAACAGGGTCCAGGTCAAGAAAAGGAGTAGAATGAAGAAAAAGTATATCAGACAGGTCAAGAGAGAGATGGAAAAGATTTAAATAATTTTAAAAAAGCTCTTTCAGTACTACAACAGCAAAAAAAATGAATGGAAAATTCCAGACAATGAAAATTCCTGACAAACTATATGAGTATTTCTCTCAGGTTTTCACTAAAAGAGAAGTCAGCAACATGCCTTAGGCAGTGAAAGAACAGAGTTCTTTATTAAAAAATATTTCTGTTAGGTGAGGCAGAAGTGTTTTGGCTACTAGTAGCACTCAAGTTTAATAACTCCACTGGGCCTGATGGTATCTTAGCAATTGTACCTCTTATAAGGAAGCAAGAGATGTTATTCAAAGGCCATTGATGCAATTCTTCCAATAGTGACTCAATACACCTGAACGCAACTGGAAAACTGTTGATGTAATACCCATCTACAAGAAGGCTGACAAAACTAAACCCATTACAGAGCGAAAACTCTGACTGCTATTACTTGTAAAGTTATGGAAACGGTTATTAGAACTAATTTAGAGGATCACCTACACTAAAATAATATCCTACGGAATAGTCAACGTGAATTTATAAAAGGTACATCTTGCCTGACCAACGTTTCAGATTCTTTGAACGAGTGAGAACAGTAATGGATATGCGCAGAGCAGATAATATGGTATATTTATATTTTCAGAAGACTTTTGATAAAGTTCTTAATAAAAGATTAATTATCAAATTATGGGTATTAGGCAATTGAAAAACAGAGAGGACAGATAAGGGGCTAATGATCAAATTGAAGTGGTGTAATTAGAGTAACACAACAATATGTACAGGAACCACTAACTTATAACAATGTTCAAATGAAATCCAAAAACATTTAGATCAAATTTAAGACTGGTCAAACACATGGAAGATGTTGTTTAATGTAGGTGAGTGCAGGGTTTTGCATCATGTAATAAAAAAACATTAGCTATACTGTATATGCTGTAGCAAAAATGGAAACACTGAGACAGAAGAGACTACTTGTGAAAAACACTTAGTGTTTATGTTGACACTTTTTTCCATCTTCAAAGACAATATGGGTAAGCAATAAAAATAGCAAACAAAATATAAGGATATAAATTACAAGGTGTAGAATTAAAAACCAAGGTATTTATGATACAAATTGTGTATTGAGCTAGTAAAACCCCATTTAGAATATTGGGTACAATTGTGGTCTCCTTGTCCAAAATGGAATTGAACCAATCCAGAGAAGAGCAACCAGAAGCATTCCAAGAAGTGGAATTTAACAATGCATTCAGGATCACTACTTTACACAGTGTAATGGGAGAATGTAACAAGCTATCCAGCCATGTTGTTGAACTGGACTGGAAGCTGGACACGATCCTTGGATCAACAAGCTTCTAACTTCTTGATAGGTTAGATGGACCAAATGGCCTTCTATCATTTGTAAGCATTCTTATGTTCTAAGAAGTCAGTATAAGAGACTTAATTGTCAAAATAAGCAAGTTCGTGTTAAACAGTTTAATAATTATAGTTTAAAATTATAGAAATGAGCAAAAAGGGTAACATTTTAGCCACTGAACTGTACGATAATAAATTACACTTAAGCTATATAGTAGGTATTTCACAGACACAGTTTATGGGAAACCTACAGTAGTCCAATACAGAGATTTCTATTGACTTCTTAGTGGTGCTGCCCATCAAGAATTAGCCTACATACTGTACTGGTAATAAAGTATCAGTCCACAGATGTTGGTAGGATTGGATTTTGGCATTGCCAACTCTGATGCACATTATTGGTACTGAGGGTTTGTGATTTGTACATCATTTTCATTTAGTTATGCAGCTTTTTGGCAATTTCTTTTAAGAATCTAATTTCTTTCAGTTAAAGACACTTTTATTGTGTAAATAACTAAATTACAACTAAAAAAGACAGGTATGAGCTTAGTTTTTGAGGCTGAACTTGATTTTTGAGCTTCATAATAATTAGTCATGGAAATCATCCTAACTAGTCCTTTTCTTTAAGAGTGCAACATTTAATGGATTAATGGAAAAACAAATGTCACAACTGGGTACAATTTATTGTGATTTCTGTGCACAAACATATAAACATGTATGTCAATTACTGTACATGCAGAATAACTCCTAGAGCCAGTCTACTGAATAAGCAAAATTCTACTCTGGCATGTGTGTGGAACTGTGTAGCAGTAACTGAATCCCAGTCAGGGAAGAGTTGCATTTGCCCCATTATTGAGAAGAGAAGGAGTTAAGAGAGGGAAATGTATTAAGTATCAGTATTGCAGAAGATGTCAGTCCTTTGCAACTTGGACAGCGTTAAATTCTCTTTGGAGGGGAGGCCCACCCTTTTAGTTCTGCAGAAACCCTTTATTGTCTGGGAAGTGGTGCCATGTGCGTCTGCAACTGGAGTTGCACATGTTTGTCCAATATTGAATCTTGGTGGAAACAGAATACCCAATAAATATTTGTGTTAATTATACCTTTATTTATTACGTATTTTCTGCATAAAAAGTTAGCCTTGGCATGATTTTCAAAACAATTCATCTGCAGCTTTTAACAGTTCTGTACTTTTCTAAAGTGTAATTGTGATGCTTTCATAAATTCAGAAAAGAAACCAGAAATCTTTAAAAAAGGAGGAAACACTGAAGTGTTTTTTTATGAGTTAGGAATTGTACAGTTGGAACATCCATGGAGAAGTATACCAGGCAATAATCAGGCTGAGGAATATGGTCAGGGAATTACAGTACATAAGGAAATGTTTCAGGAAACAAGAATTTCCTAGCTAATGTGCAGAAGACGTAGTAACATCAAAGTGGGCGAAGTGAATTAGGCACCTACAGTCCACACCTTCTGCAAATATGTTGACGGTCTCAGCGTGCAATGGTAGCACAATCCATTGTCTTTGGCTAACACATCATTACTGTCTGTAGCTCATTATCAGGTTGCAGTTAGCTGTACATAGTGAAACAGATCCTCATTAAGAATGTGTGACAAATATAACTAGAGCCAGCAGCAGTGGAGTTTTGGCTTGTGTTGTGTTGACTTGTGTTGAGTATTTAGAGAACCAAGGAGCTTGTTCTTATTTGTTTCAGAACAGTTTCACAAATAAATAACTTTAGAATAAGCAAAGAATGCAGCATAAGAACACATGCAGTTTCTACTTTTTTTGCCAAATTCACCTTGTCTTGACTATGATCCTGAGCAGAAATAATGAAGCTTTCCCTTTGACTTTGTTTTCAGACAAAACAGAAGGAACTAAGTAGAACGAGAAATGTTTTAACACAATAGAACCTGGAGTATTATTCAGGGTAAATGGGATCCAAAATAATTCAGTTTGGCGGACCTGTCTTGTATATAGTCGATTGCAGAAAGAGTTTTCTCTCACCTTGACTGTGTCTGCAGTGAGGCTAAATGACTCACTGCCTGACTCATCTGATGGTGAACATTCTACAGTATATTAAATAAGCGAAGTGCAAGTGACAGTAATGTTATCCCATAAGTATTTCATTTGTTAAACATTTCTGCTTGTGTACAGTATGCACAGAAAGTCATAAACTTATTTAAAAGGGCTTAGGTTCCAGAATGTATTTCCTGTTTGATAATATGAGGTGTAAAGAAAAGTAGTGTAGCAAAATGCACTGTAGGTATCTGATGTGAGTAGACACTAGATGATCATGGAAATCCAATTAAATAAAAATATGGATAAACTATTGATGGTAGTTAAATTGTATTATTGTCCCAAAAGAAAACACAGCAGATGATATGATTGATTGATTGATTGATTACTATATTTAAAATTACTATAAAATATCTCACCTTGATGAAAACAACAGCTGTATAAAGTAAAGGCATTCCGCGTTAGGCTTTAAGTGGTGTCTTGCTATTTTTGTCCATTTTGTCTAGATCATCTCACAGATGATATTTAGGATGATAACAGTCTTCTTTTTCATTCTCTTAAGAAGTTAATTTCTTTACATTTCAATTGCATTAATTGCCAAGGAATATTGGAAACCAGTGCATCAATTTAAATCTTGATGCTAATTTTTCCAAAGTAAGTGAATTCTATTGAGTTTCATGTGTGACAGGCCAATGAAAAGACTGATATTTCAGCTGACCTGCCACTAAGGGCTGGTTAGGATCTGTACTGTACTTGTAAATAGACTAATTGTGGAATTTAGTAATTATTAGGCAATTACTGGATAATTGATGAAAGGTACAGAGTCACCATAAAGGGCTTCATGATGGTATTGGTGGTGGTTTTGCAATACTAAAGTCTTTGTTTGAACAAGTATAGTGTTTGCTACAGTATATTACAGACTCTTTCATCATGCTTCTAGTGATTGTGAGTTTTTAACATGCTCAGACTCTGTGAGCCACGTTATTTAGTTGTGTTTTTGGTCATTAATCCCAAATGAATGAAAATGAACCAGTTTGTTATTTCAGTATTGTTTTAAATGTGTAATATCAAACCATAATGAATCATTAATGAGATGACAAATGGATGTATAAATGTAGATCTTATTCACCACCAGCAAATTAAAAGGGGAGCTTATTGTCCAGTTGAAAGGCAGACCCATCACCCTCCACGTTTGTGATTTAATTTTGTTGCCTTGACTCGGAGTCATAGAAGAAGTAAAAAGGTAAAGTCCACACCAGAGCATCATCAGCTTATTGTGCTGGAGCTTATTGTGGTTTCGATATTGTTAAGCAGACTAGAATTCACATTAATTCCCCACTGGATGGTATAATATTGCAGAGATCTCTTTAGCAATGCTGGAGCCCATTTATACAGCTAAGTAGACTGGAAAAACCAGGCTAAAGTACCTTGTTCAAGTCTACAACAGCAGTGTTTGAACAGGCATCCTAAGTCTAAAGAGTCTCATATCATGATTGTTATTAACACCACTGGGTTGGTAATTACCCTAGACCTTGCAAAGACAGCTGGGTGCACACTTAACCCTACTCCACAAATGATTTATTAAGATTTAAGTTAAATTCTGACATCTTATAGAACTAAAATGTTCATGTATTCTTTAAATGAAGTCTTTTTGTCATGTGTTGTATCCTGCAAGGTCTTAACCCTCTTTGGTGAACATTGGTTTAAAATCTGTTTAACCATGAAGGAGCAATATTATGAAAATATGTTGAATGTGTTCACATGTGCCTTTACACTTTGATTATTGTGAATTAATAGACTTAATTATGCATAGTGCACTTCTGAAGGACTTTTACTCAGGATGCCTTTTAAAATCAACAGTCACCTCTCCACTTCAAATTATTTTTATTTATTCAATTCTGTTATCTTGTGTGCTAATGGTAAGGCTTCTAATCATAACATTTTCTTTTAATTGATTAAACAGCCTGTGTAGATGATTAATCAATTAACTTTGCTGTTTAGTACATATTTGTTCGATACTGCCCATTAGCCGGATGTGTACAGTATGTAATATATTCCACTTACTAATCAAGAGCAAAAGCAGCTTTCACTTATTGCATGTACACATCTCCTCTTTAATAACAATAATAATATGCAGGTCTTTTGTAAGTGTACATTTCTTATAATTGAGAATATACTTTTCCAGTTTCATCAATTATTTCTGGTTTTCAGGGAAGAAGAAAGGCATATAAAGATTCCAGAGAAAAACCTTTTTTTTAAAAAAAACGACTGTATAGCAGTACAGTAGAGAAACAACAATAACTGTTGTTGTTCTTTTTTTACAACTCAATCAAAATTGTTTACATTTCTAAAGCAATTATAAATTAGGTGACCATGTTGGTATATAAAAAAATGTGAATTACTGTAAATAAAGTGTGAGACTGCTCCCTAAGCAACAACACCCTAATTACTGTGTAAGTTTTGCATTCTGCATAATGGTGTGTAGGGCTCATTCAGTTATTTCGCCCTTAATCCTAGGCCAGGTAGCTAACCCTCAAATGTTGTTGTTATCTTATCAATACTTAGCCTTTCAAGGAACCTTAATTGGTATTTGTCTTTTACTACTAAACCAGAGTTAAATTAAGGCTGTAGAAATTTTATTTCGGTGCCACAGTAGTTAGCATTTCTGTTTCTCTCTTCTTTGGCCCTTGGTTCAATTCTACACCTGGGGTGCTATCTGTGTGATGTCTATGTTCTCCCTGTATTTAGCATATAGACCCTAACCCTCTCACAGTACAATTGGTAGAAATCACAGTGCAGTTCAGCTAGGTATGTAATGAGCTTTAATATTGTTTCAGCTTTAGGTGACTGAGAAGTGCCTCTTAGATTTTAGATTTGTGACACTTAGAGGAGTAAACACTTCTAGCTTCAAAGCAGAGAGGATGTTTGCTGAGATCTGGGGGGGTCCCTTAAGCAAAAAAAATTATTTACCTTGATATACCTAGATAAGTTGTGGGTTAATGTTTGTCGATGAGCAGTACAGAAACACACAGTACACATATAATATCATAAAATCACATTAAGAGCACAGAGAAAAAAGAAGAAAAAGGAAGGACAGAAGAGTGCAGAGGAGTTTAAACTTGAAACTTGCGCCAGGTGAGAGCTCCTACTTCATGATCATTCAAACAAAACCCAAGCGTGCTATTTTGTGTTTTTAGGGAACTTGGGATTCCTGGGCAAAAGATACCTCAGTAAGAAATATTTTTCCTACTTGTGGGTGCATTTCTAGAATAGGGAGATAGGCTCCCATTTATTTTGTGACATGCAGAGAGAGAGAGTGCAGGGAGAGATTTAACTGCAGGCTGTATTGCGTTTAGTAAGAAGGCAGTTTATCTCGTATGTGGCCTCTGTAGGCATTAAGAATTTAATGCCTAGTCGCAGTCTAGCATTTTCTGGGTGACCAGAATGTTAGGCTTCTGAGACAGTATTATTTGTAAATACTGTACATAGAGTAACTTGTGTGTTGTATGTTTTGTTGTGAGTAGTTTAGTTGGGTCTTGTAATTGTAATAAATATTTGTTTAATCAAGTGTGCATGGATTATTACTCCTCTCAACAAAGCTGTGCCAGAGAATAAAGAATTCACACACTTTTAATTATACCAGCCGCTCCGGTATATTCTGAAGAAATCACTTACAAGTTGTGGGTTATGAATAATGATTTTACTGCTTGGACAATTCCTGATTTTTGCCATTTTCGTAACTCATCATTTGTAACAATATGTTACAACAAAAGACGTTTTTCAGAGAATACCCAAAGACATACACATTCAGAGCACCATGTATCCCCAGTGGTAAAAATCCTAAAAAAAGCTCTGAATCCTAATACTTTTTGGGAAGGTTTTATAGTCTGAATACAGCTCCAATCACTTTTTATTACAACCATGAATTGGTATTTGGATGTGCAAATGCATTAGAGCTTATACAAAATATTTCTACAGAAGGCACAATGGCTATTTCTAATAAGGTTCTCCAGTTCCTTTAGGTTATTCCTGAAATGTCACATGCAACAGGTGTCGGCCTCCCTCTGCAAAGAGTAAGTTTACAGTAGAAGGCACAGAGGTCAGGTCAGGAATAAACTTACAGTAAGTCAGGTCAAATAAAAACTAAATATAACAGTGAGAAAGATGTATGTTTTTCTTTTGCTTTGGAAGATACTGTAGAACACTGTATATTACAAAATTTCCCTAAATACAGCTTTCCTTTGAAAAAAAGACAACAGTAGACTTGTCAGATATGAGCAGAAGTGAAACTAATTAAGCTCTGATGATTGTAAGTGAGAGGTTGCTTTGCAATGCGTTTCTCAATCTGGTGCTGGTTGGCGGTGTTTACTGTGCATGAAAGAGATGGAAATAATTTATCCCCGTGAGTGAAGTCTTCAACACAAATCCCGTCTTCTCAATGAACAGGAGTTTTACAGCTGTTAGAACAGGTTGCTTGAAGGAACAGATTCACTAGTCACACTGTCTGTTGCTTACCTCCTGTCCACTAGCTGGATTTTCTCCAAATTAATTGGATGTTTTGGTCTTTGCTAATTGCAGTAAGTCTTTGATTAAGTGTGGCTAATTGCATTGTTCTTCAAAATGTTTGTACACCTCAAGTGGGTTTACAATTACAAGAAATGAATACATTATTGCATACCTTTAACGATCACGTCCATTTGAAACTCCACACCTGTGACATATGAAACATGAATTGCTTTTGAAACATATGTATATTGATATTTTAAATAGCTTGGGATTGATAAATGATTAAAGCAATTTAATTCAATGTGGAGATTTAGTGCTATAGGATAGTATTCAACACTGGTTTTCACAATTAGCTGTGATGTAAACTTAAATAGAAATGCATTGATATAGAACTTTTTGTCACTTATCTACACAAATTAGTCTATAGTGCCAAAGTGCAAAGATAGTTAAAAATGATAATTGCTTACACTTATATAGAGCTTTTCGGGACACTTCACTCGAAGCGCTTTACAGGTAATGGGGACTCCCCTCCACCACCACCAATTGTGCAGCATCCACCTGGATGATGCAACAGCAGCCATAGTGCACCAGAATGCACACCACATATCAGAGAGCAAGGTAATGAAGCCAATTCATGAATGGGGATTATTAGGAAGCCATAATTGGTAAGGGCCAATGGTAAGGGTCTCATCCGAAGGACGGCACCTTTTTGCAGTATAGTGTCCCCTTCAGTATACTGGGGCATTAAGAACCACATAGACCTTAGGGTGAGCGCCCCCATGCTGGCCCCTCTAACACCTCTTCCAGCAGCAACCTTAGTATTTCCTTGGAGGTCTCCCATCCAGGTACTGCTCATGCTCACACCAGCTTTGCTTCAGTGGGTTGCCAGTTGTGAGTTGCAGGGCGATATGGTTGTTGGCAAAGTAAGCAGTTTCACAAGAAATGCAGCTGGCTATATAAGATCCCTCAGTTGTTAGTACATGTCAGGGCAGAAATTCTACCATGAAAATTAAGGAGCTGTCCATACAGCTCAAGTTACTAGAAGCACACTTACTGTAGGTCTATCATTAAGAAATGGAAAGAATACACAAACTACCAGACTGTTCCTAGAGCAGATCATCCTCCCTGAGTAACCGGGCAAGAAGGACTTTGGTCAGTGAAGTGACTAAGAACCCACTGACAACCCTGCCAGATCTATAGAGTTCCAAGGCTGAGATCAGAAAACTTTACTAAGGACAACAATCTCTGTAGAATTCTACAGATTTAACTTCTATGGGAGAGTGGCTAGACAGAATCTAATAGCACACCCAGAGTTTGCGAGAAGGCAGGTATCAGACCTTGAGACCATGTGGCAAAAGATTCTCTGCTCTGATTAAACTAAAATTGTACTCTTTTGCCTGAATGCAAAGCACTATGCCCAACACAAAGTGAACACATCGCATCTCCTACTGTATTTAACACAATCTCTACCATGAAGTATGATGGTAGCAACATCATCTTATGGGGATGCTTTTAAGCAGCAGGTACTGGGTCACTTGTCAGGATAAAGGACACAAAGGAGCCCAATACAGGCAAATGTGTCTACTACTGTAGGTCCATTCAGCAAAAAATCTAAATTTTGGTTACACAAACAAATATTTTGGTTAATTTAATTTGTGTGAATCAAGTTGGGGAACATTTTGATACACTAAAAATGCCAGGCAACAATATTTTAGGGGGGTGAATAATTATTGAATTTGTAATAGCATTATACAGTAGCTGCATCAGATATTCAGAGTTGAAGTACAGTAGATTAAATGACCTAGCTTCCTCTGTTTGCCCCCTTTCATTCGTTCTTTTACAGTCTAATTAACAACAGATTTCATAGTCATATAAACGACTTTGCTTCTATAGCTTTGCCTCTTCTTTTTGAGGAGCAGGTTTATAAATATATATGAACTTCATGGCATCTTCAAATGAGACACAGGTTTCTTCCACCTTTCTAATCATGTGATACTCTAGACCTGGGGATGTTTAAATTTATCTTTAGCAGTTATTTATTTTTAGAGCTGCGTACATCAAATATTAATGCTTAAAACAATTTTCCCATCTACACTTTTCTTGTAATATCTGTAATATACAGTAGATGTGCCTGGTACTTTTCCTCAATATATGTTGTATCATTGCAACATTTTGGGAATAATTAACTAATGTACTATCTGATTTATTATAGTGTGAGCTGTAACCCAGTCCCTGTCTATTTCTATTTAATGAAGATGCACTGAACAGTTCTAATGAAATTATTCTTAAAATTGCACTGAACCCACATTACTGGCTAATTATGTTTAGGGTTATGTTAATTGCAAGCGATCAGCTGCCAAATTGAATAGTGCAGATTCATGCACTTTAGAGATATGGGATGTGGCCTTTGCTTTCCTCGTCAAACGGCTGTTGTAGTGAGTTATTAGTTAACAGCAGTTTTATTTCTACTTTATTAATTCACTGTGTGGATGAATTCTGTCTTTATAGTTTCTAGAGTGCCTGGTCATCTTTGTGGCTTATCAAAAGAGAATAAATTGTTGATTGTAAAAAAAGAGGAAGATTTCAAACCCATTCCAGCAGTCCGTCCTGGTGAAGAAGGAGCAATGGCTGCACAGCAGTTTGAGGGCATACAACAGTGCTCCAGGCAGAGATGTCCTTCCTTATTATTTTTATAAACTGTACGGCTCACATACACAGCTCGAGAGAGCATTGGGGAACCATCCCATTCCCTCGTCTAGAGGCATTCCTGCTGTGGAAAGTGAAAAGGCCCTGTTGTTCCCAATGAGAGACCTACTGCTTAGAATAATGAGAATCTTGACTGTGATGGAGAAGAGGAGCACAGCTCGCTGGTGTTGATCATCCACAGCTGCTTAATTCTCCATTTTCTGTAATCATACCTCTCCTTTATCTCTCCTCCGTTTTACATATATTAATATGTAAAAATCCCAAGGAGGTTTATCTGACAGTGGAAATTGAATTAAAGCAGTTCCCCCAGGGGGGAATGAGGCTGTGTGGGAACAGTGTGTGGGGGTAAAGTCCTGTGCTGTGATACGTTAGGCTTAAAGTCTATTGATAAACCAGTACAGAAAACTGGATGAACAAGGTTAATTGTAAGGATTAATGAGAATTCAGCCTTAGAAGAGATATATCATTGAAAAATAAGTATATTTGAATGTGTAATATTTACTATATTGTAGTACATTTACTATATTCTACTACATCTATTGCATGAAGGACAAGTCAACAAATTAAACTGAACTGAAATTGAATAATGGACACCAATTGATGGACAAACCTGTGAAATGGCTGATTTTGTTACCTGTAGGCATTTTCCATCTGAATTATATGTGGCATTAAAATTGTGGATTGTTGGAGATGCACCACATGGATATGAACAGTGAAAACTGAGACAAAAAAATTCACAAAAGCACAGAAACTAAAACAGCGGAAATCCAGGTTCCACAAAATATAGTGCAGCTTTTTCCAGGTTTGTTTAAATAACCAACCTGGATTTTTTTCTTCCAAAACTTATTGATAATTTATTTTTTCTTCTTGAAGTAGTAAAAGGTTATCTGACTCAAACTGCAGGGTATCTTTTCTCCTGCACTGTTTTGTCATAACACTCTGTTGTGACCCTGCTCAAGAAGAAAGACATCAACAAGACTATTTGATAGTCTCATTTGCCCATACTGTATACTGTATGTACTGTATATATACATTAGTTAGTACTGCAAAGGTAGACCAAGGATGTCATAGTGTACCTGAAAGTTAAAATACTTTTTTCACTAGATTTATGGAAAAGGTCAAGAGGAACAACATACAGTAGGGGCATAGTGTCATGAAAACACAGTCCATGATAGAGAGGTCTTGATAATTGAATGAGGTAGATTACAATGTTTTAAGGTAAAAGCAGTTGTCACAAATCTTTTGGATGGAATGAGGCTTTGGAAAGTACACTTTTTTTTACTTAAGCAGCATTAGAAACATGTGTTATTGTTTTTTTTAAATCAGGAATGTATAGATATTCGAGGCCAGCAAAGCGTCATTGCTTGGAAGGAACACAATCTCAATTCGCTACATTCGTTTTTCTCTTTTTTATTACTGTAGTTGTCATTTAGGAGTCATACCATTATTTAGCGTGTATCCTCCTTGTTTTTTTCAAGTCTATGGTGTCAGACGAAATAAAGTACTATTTTGGACTCATAAAGATGTCAAGATCAATTCTTATCAATGTGTTGACAGAAGAAAATGACAAATGAGTAGAGACAGAATTCTTTAAAAAAGCTTGATTTGTTGCTGTAGGCTGTAATGACTGTTCACCTGATTTTGGGCCTTTGTGATATAGTGTTTTGATAGTGTTCATAGATAGTTAAAGAGTCCCTAGATGAAACTGGAACTCACAACTCAGTTAGAAGTCCAGAGTCGTAACCATTACTGCCCACAGCCTCCCCTAGCTCTTGCTTTATTGAACTGAGTAATCACAAGATTGGAGGCAGCACAGCAGGAGAGATCAGGAGTGGGTTATGAGAGAAAAAGAGTTTCATCCATCGGGTGTGGGAAAGAACAACAGTATAGCATGTTTTTGTGTAGGTGCTGATCAGTCTGGGCAATTAAGTAAGCCAGGACACAGCCCACAGAAGGTCAAACTGCCTTCTGCCCTCTTTTGCAAGCCTGTGCTCAGCTAATAAAATAAATACATTTGAGCTCCTGTCTTGTGAGTGTAGTGTAGTGTGTCTACCATTGGCTCACATGAAAAGGTATTATGAACTGAAGCTTCCTTTAACTATTTCTATTTGAATAATCAAGACAATTTTCATGATTATTGTTAATAATATTATTCTTAATGTGAATAATAATCACAGTGAAGTGGAGCAGTAACCTTCAAGCTGCAAAGCTCTGTGTAAGAGTCCTATGCGTGTTATTCCTGCCTTCAGATTTCTCCTTGTTATTCTGAAGATGAGTCATGAGAATGAGACGACTTTGCTCTGCTCCACACATGCTCTGCTTTTCAAACACAATTTCCCGATTGGCCAATCCCAAACCAAACCTGGGTGTACATACAGCCTTTTCATTTCTAACTAGAACATTAAGTACTGAGAGCTTTATGTGTAATAGCTAAATAGTGACTGACTGATGTGTAATACACTGTAGCTCATGAATAAATTATTGAACACATGTAGTCCTATTCAAAGTTTGCATATTTTTAACCACATTCATACACTAATCTACTATTAAAAAGTACACAATGTTATAATAAAAAGTGACATTATTGAGTCATGTACTTCTGAGAACTGGTTTGCACAGTCCACTTTAGACAAAACACAAAGAGAAGTTGTATTTTTAATGGATGTTGAAGCTTAGATAGTGTCTTTTCTAAATTTAGTGGTTATTAATTCCTTATTTTGTTATCCATGTTTTGCACTCTTAGCACTGACTCTTTCATTATTGAAGGCACCCAGCTGAACAGCCTGAGGTTGAATTATGATTTTATTAAAAATACAATCATACATGTCATTTTTTCAGCGATAAGTTATTCCAGGTTCTTGGATTATCTGCCTATCAGAATGAGCACCCTTGCAGGTTAGGATGGGAGTTGCAAGCAGCAGTTGCAATGAATTATGGCATGAATATTAATTTGATCTTTCTGCAATCACAACATTACAGGACACAAAAATGTCTTGCACTTCTCATTTCATCTTTCTACAGACAGAAGGTGAAATGGTAAAGGTGTTCCTTCTCCCCTAAAATCGTGATTAGATGTCGAGTTACTTAATATATATATACCCAGAATACATGATTAATTTATCTGTGCTAGGGGAATGAATCTGATCAATCTCCTCTAGGTTGAGTCTAGATCAGCAATATCTTTTTTGTAATGTAGCAACAAAATTGTGCACAATAATCCAAATGAGGTCTTACTAATACGATGTGCATTTTTTGTATAACACCCTTTTGATTTAAAAAGAAAGACAATGCTAGCTATACATCCTAACATTCCATTTGTTTCTTATTGTTCCTCTAGATTGTTTATAAAATGGAAATAATATACCAACAAAACACCTGTATTTTCCACAGGCAGCTTCTTTAAGATTTTTCCCCATCTATGTCTATGTTTCTCTTACCTGCACATACTGTAATCTCTGAACATCTCTACATTAAATGTCATTTTTCAGGTGTTTGCCCAGTCTTGATTTTTTTTAAATACTGCAGCTTCTACAGTATTTAATAATCCTCCTTTTTTGGTTACAGCTAAGAAAATTGTATTAGCTTTTTTTATTACAGACCAGAATCTATAATACATAATTTCTAAATCAAGACTTCCAAAATGCCAGAGAAATCCATGAGGTTTTCTGTGTCTCTTTAAATCTTTAATATCTTAAAGCTGTTTAGAATGGATAAATTGCTCAAGTTAAATCTTAATTGGATCAATTTAACACTGCTCCCATGTGAGGAACCATTTAAAACTTAAGAAGACACAGAAAACCTGTTGGATTCATGACCAAGAGAACCAGAGTTGAAAACCTCTGATCTAGATCATTTTATAATGAGGAAGAGCAATGGTGATAATACAGATCCCTGTAGTTCTCCACTAATTACCTCACCCCTTATCTGCACTCTGTGTTCTATCCATTAAGCAATTCTCAATCCAACAACATGCATTCCTAAACTTGTAATTTTAAGCATTAATTTTTCATGTGCAATTTCATGAAAGGCCTTTGTAAATCTAAATATACCATATCATATGCTTTTTCTATCCATTACTGATGTTGGTTATTCAAAGTGCTCAGACCTGTTATTTAAGCAAGACCTTACCTTTTCTAAATCCATTTTGACTCAATGGATTTAGATCTAAATCCAGTGGATGTAAGCATTATATGTGCAGTTTATTAATATCTCCTTCTGTTTTCCTAATTACAATTAAGAGCACAAGAAATATGTGGAGACCCTGTGCTGGCAATTAAAACTTCCACTGAATTTTAAGACTACATGAAGGAAAATCATAAACATCTTCTATTTATTTCAATGTATGTGATGGAAAAATTACATTTTGGGCTTCATTGACCAGCCAGTATTTCATGGCGTACAGCACCAGGTCCTCTAATGAAAGGATTTAGCTCAAACCCATTGCACTTTCTAAAATGTTGTTTCTTGTTCAGAATCTATCTGCTTTTGGCAAAACATTTTACTGTTTTCAATGAAACAGAGTTCATAGATGTTGCACATGTAGCTTGTACAATATAACCAATACCATCTATAAAAGTCCTTCACTTACTAAAGCACAACAATCAATACATGACGGGTGGCTTAAACCAGTCTAAACCCGGTCCCTGTCTTCAGAAGTGCCTGGTTAAGCTAATTTCTCATGAATAATGTTGCTGTTTAGGTCAACAACTGCTTATTCATTTTGAGTTGTCCTGTTGTTCAGTTTTGTCAAACCCCACTCTGAATATTTTAATTTTCTTCCCATATTTTGTTTTCTTTTCAACATATTTTTAATCAATAAAGAAACTATCCATCAGCTGTCAAGGGCACCTTAAAACAGTGCTTCGATTGGGCTGAAACATGTGTCAGGAAGGTATAATTTTCATGAGGAGCAGTCCTGCGTTACTAGGAGAAACCAGCATTTTTTGACGTCACCTGGTGCTTTGGATTTCCAGCTGAGGAATATACTGGCACTTGGATGCTCCCTAGCTGTGAAAGGCTTTCCTTACATTCATATAAAGTGCGGGGGGCTATATGCACGCAGAGTAAATGATTGCATACCCATTTGTAGTATGTTCAAAGGAACACATTTTCTAAGAGAAATTTCAAGCATTTATTGGATTTAAAATAAGAGCATCATTAAGAAATTAAGTCATATTTTAATTGATTACTTGTATAGTATATGTATAATTTTTACAGAAACTGCAAAGATGTCTTGTAAATGAAAAACAAACATTTTTCAGTTGCACTGACCTTTGATTGTACTAGTAATTTTCATCAAGAAACCCCCCATCTCACACAGTTTGGAGTTTAGGAAGCAAGAAGATACTGACCTAATGCCCGCTAAGGCTAAAGTATTGAAACCCACAATGTGATGTCATTTGGATCACTTGATCAGATTACATTAGAGGAAAACAACATGTTTTAATTTGTCATTCCATAGGAAAAAAATACCTCTGCTGATTTTCACACTTGTCATAAATAAAACTCCTATTGGAGAGAACATGGGAGAAGGAAGACTTAATTATGGGAATGAGCAGACAACTGATGGATTCTTATTTTATCAAACTGTATAATAACTCTATATTTCTGTTTTAAAAATAGAAGGAATCACAAGTTATTTCTCTTTCTCTGCTACTAGGGATTGATGATCCAGTGAATCAGAGTAATCTGTGAATGCAAGTTTGCAAACTCCTTTGTAGTGATGAGGAACATTAACAATATCCTGACTCATACAAAATAGCAACCAGATAGCTCTTCTTTTGTTGTTGCTGAGCACAACAGTTATCATGCAGTCTTCTGCAGTTCATGACGTACAGCATACTATTTCTTTTGCTCTGTGACAAAAATAATTCTGAGTGGCAAAGACAAATTCTTTTCTGCTGTTCCAAAGAGCTGACTTTGGCTGAACTAGGCAAAGCCTGGGCTGTTTCCATTTGTGCCCAGGTGGTGTGTAGCAACGACACAATCCTGACACGTTCATGCTGTTTAAAGATGCATAAACTATTCCTATGATTTTTGACACAAATAATTCATGGGAAACCATGTCCCTGTGATACTGAGCTGAAAGGAGCGACACAGTAGGACAGATGGTTTGAATTCTCTATGGTGCAAGAGGAGGAATAGGAAGGATGTGATTGAGCTGACAGCTCTTTGGGACAGCTGTGTGTGCATGAGTTTTAAGACTGTGTGACTTTCTCCATCCTAAACTTCCCAATAAATTCAGATACGCCACTCTTTATTTAACCCACCACTTCCTCACATCTCTAATACCACTATTGCTTACATTCGGCTGGTGATGAAAGAATCCCTCCCAGCTGTTTTATGTTCTTAGCATAATGTTGTGTTTATACATATACAGATGTATTTTCCCATATCCCTTTCACACTCAACCCTAGAGTGAGGTCAAATAAGAGCTGAGCAGGAATGACTACATCAATTTCATTCATCTGCTATATGTCCAATTGATAGCATGGACAGAGGATTTTCATACAGTATCTGCTTAAATAATGTCAGATATGCATTAAATGAAAAAATAAAAACACTGATTTTCTAAGCACAAAAGTTGTGACATGTTTGGTCATAGAAAGGGAACGCTGGTGTCATTTTATATTTGACATTTGTTTTGGAATTTACCTTTCTATTCTTAGATCTGAACAGTTTCACTATTGTGGTTTACTAAAACCACAAAAAAATCACCACTTTTGAACCTCTAATCTCTGTCACTCTTGTATGGTGTTTGCTCTCTGGTCGATGAATGCATGTTCTGGCCTTGTGAGCCTGACATAATTCCCCTAGGTTCTCAGTAGTGAAGAGGTACTATAGACATGGCTGTTCATTTGGCCAAGTAGTTGAACTTAATTTGTGTGACTGTGTGGCTCAGATTGTCTAAAGTGTTTCTGAGATGTGGTCATATTCAAGGCTTGATTGTATTAACCATTGTAGAACCAGGAATCGGATCAAGAGATTTGATGCCTAAGCTGTTAAAGAGGTGAGAAATGAAGTGAGTATCACCGGATATGAACAGCTGGCGCCCTTGGATTTCCTGTGGTGCTTAGTTTGTCAAATGACTGGTGTCTTGGTCTAAAAAGCTTGACATTAGTTAGGCCTGTGTAGCTCTAGAGCTCAATGATGTACCTTAGAATGAATTGCTCATGCTATCACAGTATCCACTCATTTGGCTGCTTCATTTTCAATGCTAAGCAATCGTGCTCCTGTCCTGGTCGTCTGCAGTATATCATGGTAAACTGTCTGTCAATCCCAGCCTTTGTCATACAGGAAGCTTCACATGTTTAATCAAAGCTCTTCAGGTGCATGTCAAGTTACATCACAGAAAGCAGAATCCAAGGTACTGTATGAATGAATAAATATGCCAATGTCTCCCTTGGCGTGCATGGGATATGCCTTTTGATCTTCACACAGAGAAAAAGCCTAAACCCAGTAAGTCTAATTATGCTGTTTCTTAGCAAACAGGTGCTTGGATGTTTTTTTTTTTAAATGAAAACAGTAACTATAGTTGTTATCACATTTTGTATCAATGAAGAGACCATAAAATCTAATTGAACAAAAAAAAATGTATGTACTGTATAATATTAAACCAATTGTCATGGGAGCCAGTTCTTCTCCAGACACTTACGGATTATACCCTCATGCACAGGGTCTTTTACAACACTTCACGGGAGTCAGAACCGGCTCCCGTGAAGTGTTGTAAAAGACCCTGTGCATGACGGTATAATCCGGAAGTGTCTGGAGAAGCACATCAGGGAAGGTCGACAGACAGGGGGAAGTGACAGTGGTGTTCTGGTGCACGGGGAAAGGGAGCAGGTAACAAATCCAAGGGAGGTCCAATGGGGTAGTTCGGGCACAGTCCAATGTGCCACAGTCCATCCAAGATGGTTAAAAACAGGAACACAGAAGATAAAAACATAATGGGACTGGGCGCTCCGAGCCCTAGACTCAGAGGTCAGGACATCTAAGGATAAGGCCTTACCCTCAGGCTGCTCGTCTTCCAAAGCTGAGCCAAGGACTGCGGAGACGCTGGGGTTAAATAACACAAAGAGGGACAAGATGCAGGTGAAGGTACTTAAACTAAACATAATACAAAAAAGGTAGGAGCGCCCTCTAGAGGAGGGATGACAACTGTGACACCAATAAAATCAGATTACCCAATACCTTGCAACAGTGTTCTTATTATTATTTCAAATTATTTTAAGGTGTGCTATTTTGGTTTGTTTTGAAACTTTAAAAAATTGATTTCGGGGGGGGGGGGGGGGGGGTCTCCTTTGAAACAAAATCACAGCTATATAATTAAATAATTTGCTGATAGATACTATAATCTATAATATGGATACTATAATATGGAGCCAGCAGCCATATCACCCTGCAACTCACAACTGCCAACCCACTAAGATGGTGTGAGCCTGGTCAGTACCTGGATGGGAGACCTCCTGGGAAAAACTAAGGTTGCTGCTGGAAGAGGTGTTAGTGGGCCCAGCAGGGGGCGCTCACCCTGCGGTCCATGTGGGTCCTAATGCCCTAGTATAGTTATGGGGAAACTATACTGTAAACAGGCGCTGTCCTTCAGATGAGATGTAAAACCGAGGTCCTGACTCTGTGGTCATTAAAAATGACCAGGGCGTGTCTGAAAAAGACTAGGGGTGTAACCCCCGCATCTTGGCCAAATTTCTCAGTGGCCCTTACCAATCATGGCCTCCTAATAATCCCCATGTATGAATTGGCTTTATTACTCTGCTCTCGTCTCCACTGATAGCTGATGTGTGGTGAGTGTTATGGTGCACTATGGCTGCCGTCACATCATCCAGGTGGATGCTGCACATTGGTGGTGGTGGAGGGGAGTCCCCATTACCTGTAAAGCATTTTGAGTGGAGTGTCCAGAAAAGTGCTATATAAGTATAAGCAATTATTATTATTATTATATCTATGCAATATACTATAAATACTTCAGGTGGGTAACTGCGTCAGCATGTGTAGTCTGCAAAGGAACAAGTAATAGGTTTATTCCATGCTGAAAAGTGAAGAGACAAAACACCACGTTTTCAGGTGTGAGCTATAATAAACACTAAAAATCACCAGGCCAAACTTTTGTTCTACAGAGATGCGGCTTGTTTAGCAGATTTGAGCAGATTCTCAGATGCCTCAAGGTCATATTATGTAACTAAATAATTCGCTGATGATTTTTCAGATCGGGGGTGTCGCCAACAGAAAAAATTGGGGAGCAGGAGGGTCGATTTCAGGGAGATTATGGATCACTTGCAGGAGTCAGGGAGGAGATGCTGATTTCCAGGAGACTCCCAGAACTTCAGGGAGACTTGGGATGTCTGAGAATTGAACCCAGGGGTCCAGTGCTGTGAGGCATCAAGGTTAACTACTGTACCGGCATGTTGCTCTATATTATGGTTTCTAAGAATATTTAGGAAATTTTATTTTTTAGCAACTTAGTAGAATTGTTTCAATGAGTAATGTGGATACTAGACACTAAACCATATTATATATTTCATATTATATTTAGACTTCTTGAAAGCTTTTGACAAAATGTCTCATAAAAGGTTGATTCTCAAATTAAAAGCCATAGGAATCCAACACAGACTGAGAAGTAGTTAACAATCAAGAAACAACATAGTTTTAAGGATTATAACATGTAAGAAGCCTCCTGCTCTTTCTGATTTATAATGACAATTTGGATTCCAATATAGTTTGTGAATTAGTATTTTTTTCAAATTGGGGGAGTGATAAATAGTGCAATTACACAGAGACATGGGTGATATGAAGTTGCTGGAATCTACACAGTAAAAGGGATTTGGAAATTTAGTAGTCTTCTCTGTTCAACACTAAAAAGGTTTAGTTCCTTCAACCTGTCAGTATAGAGCATTTCTTTAAGCCCTGGAATGTTTCTGGTTGCTCTTCTGTGAAGTGGTTCTAGAACATCAATCTTTTCTCTAATTGTTGGTCACCATATTATAAAAAAAGCTATCAGGAAAGACACAGTAGCTAGCAGTTGTCACGATCGCTAACCCCTCCTCTTAAGGGAGCTCCAGCCCTTCCTCGTTCCCACCCATTGTTTGCACCTGATCCCTATTCCAGTTCCCCCTTAAAAGCCAGACTCGGACCTCACTCCTGGTTCCTCATTGATTTCCACATCATGAGAGCCCCGGGTCTTGCTGCGTCTGGCTCCGTTATGCTTTTAACTTTCCGTTCCTAGTTCCGGGTTCCCCTCGCCGGTTCCGACCCGGTTCGTGTTTTAACTCCCTGGATGGATCCCCTGGCCTTGGACTCTACCCTTTGTCTCGGATTACTCTTTTGGATTTCCTACATGGATTGTTCGCCTGGATTCACTTCCCCTGGACACCTGCACTCCACGGACACGCCCCCCGTCTCCAGACCCTTTTCCTGCATGACTATTTTTCCCCTTGTGTCTTCACTATTCTGGATTGTGTCGTCCGCATAGGGCCCGGAAAGAACTGTTCGTTACAGCAGTTATATCACCCTACAGCTTACAACCGGCAACCCACCGAAGCTAAGCAGCTATGAGCCAGGCCAATACCTTGATAGGAGACCTTAAAGCTGAGGTTGCTGCTGGAAAAGGTGTTACAAGGCAAGTAGGGGGAGCTCACAGTGCAGCCAGTGTGGGTCCTAATGCCTCAGTATAGTGATGGGGGGCACAATATTGTAAAAAGGTCCTGTACTTTGGATGAGACATACAACTTGGGCCCTGATTTTCTGTGGTTATTTAAAGGTGTTTCTTGAAAAGAGCAGGGGTGTTACCCTGGTGTCCTGTGAACACTCTGAACCTGGAAGCAACTGAATAAACCGATGTTTTTTTTTTTGTTTCCTTTCATGTCTCTTTGAGTGAACTAATTTCATTCACAAAATTGTACTTTGTTTTGTCATATGTATAATTCAACATCTTCCATACATCCACTTTCTAACCCGTTTATTCAATACAGGGCCATGGGGGCACCGTCGTCTGTAATGGCAAGCAAATAGCACAAGGCAGGATGCACTCTTGATGGGACACTGATCCATTGCAGGGCACACAGTGACACAGACACACACACAGTCACACCAGGGCCAGTCTTCCCAGAAGCCAATTTTTCCTACCAGTATGTCTTTGGAATGTGGGAGGAAACTGAAGCACCCAGAGAAAACACACACAAACACAAGAAAGAATAGTGTGACACAAACACACTATTCAGATAGCACCCCAGAAAGTGGGCCCAGGTCCCCAGTGCTGCAATTCAATATCTTAGTGGTTATAATATAAATTACTCTTTTAATTCCTAAGAGGATAAAGGGCTTAAGAAAGAAATTCACGAGCAGCTGCTTTCACTGCATAGTATTTGGACCATTGTTTTGTAGTTTATGAAGGATGTACTTGTACAGTATAAACAGTACCTGTTTTACGCTACATTAGAACCTGTCACTAACCATAGAAAGCAGTGGTCTATTACTGTATCAAGTGAAGGTACAGTACAAGTTTCTGCATTGTGCATTCCCCAAGGACACCCTTAAAAATAAGATGATTAATCTCAGAAGGTTTTTTTTTTCTCAGAAGAGATTTTTCTTTTTTAATGGTTAATGGGAAAACGGAGCGTATAGATCTTTTCTGCCTACTGGGAGTGGACAAGTATCTGCTTTGATATGTTTATAATGCCATTTAGGCTTTTTTGTTGTTCACACAGCTGATATATACTATCTTGTCTCTGTTGACAAACTGGAATAACCACGCATCACTATTTCATTGAATTTTCCTCTTGCAAGCGGAGACATATTGCTTTTGAAGAGCATATCCAATATTGTTTCATGGTAGTTAGTCAATTTTCAGTTATGCAAACACTGGTACTCTGTGCTACTAATGAGTCACATGGATATATTTTGAAGCCATTCTTGGCTTATACCACTGTGCCTTTCTGTTTGTTTTCTGCATATCCTGTGTGACATTTTGCCCTTAATTCATATACCTTTATGAATCTTTTTTTTTTGGCTTTTTATGTAAGGAGTGTACTTGCTTTGTATTTCAACGGATGATTTTTTGATGGTTTGAATTACTCAAACATAATGAAAAGGTCCAGCTATCCCTGTATTACAAATTAGATAGTGAAGCAGACAAAATATTTTTCATTTTAATTTCTGTAAAAGGTACCTTAAATACTATAAAATTGCACAGAAAGTAGCGTGGAACACAAAGATGAATATATTACAAATACTTAGTGAATACAAGGGTTGGTATTATATTTACATGTTACTGTTGTTAAAATAGATTACTCTACATAGAAGAATGCATAAAATGGCTGTTTTTGAATTTTAACTTTATATAATGGTTTGGATCTGGGAAGTTTTGAATTAAGCATGTTTTCTTTTGTCACACATGTTTCTGTACCACCTAAAGGTAGAGAATATCATTCAAAAGCACAAAATTAATTTTCACTCACATTTAAATTGACTGCTTTATGTATAAATCGATTTATTGAAGCACTTTGAGATAATCATGTAGGCTGCACACATATGTAATTTGTATTGTATCAGAATTAATGAGCAAATCTGATTAAAAAAAGCCAATCGCCACCTTTAGGTTTTCAAGAGGTCAGTTTTTCATAAGTGTTCATAGAAGGAAAATATGAATGCCTATTATCGCAGAATTAAATATAGATTTTTCAGTAGAGCAGAATTTTGGTTTTCTCACAAATTTAGTAAACCCATTTAATTTCCTCCAAATCCTCCCTACCTTGGGATCATTATGGAAAGCTTCTCTATATTGTTGTTAAACATTTAATGGCATAAGAAATGATTTATTTAATAAGAAAAAAACATTTTAAAAAATCCACAGGATTGGAATTTAAGCTAACATCATTAAGTTCTTGATCTTTTAAACTAAAGGGAATTCCATTAATTACAGAGACATCAATATGTAACATATTATTGCTGCTATTACTTATACTATAAACTAATACCAATCCTGTTGATTTAAATATGCACAAATGCTTTTGATTTTGAGAGAGAATTCACACAGTTAATGTTTTACTACAGGTCTGTTATCTAAAGGGTAATTATAATTTTTAAATTGAACCAATATTCTACCAAAGATGAAATTCCTCTGTCATAGAGTGTTTGCTATCAAGTGAATTCAGCCTTGTAGTTTAGTCATTAAATGCTTTATAAATGTAATTCAATTATTTTGAAAACAGTGATAGTCTGTGGCATGCTTTAGTCAAATAATTTGCACAATGCTTTATATACAGGAAGTCTAGAGTGCAAAGACAACAGAGGTAGCTACGCTATAATAATTTATGGGGAGCTTAATTGTAGATGTTTTTGTGTACTATAATTTGTTTCCATGAGAAGTGCAGTCTGCAACGAGTGTAGTGAAGGGTGCCGCCTAGTGGCTCAGTTTATATTATGTTTTTTATTTACTATAAAATGTAATTAGTCCTTGTGCTACAGGTATTAATTTAATTATGATTTTTAAGCAAAAGATGTAGGCTCACATAAATCTATAATACTTATAATAATTACAGTGATATTAATATAATTAATGATGCAATATCTACAACATTACAGACCTGCTGAGTGTTTCTTAATCTTAACTCTTACAGGTCTCCTAGTGGAGCAAATGCTGAAGGAAATGCCAGAGAATTGTAAAGTAATGAGTACGATTTCTGTAGTGAAGGTAAGGGTTCCTTCATTAAGCATACAGTATCTGCTTTAAAATGAACACTTGCTTAATTCAGAGGAATCCTTAAAGCATTCCGTGTTTTCTATTACTTCAAGAGAACATCAGCGTTCCTGATCTGTCACTTTTTATCATGTTTCTCTTTAACTGGTTCCCAACCTTTTCTCAAAAGCAGAGGACACACAGGGATTCAAAAAAAGGTTCAAGGAATACTTTTTGGCTGATTGGTGTCACGGCCACGTGCTCCTGAGAAAGATTTGCTCCATAGTTTCTTTAAAGCACAACCAATTTTCGACATGACAAGAGGACGAAAGTGACACAAATTACAAAATAAGAGTCAGATAAGTTTTGTTTTATTGAATTAGTGTGGGATTTTACTGTGAAAATATTGAGAATAGCAGAATAAATGTTGCACTAGAACAAAATGCTATGTCTTATTCTTTAGTTCTGGTGCTGTTATCTGAAACACTGATACTGTTGTACTTCCTAATATCCTGGTAAAACTAGCGAGGATTGAAAACCAAAACTGGTAATCTTTGGGTTTTTTTTTACTTTCTACAGGCATTGAAAGACACCTGGTAATGTTTCACTTATATCACTTACGCTTTTTGAAACAAAGAGGTACAAAAATACATTGTAAATCCAGAGGGGTTTTTTTGGTCAACAAATGAAATAAAAAGAAGAATATGGGTGTGAGAAAATGGATATCCAAATGGTCTTCTCTAGTAATCTAATAATGAGAAACTCCTGGGATTTACTAACAGATGTCAGGTTGGGAACCATGACCAGAATATACTATTACATTGACATTGTCTTTAAGGCTTCCTTAATATTTTACTCTTCATATATTTTCCTACATAATATATATATATAGTATGTATATAAACAGGAGTATTGATTTTTATTAACTTATTTGTTGTTTTTTGATTTTTATTATTCTTATGTCTGCCATGGAATTGTTTGTGTTAATTATTGAGGATAATTTTTTATATTTTCACTGTTGGATCCCTATAACTGAAAGTGAAGCCCTGGTACAACAGTCAAATATTCTTCTCAAGAGCAGTTAGAAGCAAAGTGGATTGGTCACAAAACTCCTTTGGAGTTTATTATTTTAAAAGGTATCTAATCCATTCAAAATGAATTACAATTATACTCATGTTGCTCATTTTCACATTTCAATGCCAGGAAAAATACAGGTACACTATAATACAATTATATGAATAATAAGGCTATGATAAACAATATTCATGTTTTACCCTTATTGACAGTACATTATTTTATAAACATTAATATTACGGCAAACATGCTTTTCTTTGATGATTTGAATCTGGAATTTGAAAGGATGTTAAGGGCCAATTCTTAATACATTTGTTTTGTTTGAATTTAGATTAAATTTCCATAATATTTTCATTTTTAATCATGGACATGATGAAGTTAAAGGTCAGTTGTCCACACTATGGAGAACATTTGTATCTTAGTTTTTCCTTTCATGTCTGCTTTTAAGTGCATTTTCATATACTTCACTGCTTTTGCAAAATAGGTGCCATTTTCCTAAAATAAGATGTATGTATAAATATGTAAAAACACCTATTTTAAGAACTAAAATCACACATAGGAGACTTTATAACTCTGCTCAAACGATGGGTTACTGCAAAATGTCCGTCAAAGTGCAGGCAGCAGAAGAAACATAACACCCTCCAGATGTCCCTGAGTAATCATAAAATAACTCTCAGGATCGATGCATTTGGAATCTTATACAATCCCAAATAATGATAAATAAAGCCTTCAAGATATTAACATAATATTTTGCAAACACCAAAAGGGAGATAAAGGCAATTAATAAGTTATAAACCTTGCAAAAAGAAGTGACCTCATCTGTTGAAAACAAATGTTTCAGAAAAATTACATTTTTATTTAAAAAAGTTATTTTATCTTATTTTGGTATTACTGTATCACCTTAAACATATTTCTTTGCCTGAATTACCCTGTTAAGGATAAAAGCAAAATCAACTATTACTTTGCATATCTTATTAGTAACTTATAAGTGTCTTAATACTAATATAATGTATACTGACCAGCTTAACAAGCCCACAGCATACAAGCTGTTCTAATGTAATTACTTATACTTATTCTAAACAGAAACTTTAGACCTGTTAGACCTGTTCTTCTCGCTAACCTTGTGACTATTCTCAATCTCTCTGTGGCTTTTGACACTGTGATCCTCCTTAACACTCTTGTCGCCCTTGGCACTGCCCTCAGTTGGTGCATATCTTTCCTCTTGGTAAGGTCCCAGTAAGTATCATGGAAAGGTACGGTTTCGCATCATAGAGCTTATCAACAGGTGTCCCACTGGGCTCTCTGCTGGGCCCTCACTTTATCTCTCTGCATACCAGCCTCACATGGCTTCTCATGTCATTGGTACACTGATGAAACTCAGCTTGATCTGCCTTTCCTACCCTGTAGCACACAGCATGTCTATGAGACATCTCTCCCTGGATGACTGACCATCTCCAGCTCAGCCTCTCCAACTGCCCAATTCTTAATTTCATCTCTCTATAAGAGATATAAAGCACAGTTAAAGTATCCTCTCTCTGGACTGTCAGAACTCTGGCATTATTGACAAACTCATATTTGCACACTGCATCTCATCTATAACTCCCACCTGCAAGTTATTCCTGTACAACACCTGCCCATTCCTGACCACCTATTCTATGCTGGTCCCCCAGTTACAATCAGAAATACAGACCCACTTGACATGTTCTGGACGTTGCTGTCAAGATTGTAAACCCCTCCTCTTAAGGGCACTCCAGCCAATCCTTGTTTTCTTTTAATCATCTCATTTCACGGGACCTAGCAGACCTGGGTGTCGGGTCGAGACCAGAGGGAGGAACAGGAACAGGCGCAGGAAGCTAAAAACATAACGGAGCCAGGCGCAACCAGGACCCTGGCTCGCCCAATGCCGAGATCAGATGCAGAGCCTTGAGTGAAGTGAGCGCCTGACTTTTAAAGGCGAACTGAAACAGGGTAGAAACAAGGAACAGGTGCGGGGAATGAGGCTAAATGAAGAAGGGCTGGATCGCCCTTAAGAGGAGGGGTTTGCAATCGTGACAGTACCCCCCCCTCCTTTCCAGGGGGGCTCCGAAGCCCTAAACAAAAAAGGATGGAGTCCGGGCTACCAGGGTGCCGTTCGCGGGGTCCAGGTGTTGGCTCTGCATTCTGTAACGGACAGTTCTTTCCGGACCCTATGCGGGCGACATAGTCCAAAATTGTGAGGAAACACTAGGGAAAAAGTCATGCAGGAATAGGGGAATGAAAACAGGGGAGGCGTGTCCAAAGTGCGCTGGTACACGGGGGAGGTGTGGCCGAGGTAAACAATCCAGAAGAAACCCGAAGGGAGAATCCAAAACAAAAGCAAAGGTCCATGTCTGTGTAATCAATCCAAAAACCAAGGGTTAAAAACAGGTGCCAAGTCAGGACCGGCAGGGGGAGCAGGCTCAGCCGCAGGAAGCTAAAACCATAACGGAGCCAGGCGCAACCAGGACCCTGGCTCACACAATGCAGAGATCAAATACAGAGCCTCAAGTGAAGTGAGCGCCTGACTTTTAAAGGTGAACTGAAACGGTAGAAACAAGTAACAGGTGCGGGGAATGAGGCTAACGAAGAAGGGCTGGAGCGCCCTTGAGAGGAGGGGTTTGCAATCGTGACATTGTCACAGTTTAAAAGAAAGACATTTTCAGGATTTTATGTCAGAGATGCAAGTAGAGCAGAAACACTACTGACACTACACTAGCTGCTTCAGTGTTAGGTTTAATATGGATGTTGAGGTTCATCGGTATTGAAGCAGTAATTTGGACCATGTGATTTTAATAACTGACCAAGTGGGAACATGTAAATTCTGAATAACCAGAGGGGCCAGTATTGAGCCCTGATGAACCCAGCATCAGAACTGAAACTATATACTGTAAGTACAGTGATTGTGTTAAACATAAGCATTATACTGTATGATATACAGTATATAATATATGAATATTACATGGTGTGGCTATTTTTATTTTAAAATGTTTCATTAAATAATTATAATTTCAAGTGTTTTTGTTTAATTAAAAACTTTTACAAATCACTTAAATCACATGTAACAGAAACTCTAAACTATGTCCTCTCAACTTACATCCCTTCAAATCCCCAACACTACAGAGGTTTGCTTCAAACTTCAAATCAAATTTACAATTTGTAGAGCTGGAATTCTGTCTATATGTTCCCAGTGAATGTCTGTTCAGTTCCTGAACATGAAGTACTGTAGCTTTAGTTGTTAAAACTCTGTGACAATGGGTTATACCGAATGAAGTATCCAGTTTCATTTCAAAGGCATGCAGTGTGTGTCAGGCTTAATGGCAAAGTTGTTCAGTGACTGTGTTCCTGAGTGGTCGATTAATAAAGGTGCTTACTCAAGCAGGGTTTGACTACATGCTTCAGCAGTCCTGGGTGAATTGTCCTTTTCAAAACTGAGGAACTGTAGGAAGGACTGGTATTTGTCAACTAAAGCATTCTCATATCCCATCACATTGACATAGTGACACTTGCTGCATCTCAAGCACTTGCTGTTGGTGAGGGACACACCTTTCCTTCAATCTGCTTAACCTGCTTTGCCAAATGGGCTTAGATGAAGCATAGGGCTTCTTCTCATTTGTAGGCATTCTTATGCTCAAAGAAGCACTTGGGTGTTTTAAACACTACAGGGAGAACAAAAAACAAGTTCAGTTGTGTTAGAGACTTAAGCATCCTCAGCAATTCACAGACAATGAAGTGTGACATACTGTACAGTATCTTAATCAAAAAGCTGAGTTTTCCAATACTTCATTAAGGGAATAAATTGTTGATACATTTACAGTACATACTGTATGAGTATACTGTAAAACTAATATACATTCATAACTAATTTAACTAAATATCCAAGTTGGATCTAAGCTTAAACTTTCAAAGTATTCATTTCTCACACTCTTTGCAGTTCACATATTCATAAAATGGTTAGAATATATAATGCTTCTTATGAAGAAATAAATAATATAACAAGGCATAATCTGACAAATCGTTTAAGCTGTTCAATATTTTAGTGAAATAAAAACCCATACAGTATGCATCTCTTACTAAGGACAAAACTTATCAAACCTTAACTGCATTGATTTCACAGTCCAGATGTTTGCAGTAATTTGATGGCCACTGACATTTCAATAACCACTCACGTCATGTGACACTACACTACATGTATACAGTTTAGCAAGGGAGTACCTAGCGGTGTTATCTGTTACTGCAAGGCGCCTGGGGCCATCTTCTGCAATTTACTGTGTTTTGAAACAATTTAAAACAGCATGCATCTATTTTTATTAATTGCATTTCACAAGTGTCTTTTAAATGAAGAAATTATTTAGCAGTTGGGTAATTAATAATTGTTTTTATATTGTATAACTCCCCAACTGAATGTTATCCTATCCAAGTTACTTACCACATGTTTTAAACAGATTGTAAACTGAAGGTCCTATCATAAGTGACTCTGCAATAGATGTTGGTACATATTGTAGTCTGCCTGCTAATCTCTGTAGTCTCTGCTTTGGATATATGTGGGTTCAATCCCTTTGTATCATTATTATCGCACTTTGAAATGTTACATAATCAAGGGAAGAGAAATTCCACACTGAAAAACAGGAGAAACACAAGATTTCAGCTTTAGAGACTTCTTCAGATGTTTTCAGATGGAACTAAAGATTAAATGTTGTGTCTCTTCTTTCTATTTTTCAACATTGAATTAATCTGTACTTGTTCCTTTGCAGCTAGTTCACAACAAAGCTCTCCACTTGAACATCCTTATTATACAATAAATCTCTGCACTATAAATATTGATATGGATTGATTCCAGGGTAAAGAATCCCTCCCTTGCTTTAGTGCTAAATCCATAAAACCAGTGTATAGCACCAAGTGGTATAGTAATTTAACAATTTCCATTAACTATTGCATGTAGATTACTGTATTTTATAGTAACCAATTATAACTAACATTATTAATTCTAACCATCACCATAAGACAAACCTTAACTCTGAACTTAATCCTTCTGTCCAATCAGATTCTGATCTCAGACTTACCCTCTCCTTAAATATAATGCTAAACCTAAGATTAATTTCAGCTGTAGGCTAAAAACTTACTCTTACATTCATCAGAACTAAAATGAATACCAACCCTAAACCTTTCTCATTTTTTAAAGCCAGTTTTATCTGTTACTAGCATTCTTAACCTATTCTTGCTTACCACTATTCCTAAACCTAACCAATCAATTACCCAGCTATCACTAATACCAATCTGAATTCTTCTCTATATCTTTCTAACTTTCATTCTAGTCAAATATGTACATGTATTCATTTTCTAGACTCAAGCCTAATATGCAGTATGCATATACTGTATGTATCATCTTTCTACTTTACAATATAATGAATAGTGGTGATGTCCCTGTTTCTAAACCTTAACTCTTGAGTGTGGTCTTGTTATCACAGCCTTCTCACAGTTCAATACAAGCTCAGCCTTTGATGTTTTGCACACTCAAGCAAGAGTCTGTCAACAAGCCCCAGCTGATTCTGCTGCAGTATAGGAGTCAGGTGGGGCTAGTCAAGGAAAAGTCATCTGAGGACAAAACTAGGCACGTCTAGAAGAAAAAAGGAAAAAGTAAGGCAGCTTCGCAAATATTTCTCTCCTTCACTCTCTTTCCATGAGCGCTAGTCCTCTTCCCATAATTCTCAATGAAATAAGAACAATGAAAACACATGGACATGTACACTATAAATATATTTTAGACAATATAATAAATTGCATTATTGTTTGTAATAATAATGTTTCTTTATTAGCCCTATACAATTTCTTGCATTAGGAATTTGTCTTTTCGCATACTCCAGCTTTTCTCCATGGAGACACAGACAGGGAGAGAAGCTTGGAGTCAGAGCGCAGGGTCTGCCATTGTACAGCACCCCTGGAGCAGTTAGGGTTAAGGGCCTTGCTCAGGGGCCCAACAGAGTAGGATTCCTCTGCCAGCTGCAGGATTTGAACCAGCAACCTTCCAGTCACAGGCGCAGATCCTTAGCCACAGTGGCCCACTTTATCCACCATTGAAATATGCGCCTGGGTGATGCACACTTGCTATTATGTGCCACAGCCACCCCACTGTACAGCGGATCCAGTGAAGAAATGAAAAATTGTTTCAACAACTGAATTCAGGTAAACTGTGCCATGAGGTCTTAAATGACCAAGTACTCAGGAGCTGAGCTGAACTTCTCATCTAAGGGATAGCACCTCCTATAGTGTCCACAGTCACCACTGCAGCAAGGCCCTGCTTTTCTTAGTTTCTGAGATCTGATAAGATCAGGTTAGGTGGCAACACTACTGACTATGATATACAGTATATACACATGCATGGCATTTAACCCTGTATGTACTGACATCTATGGAATCGCATACATTTAAGCACGGGGTGTGGTCATGTACTGTACATAAAACTGATCTCATATCAATTGCTGTTACATTTTCTTCTCACATTTGAAGGCATTAAATAGTGTCTAGTAGCACAACAGGGTGTGTAGTTAAGATTTGTTTAATCGCATTTGCTCTGTGAAGCACAGCAGTCGGGCAGACAGGCTTTAAGCCTCATTTAATGTATAAATAGCCAAACCAGTGGTGAAAATAAAACCATGGTTATTGAAACTAATGTCTTGACAGTGCTACTGATTACAATTATTGTTTGTCATTTCATCAGCTTGTTGTATATACTGTATATAATTATATAAATAAGGGAGTTTGCTAAAAAATAGAAAAAATAAAACAAAAAACTGCAGACTAATTTGTATCTCACCTTTCCGTGAGATAGTTTTGTGTTGTAATACACAATGGGTATTCCAGGTTCAGTGTTTTATGTGTCTATGCATGGTCTAATTGCTGGATTTCATTGTTTGGAAATGAAATACTCTTTTGGGGGAAAGGTTCTCATGTCAGACTGTATTTACCCTTTGAATCTTCACTGTAATTTAATTCAACCTTGCAACTAAATTAAATCTGAAATTGTATTATCTTAAATGGTTATTTTGCCCTCACACTGAATGGATCTTTTATCGGAATTGTTTTCACTGATACACTCTTTGCTTGATCTCTTTTAAAGAGTATTACCATTTAAGGTTAAGCTCTACAAATGTCAATTTAATGTTGTCTTACAAACATGCTGTTGGTGCCAAATTATATCAGTTGTCTGATAAATTTCTTAATAAGTTAAACCTACAGCAGCCAGTGGTACAGTTTCATTAATTCATTATTACATCAAGAATATTAAACATTGAATATTTTAAATGACGTTTTTCAAAACGTGAATGATATAAACATAAAGTACTTTACAGTTTGCTTTCTGTCTGCTTCCTTTCACTCCCTGTTCTGAACAGTACATTTGTCAAAGGAAAATAACTTAAACATCACTAGTTTTTCCCTTGCCTCAGCCAACAATATCATTTCTTAAGAGGTTTAAGGAAACATCTTGCTCATTTACCAGTAAAACAGCAGTATTTTGTTGCCAGATTTTATCCCTGCTGTAATAATCTGTGGAAACTACACAACAGTGTGACCTTTAAGGCATTAAAGCAAGGTTTTGTATCCAATACTCCAATACCCTGTACCTGTGCATCAGACAAATATAATGATTCCATTATCACTTTGATCTTTCACATCCAGATACCCGCCCGTTAGAAAAGGTTTCCTTGTGACACCCTGAACAGTTAAATAGGAAACTATAGATCAAGTCTGGAATGTTATGTAAGTCAGGTGCACATAAGTCAGTAAATTCAAGGAATCTGTTCTGTATCTCAAGGAACACTTTTTGTCAGCAGTAAGTCTGGTATTTCGTTTTACATATTTGCATTTTGATGGGACTTTAAATATTCTTTTAAGAATTAAGATGGAAAATATTTTTAATCATGTATTGTTTAGTGTAGTACATAGGTGAAAAAATCCCAGGATCTCTGTGAAAAAAGCCAATGTAAGCAAAAGATATTTGTTGCTTTAGCTATAAATGTATCATTGCACTTTGCTCAGCCAAGTGTTTTTAATTACAGATGTATTAATAGTGCTGTTCACATCATAGATCTTTTCTGATAAATTTGGCTAACTGCTTTCCAGCACTTGGGGGAATCTAAAGTAAGAACTGGAAGAGGACACCATTTGGCATATGTGAATGATCTTGGCTAATTACAGTTTAATCATGCATTATTGTCATTTGGAAATGGAAGTAGTTGGTAATTATAAATCCACTAATGAACTGTTCCACATCTGTGTAGAGACTGACTGAAGTGGCTCTCAGAGCTGCTCTGTATATATCTTACAATTCTTTCCAGTAAAAAACATTTTTGTAAAGGGTTTGAATTTCCTTCCTGTGTCCAAGACATAGCCTGAGTCACCACATTGCCATCTGGCTGGTCTCAGTTGATAATAAAAATATGTTAAAAACTTTAGAAATATTGCACAGTCAGATAATCATTGCTCTTCCAGCTACTGCCGTTCAAAGCCCTTTATTTGTTTAACTCACTATAATCTTTGTCCCAATTATCTTATACAAGGCCATATGTCATTTGAGTCATAGAGCATTAGTTCCATTAGCTATTTATATAAATATACTGTAACACCTGAAAATCCTCAAAAGGCTCCTTGATCTCTCCATACATTAGTATCCAAATATGTAATCTTTTTATGGTCTGTACAGTTTATTGAGCCTTGTGGTGGTTCATAAAAGAACGTCTTGCTCCAGAACTTAGAGCAGAACAACTCTCCCTGCTTCTAAAGATAAGTTTACCTCTCTTTTTATTTTGATATACACTGCTATACAAAAGTCTTAAACATCTTCTTCACAATCAGGAGTTAAAGATGTCTATTTTAGGAGCATCAGTGAATTACGCAAAGCCTACAGTGTTTTTAATACAGCTTAGTTTAGGTGAGAAGAAAACATGCTGGTCTGTCAATGCCATTTGCATCACAAGCAGAAGAGGTTTCCCATCCCAGTACTGACCAGACCCAGCCTTCCTTAACTTTTCAGATTCTAGGATACACGTTGCTAAAGCTGCTGTTTAAATGACCAGAGAATGTTCCTGAAGTCTAGGAACAACCTGTTGGAGATGGTGCAGTATACACATGGTCTTATACTTGATCGTTTATTGGTAGGATTGTTATTTTGTTTTTTTATAGGGGAGGGGTGAGTATACTCTTATATACACACGAAAGTGCTTTTGAATTTATTTGTAGTTTTTTCTGTTAAAAATAAAATGTTAAGATTTTGATTTAATTCTGTCGTAACATCATTACACTTCTGATGTCTCAGGCAACATGGTTCTGTCTGACAGAGCTTTCTGCTCCTCTGTTTGTGTTTGGGTTTACAGGTATATCCGTACCATGTATCTGGGCATTCAGAGCCGGAGGCAGAAAGAGCACCAGCGACGCTTCTACTGGGCCATGATGTATGAATATGCAGATGTCAACATGCTGCGCCTCCTGGAGACCTTCCTGGAGAGCGCACCCCAACTGGTGCTACAGCTCTGCATAATGATCCAAAAGAACCGGGCCGAGACACTACAGTGTAAGGGGAGCTGCTGGGCTCCACACCCAGGGTAGAAGAAGCGCAGGGCAGGGGGTGGCAGGAATTGAGTATAATGGCTACATTTAGAGAACAGTTGTGGAGAAATATGGAGGTTTTTGTTTTAGTACTTGAAGGGTACTTTAAGGAAACTGTCATTGTCTTGGAAAGGATGCAGCAAGGATGTGATTCAGACATTTTTATGTGCCTGTTTTTGTGCAGCATGTACAAAGTGATTGTACTGCACAGGCCCCATCTTACTAGGTGAGTCTGTTGCAGATCTGTCTTTTCATGATGTTCTCCCTGACAAACCAGTTCTACTGTTTCTTTTCTTTCTTTTCATACTACACAGCCCTGGAATACACTTATAAAAACACTATGTTATTTTTTCACACAACATGAGTCTCAGTCTGGCATGTACTCACCCCCGCAAATATCCCGGCAGAGAGCCACGTTCTGGACAGACAAACCCTATCACTCTTCTTCCACAGAGTCACTCCAGCTACACTTCATGCTCTATGGTCTTTACACCAATGTACATTGCCAGAGCCAGCAACTAATAATCCCTCCCATATTAAGCCCTCCAATCTTGCTTCCATCAGGGTTGGGGAAATATACAGTAGCTGAATCTCCTTCTCTATGGCCTCACAATTACACATTCACTTTTATCCCCTTATGTGTTCCTTGTAGCTGAGGAATCACTGTTCTGTCTTTCACAAAACATTACCCTTTTCTCACACACTTTAATCTACAGTACATTTTAATTCACTCTTTCTCAAATATGAACAGACAGAAGATAAACCCTGCTGCACTCTTAAAGCCCTTTTCTGTTGGAACCCCTACAGACTCCTAGATCTCACAACTTCTTGCCTTTGTGGGGAAGACTGGTCAGTCTTCCTCACCGGCTGTGTTCCCTCTGTGTTCACTTTCACAAATACAATTGGCAGCACTCAGCAAAGGGCTCTGCATTACAATATTACTTCTCAGGCAATTCCAGCTGTGGTGAACACAGCTACTGGTGTCTCTCCATGCCAGGTTGCATCAAATACAAACACCTACAGTACACACCATGAGGTCAGAAGAATTTTTTACCGCCAGGCATTTTTAACAGGATCAGGTTTCATTCTCACTCAAAGCATTCTAAGAGAGTCCATGCAGTCTCTCTAGAGAGGTACTATAACAAAGGCCATATAAATTGCACTGCACACAATTTTAGCTCATAAAGCCATCAATTATCTACAGCTTCAACTTCCTAACTGGACACTAGCTGATGGCCTGTCACAGATATCTAAAAGTCTTTTGCCCTCTATTTGATCAAACACCAAGATGAACATAATCTAAGAGTTAATGAGCTTTGAAAATGAACAAAGCAGAATTAAAAGGTCTGATTTATTAAGGATGTTGCAACTGTGAAACTAAGAATGTTTCATGCTGCGCTGTGGTAAAGAAAACATCTTTTTATGTCAGCTTTTCAAATGAAAAATGTATTTAGGACTCACCATTCTTGTTCATTTGTGTGAGGCAAAAAAAATATCTAAGCAATAAAAAGGCAACCAGAATGTCATAATATTAGGACAAACAGATGAAGTTGAAATTAAATAGATGGATGTTAAAATCTTAGAATATAATTAATAAATGTAAGATCTCATTTTGAATATTGTGTAAAATTATGATCAGTTGCAAGCAACCTAGTCAGTATTATTGCTGCCAAAGTTTGGACATACTGAAGTTTGTTTAGTAATTGGTGTATTTAGATACCCCAATGTGTAGGGCATTGCAGTAATCAATTCTGGGAAATACAAATAATGTGTTTACAAGCTTTTTTACTATATTCTGAGACAACATAGGATGCCAAAGGCAACATAGAATGGCAGTATTTCTATGTATTTACAGAAATATTGTCATTTTTTGTCCTTGGAAAAACATAATGGAAGAATTATGTTTTTACCATATTTTGCACATGTGGGTCAAAGATCAAGCCTGGAACAAATATCATTGCCATATTCTTTCAGTTTTGATTGAAATTCAAGTACCGTGTCATACACAGATAACGTTACTGCACTGGCTTTAGACAGTTGATTTGAGGTGCTGAGAAGCATGACTTCAGTCTTGTCATAGTTTACATAAAGGAAATTTTGAATCATCCAGGATTTTATATCAGAGGTGCAATTAGAGGGTACAGAAACACTTACGTACTTCAATGTCTGGTTTAATTGCTTCCCAGGACATGGAAAACCAGAGATTTTCATTAAAAACAGTAATAGCTTAAAACCCCTTAGTGTTCAGGCTAATTTCTATTCTGGGTTTACACAATCTGGCCTACAGTACATTAATTTCCCCTTAAATGTAATTTGTGACATGGATTCTCACTTATCCATCTATCTAGAATTCTACAGAATTCTACATCTAGATATGAGCTGCTGGCACATAATGGCTATTGTGCATCACCCAGGTGGGTGCTGGCAATTCAGTGATGGACAAAGTTGGACTTCTCCTATTTATATCCTATATATGTCCTCCTACAGTATATATTATCCTATACAGTATCTGTATAGCTTACTTTGGGATGCCAATCAGGGTCAATGAGCTATTGATGTAAAATTGAAGATGACTGTGTCTTCACTGTACATCAGTATTGACACAATTGTAAATTGTAAATTACCTCATTCTCTCATTCAGCTCAGGTTATCTTATACAAATGAAAAGGTGCCAATTCCTGATACGATGTTATCAGTTAAACTCTATTAACATTCACATAAGAATGCTTTAACAAATAGCAATCAGTCTGATAGATGGTAAGGATAGTATTGTAGTCCAATATATTATAGTACAGCAGAGCATGTTTAATGCAGGGAAAGGAGAGAAATCAGGAGAGTAATAATACTTAAACTGAAGCACAGTAGCATATGTGCTCTATAAATCTACCCAGACTTCTGTTTTAGTCTTTTCTAATACACTATTTAGAGTTTGAATGATCCAGGGGGATTAGAAATATTGAATTTCATTCAGTCATGATCATGGCTTTCATGGCTTAGAAGAAACAGAATTCAGTTTTTTTACTTTAACAGGAGACAACAAATTATGCTCACAATTCATAAATGATGGTGCTTCCTCGATAATGCAGGATAACGGGAATTTATT
The DNA here is from genome assembly GCF_040954835.1 of Lepisosteus oculatus. Classification (NCBI taxonomy): domain Eukaryota; kingdom Metazoa; phylum Chordata; class Actinopteri; order Semionotiformes; family Lepisosteidae; genus Lepisosteus; species Lepisosteus oculatus. The sequence continues at coordinate 56,738,295 of NC_090697.1, read as the reverse complement.
ATTTTTGTCTGTCCATAAGCCCAGAGCTGTTGCTGTTTTTAGCTGATGCATGATCTTCTAAACAAAGTAGATGATTTTCTCATGAGAGGGAAAGGTTGTTATATACTTTATTAAACTATATAATACAGTGCCTTGCGAAAGTATTCGGCCCCCTTGAACTTTTCAACCTTTTGCCACATTTCAGGCTTCAAACATAAAGATATAAATTTTTTATTTTATGTGAAGAATCACCAACTAGTGGGACACAATTGTGAAGTGGAACGAAATCTATTGGATTTTTGAAACTTTTTTAACTAATAAAAAAATGAAAAGTGGGGCGTGCAAAATTATTTGGCCCCTTTACTTTCAGTGCAGCAAACTCACTCCAGAAGTTCAGCGAGGATCTCTGAATGATCCAATGTTGTCCTAAATGACTGATGGTGATAAATAGAATCCACCTGTGTGTAATCAAGTCTCTGTATAAATGCACCTGCTCTGTGATAGTCTCAAGGTTCTGTTGAAAGCGCAGAGAGCATCATGAAGACCAAGGAACACACCAGGCAGGTCCGTAATACTGTTGTGGAGAAGTTTAAAGCCGGATTTGGATACAAAAAGATTTCCCAAGCTTCAAACATCCCAAGGAGCACTGTGCAAGCGATCATCTTGAAATGGAAGGAGTATCAGACCACTGCAAATCTACCAAGACCTGGCCGTCCCTCTAAACTTTCAGCTCAGACAAGGAGAAGACTGATCAGAGATGCAGCCAAGAGGCCCATGATCACTCTGGATGAACTGCAGAGAACTACAGCTGAGGTGGGAGAGTCTGTCCATAGGACAACAATCAGTCTTACACTGCACAAATCTGGCCTTTATGGAAGAGTGGCAAGAAGAAAGCCATTTCTCAAAGATATCCATAAAAAGTCTCGTCTAAAGTTTGCCACAAGCCACCTGGGAGACACCCCAAACATGTGGAAGAAGGTGCTCTGGTCAGATGAAACCAAAATCGAACTTTTTGGCCACAATGCAAAACGATATGTTTGGCGTAAAAGCAACACAGCTCATCACCCTCAACACACCATCCCCACTGTCAAACATGGTGGTGGCAGCATCATGGTTTGGGCCTGCTTTTCTTTAGCAGGGACAGGGAAGATGGTTAAAATTGAGGGGAAGATGGATGCAGCCAAATACAGGACCATTCTGGATGAAAACCTGTTGGAGTCTGCAAAAGACCTGAAACTGGGACGGAGATTTATCTTCCAACAAGACAATGATCCCAAACATACAGCAAAATCTACAAAGGAATGGTTCACAAATAAACGTATCCAGGTGTTTGAATGGCCAAGTCAAAGTCCAGACCTGAATCCAATCGAGAATCTGTGGAAAGAGCTGAAAACTGCTGTTCACAAACGCTCTCCATCCAACCTCACTGAGCTCGAGCTGTTTTGCAAGGAAGAATGGGCAAGAATTTCAGTCTCTCGATGTGCAAAACTGATAGAGACATACCCCAAGCGACTTGCAGCTGTAATCGCAGCAAAAGGTGGCTCTACAAAGTATTAACGCAAGGGGGCCGAATAATTTTGCACGCCCCACTTTTCATTTTTTTATTAGTTAAAAAAGTTTCAAAAATCCAATAGATTTCGTTCCACTTCACAATTGTGTCACACTTGTTGGTGATTCTTCACATAAAATAAAAAATTTATATCTTTATGTTTGAAGCCTGAAATGTGGCAAAAGGTTGAAAAGTTCAAGGGGGCCGAATACTTTCGCAAGGCACTGTATGTACCTTTCTGTTACTGCATGTCTAAAAAAGGATGTTCTACAGTACATCTATTTGGTTGTCTTCTTCTGCATTCACATATTTTCAGTTATTTTTTCAATAACATTTAGGTATTATAAAAAAGGAATCATACCATGATAAATATTATCTATATTAATATATTCATTATTATGATAATAATAACGGATGAAAACTGTTGTGCATCACAAATAATATGCTCATACTTCTTATTTTCTAATTAAAATGCAGCTGTCTACACTGTCACACTGAAAAAAAGATCACCACCACTATTATCATCACAGTATTGAAAATGCCTGTATGTTATTGTTCAAATGTGATTATTACCAAGAGGCTATGAATTGTTGTGTCTGCCAATCATCCATTCATTATTATTCCACTGCCATTTTAAAACATAGGAATAAGACTTATGTTACAGAGCATTCAATGATTTATTCACTTATAAAATAAGTATTGTTACTCAAATAACTAAACTATGAAAACTGTTCATCATGGAGCAGTTAGGTATGGTCCACATAAAAATGGCACCTTTAGTTGGACAACAGCACAGGACACAGAATGGCTTCATGCTTGTACCACGTCAATCCAGGAATATACACCATCTTGGATTTTGTTTGGATCAGATGGTCCTCTCTGTTGTAGTGTGCTCTCTGAAGGCACCAGTTCTGTAGGGTTTGGGCATTTACTGGGACAATTATTAATTGTAGCAGTAAATCACAAAATTGATTCTTTTGATGGCTTTAGAATCCAACCATGCGACATAACTCAAACAACGCACACACACAGGTACTAATACACGAGGATACATTTATTAATACATAGAATATGCATGTAAAACTAACAGATCTTATCGAGAGGGTTATCAGAATACAAATGATATATATTCAATCAGTTACAAAGAGTTACATATATCAAGAGGACATATACTGTGATTCAGTATAGCATTCATTTAGACCGTTTCGTAAATGAACTTGGTTAAAACTTCTACATTAGATACTCAAAACAAGTACATAACTCTTAGGAATTAAGTTGATATCAACTGATTGGGATAACAATTTAATTCTCGAGCAGTAATGCATTGAAGTTGAATACTCATCCAATCTCTGGGGATTCAGATCTCCTGCGGGCTCTCTGGCTCCGTGCCAGGCTGGGCTGTGCAGCTTGCTACGGTGCGTTGCTGATGCTCACTGACCGGCTAGTTAGTGTTGGCTTTAACAAGCAAAGTTTGCGCACAGGAGAAAAGATGACTGTGGGTCCCAGCTTGTCAGGAAGAGGACCGGTTCGTTCCTGATGAAGAGCTAGTTCTGAATGGTGATTCAGCTGTCCACAGTTCTGACTTGTTCACGAGGCCTGCTGCTGGTGCTAACCTCGGGTGGATCCTCTGGTTACTTTCTGGCAACCTCCGCTCTAGACTCTTAGAACAAAGGAAAGTTCTGGCACTCGGACACACTGGCCGTTCCGTGGTTGTCCGGGCTGAGTCTCAGGATGGTCAGGAGGCGCTCTGCGAGAATGTCCTGCCCTTGGGAGCCTTCTGCTCCTGGGCCGTCCTGCCCTGGAATTCTCCTTTGAATTCCCTTTAGAATAGTCCACAGAATCCTCACAATCCTCTCAGGCTCTCTGTGTTGCCTGTTTTTACCTGGAGGAACTTCAGCTCGTTGATTGGCTGAAAGTTCCATGGGCATCAGAGTCCCACGTGGGTTACTCGGCCCTACCAGTCCCTGATTGGTTGATCAAGGTGAGATATGAGTCACTTACTCCTGACACTTAGGAATGCAGTCCAGATGTCCATCTGGCACTCCCTAGACAGATAGGCGCCAATGGATGACCATTGATCAGGATAGCCAGGCTTAGCTAAGTGCATCCCCCTTTGGGAGCTGTCCCTTATCAAAGGAAACCTTAAATCAGCCTGCATGAATAGTTTCTCTGTGGCTGCACCACAGAGATGAACAGAGATGGGGCCTCATTTGGGAAAGCCCAGAACACTTAATTCTTTCTTATTAATAAGCCTCACCGCTACACTGTACAGCATGTGTGTCAAAAGCCATTGCTTCATAGTACATAGGTTCCAAGCTACTGTATACGTTGTATGAATATGCCAAATTTCTGATATTTAATCTTTACAAATTACTTTTTACTTAGTATCATTGAACAATTAGATATCCATCCATTTTCTAAACACTTCTTCCAGTTCAGGAAGCAAATGGAAGCAATGGGCAAATAACAGGTGCAAAGCAAGGTACACCCTGGATGGGAAGACAGTTCATCACAGGCCAATTTCCCCGGAATCCAATTAACCCAACAGTGTGTTTTTGGACTGTGAGAAGAAATCGTAGCACCTAAAGGAAAGCCATACAAGCACAGGGAAAACATACAAACTCCACACAGATAACATCGAGGTCTGGAATTGAACCCAGGGCTCCAGTTCTGTGATGCAGCAGTGCTAACCGCTGTGCCACCATTTTAATATCACATGAAAAAAATTATAAGCAGCACAAAATAAATTATTTCATGTCTTCAGTATTTTGTCTTCAGTATCAGTTATTTTTGGTCTGTTACTGTAAAACACTAAATATTTACCAAATAACAAAAACACTTCAACAAGAGGCAGACATAGGAGCTGTGGGCTTATTTCTGGGTCCTACCTAAAACGTTTTAGTCTCCAGTAGCGGTACTGCCACTTGACACTAGAGATTCCTTTTTCAATATAAAAATCATTCCTTACACTTATACTGTACATGTGTAGCCCCCACCTGGATGATGTGCCAAAGTGCGCTAGTATGCATCACCACACAGGAAAGCAGAGTAATGAAGGCAGTTTATAGGTTTTTTGACAGATAAAATGTTATTTTTATGTGTCATGACTATCCACAAAACATCCTGAAGCTAAAACAGTTGCTATTTTTACTCCTATATTTCATTCTTGTGTAATTGCTTATCAGAAGGAGACACTTCCATGATACCTTCCAATTAACTTCCATGGCATTCCATCTAATTTCCATTTAAGGAAAGAACGTCATTTTGTACAATAACTATGGAATACAATCTAAATGATACAGTATTGTATGTAAGAACAATATGTCTCTGGCAAAGAAGATAAAGGACTATCTACTGTCTCTTTAAATAATTAAAACTTGTTATTAAAATAATCATTTAACCCTTGGTTAAAAATGAAAACGTACATTTCTTTTTTCAAATATATGTATACCGTAGTGTATAAATTCAGCCTAACCTAAAAATTACTTAAAATATGAGTTACATACAGTAGCGTGACATAGCACAGTGGGGACATCTTTGAGCTAATCCATGACAGGTTGTGGGATCAAGTCCTTGCTATAGACAATGCTGTTGCACCTTGATTGAGGTATTTACCCCAGTGGTTCCAACCACCAAGCTGTATAAGTGGGGGTTAGCATTGCTGGAGAGTAATTCCTGCAATGGACTGAAGTCTCAGTGAGAGAGTCATGTGTTCTCTTGTCTGCTTAACACTACAAAAAACAGCTTTGGTCTAATGAGTTTCTTTGACTCTGGTATGACTTTCACCTTATTTACTAATTACTGTACATATACCTACTGTATGCACCTGTATGCACTTTTGAACTGAATGAATGAAAAGAGTCCTGTTTTGCCACATTTTTGTTTATTGAACATGGACAGTGCACTGACCTGAAGCTGCAGGTCAGCTAAGAGTTAGCCAAAAGGCTAATTTACATCGTAGTCACTGGGTAGGACACAACAAACAAGTTACAAGACTTAGACATATTTAAATATGTTAATATGTTAAATATTAATAACATAATTGATTCCCTACAAAGCCCTAGTTGTGAGAAGACAATGACATTTCTTTGTCCTGTAGTGTGAAAATAATTAATAACACCTGAAAGTGATCTGACTCCTGAACCTTTAATATATACCTGCAAGTATTCCTCTTTAAATTCCTTGTTGTTTGTTACTAAGCACTTTTGGTTCCAGCTGCCTATTTTTTCTTAAATTAATTATTCTGAAAGAAAAGTTTCAGATTGCTCATAACAGTAAACTTGGTTTGTTGAATGTATTGCTGAAGATCTTCTTTCTAACAATTTTGTTGAGGTCTTAACATTATTCTTCAAAATATCTTCATAAGCAGTATCTAAATATATACATTTCTGTACTTACGAGAAAAATATGCAAACACATTGGTCATTAAAATGGCCTTCAAGCATGTATACGGTACAGATTTATTTATATACCAAAGGTGACTAAATTACTAAAAAACTTATGAGTGGCTCAATAATAGTTGTAGAGACTGCTACTTTCATCTGTTACTAAATGGATTTGTGTTTCAGAATGCTAACCTGATTTTATACAAGCATGTTAAGTATAATAGGATGTAGATCTATAATAAATTAAAAAATATAAGCACATGCACACTACTGAAAAATTGTAAGTACTCGAAATATACTTGCTGAACTATGACAATTAACCTTAAAGTTTGCCACTTTAATGTCTTATTATAATCTTATACAGTAAAATCAAAACAAAATATTTTCACCCTACAGCATAAACTAGGCATAATATGAGGAGCAAATGATCTACATGATGTAAATACATATTCTACAGAAACAGGCTTTCCAAAAGATGGTCTCCATATCTCTTATTCTGTTTATAAAGGAAAGAAAATATTTTTGTCTTTGAAAGGCAATATTTGGCATGTTTTCCTTGCATGCTGACTTTGAACTAATTCAAATGAAATTTGTACTATCATTATGACCTAAATGTCTCTTTCTTCTTCATTGGTTTTCAATCTCTGAACCTCAATGCTTAATGTAATCACTGCATTAACCAAACGCACATTATGTTGCTTTATTGTCTACTGAACAGGCACATTAGCTATTTTTGCTTCATTGTGGTTAACATTTTTGTAGCATCAAGTATTTTAAATCTAAGCCTAATTAGCATGATGTTTAAAACAGTAATAGCTTTTGTTTAACATACATTGACGGGAAATTTGTACTTTATAAGCAAAGCAACACAGTACAATGAATACATAATACAGGTTTATAAATGTCTACATATTTAAAAGAATAGTAAATCTATTATACTAGAATATGACTTTGATTAAATGTGATATAAATCTTTGATAAAGACTGAATTTATTGTTCAAAGACTATTCTAGCCTCAACAAATTTTACCCAAACTGTGATGTCACTGGTGCTGAGTACAAACAACAGCCTCACACTTATCCATATACAGTCCCTTATTCAGGCTAACTTACAATGTGTACAAAGTTCTAAATGAAATTTCTCAGTACAAAAGGGAGATATAGATACACTATATTTACTTGCAAGTAGGACAGAATAAGAATAAAACTACAGTAAGTCGGGCATAGAAATGGAAGTCCCATGAAAATGTTGCTCAACACCAATTCAGATGTGAGAAGCAGAACCACAGAAAGGTATCCAGACAGTACTGATACAATGCAGTAATGTAGAGACTCCATTCTTAAAAAACATGATTGCAATACAGTGTGGCAGTCTAAATAGTTTTCAGCTGTGGCTTAAAGGTGGTCAATGACTGTGCAGTTACGATTTCTGTGAGTAGTTCATTCCATCACTGAGTACTGAGGGTGTAGAGTGAATGGGTTGAGGAGGTGGGACAGTGGAGAGGGGATATAGAAAATGTCATGGACGAGAAGGAGTGGAGAAGGCAAGAAGGGATGTAGAGAGAGACAAGAGATTAAAGATAGGCAGGAGAAGAATAGTTGAGACAATGGTACATGAAAAGTAGCGTTTTGAGTCTAATGCAAACAGAAACAAGAGAGGAAATGAGATAGAGAGATCCAGGTATGTGAAAAAAGATTAAGGGAAAAAAGGAGGTCAAACTTTGAATAACAAAGTTTAAAAAGATGGCTGTCTTGATACGAGAACAGACATGAACATCGAGTAGGGTTGAGAAGTTTGGAACAACAGAACAAAATTGATACCAAAAGCCATGGGGTAAGATGATAGGAGAATAGAGAGAGGTCAGTAGGTGACCCAGAACAGAACCTTGATAAATTTGATCAGGAAGTTTGGGGAAAATCCATGAATGAGCAGTGGAAAGAGAAATCAGCTCTATGAAGTCATTGTTTGTGCTGTTTGAATGGGGGCCAACTTCACAGTGCTCAAGAAACTCCCTTGTCAGTGACTGCCGACAGAGGAATGGAGCGATCCACATTGTCAAAGGCAGCAGAGGAATCGAGAAGAATTAAGGCGGAGAAAAGTGTGGCCACACAAGCTGAGAAGAGAATTAGTAACAGTTTCAGTTTCAGTTAGGAGCACTTCAGTGTGCTGAACAAAAGCCAGGCCAGAGAAGGTCACACAGATAGTACTGCAGGAAAGAGAGTGGAGAGCAGGCCTTGAACTGCACATTTAAGAGTTTTAATGTAGGACAAAGGATGACAAGATGAAACCTCTGAAGGGATGAAAGAACAAAGGGTGGTTTTTAAGAGAGGTGCAAGAGGTGAAGTTGAAGCTTGGAATTGCCTGGAAGAGGTGAGTAGGGAGATGGGCCTGAATACAAGAGGTAGTTTTATGTCCTTGGATCAGGGAGATGAGGTTTCAGGTGGAAAAAGACATGAAAGAGGAGAGAACAACAGGTGGAACTAGACTGAGGACGGGGGATGAGGGGTGAGGAAGAAGATGGTGCTCCTGAAAAAAGTGAATAGCTTTTAGAATAGTTTAACATTAGCAAAACATTAATTAATTAATTAATTAATTAAGCACCATAAATTATTCTCATGCCTCACTATTCACCACAAAATACATTTTTAACTCTTATATGATTTCTGTTTAAGCAGCAATAATTGGACAGGAATCAACACAAGGCCTCTCATGTAGTGGGAAAAAAATATACAACTGAAACGCTAAAAATCACATGCCTCATTGTTGCATTTTGTATCAGTATATTTTTTTTTTTCCTGGCAAATAAACTTACTTAGCATCAGATCCTGCAGAAAATGTCCATTCTCTCTATGGAACTGTTCCCTTTCCCTTGTGTGAGTGTAAACTGAAGACTAATGCATTCTACTAGCGATCTTAATAATAGTAGCCTTTCTCATACCATTACCATAAATAATTTTGAAACACAATGTGCATTTTCACAACTACCAGTAATTATCACTCAGCAAAAATACTGTAGCATATAAGCAGAATTGAATACAATACAACAGAAATTGTGATCTGCTCAGAAAAAAAGTAAAGCTCAAGTGTTTTGTTTGGCTCTTTGTTTCCTCCCATTTAAGAAAAGGCAAAAACAGTGACAAAACGTGTGTTGAGTAATGTGTACTCTTTTTTCCAATTACAGTTTTGTGTTGTATTACAGTAGATGATGGCAATGCATAGGCATATAGGAGAAGGCATGAGACATGCTGAGGTTTTGGTACAAGTGGTGCAAATGGTTAATTAACATAGCTGTCAGAAATTAGTAGGAATGTTTTGTCAAGAGATAATAAAATAGGTTAAGAATGAGGTTGTTTAGCAACTGGGGTTATAGACAAAACCCCATTTAGAGGATCTGAGTTACCATTCATGTACACAATATATAGTAGATAACAGAATTAATTTTGACTTATGTTGTGGATGACATGGCAGTCTTGAATATGAGTGGATTTGAACATGGAGAGAGAATGTTGTATTCATACCTAATTCTTTAGAAATAATGGATGTAAAAAATACTGGTAAAAGCAGTAAGGCTCAAAAGAGTAATTCTGAAGGATCAGATGAACAGAGTAATTAATTTTGAGTAGAAATTCTAGAGTGTAAATTCTGAAAGAACAGAAGAGTAATTCTGAAGGAGCACTTTGTTAGATGCCTACTGTGTCCATTGCCCATACTGGTTATTGCAAAACTTGCAGTCCGTAACAACATTGGTAGAATATATTTTCACATTTTAGTCATTTTTAATATCCTATCTTCTTTGTGTAGTTACATCTAGTAGTAAGATAGGTCTTGATGGTAAAACAATCAGTCTTTTCTTTTTCTTTTGATACATGAACCTTCTTTTTTTGTTCTTTCTATTACAATTTCAAATGCGTATTTCAGAATGCATTATAGGAAATGTCTTGCATGCCTTTACAGCCCAGTCTAATGTGTTGGCATTCTTGATGTATCCAGTTTGTTTCATCCTTCTGCATGTAAATTAGGTGTCTCTCTCTGTGTGTTTTCCTCTTCTGCTCCAGGTGTCTCGTCTGTGGCCTCTCTTCTTTCCCTGGCCTGGGTGCTGGCGTCTTACCACAAACTCTTGAGAGACTCAAGAGACGACAAGAAAAGCATGAGCTACCGGGGTGCGCTGATTCACATTTTCTGGCGGCTCTTCACCATCTCTTCCCGGGTGCTGTCCTTTGCCCTTTTTGCCTCCATCTTCCAGCTCTACTTCGGTATCTTCGTGGTGGTCCACTGGTGTGCCATGGCCTTTTGGATCATCCACGGGGGAACCGACTTCTGCATGTCCAAGTGGGAAGAGGTGCTTTTCAACATGGTGGTGGGCATTGTCTACATCTTCTGCTGGTTCAACGTCAAGGAAGGCAGGACCCGATACCGCATGGTGGCTTACTATGCGGTGGTGCTTACCGAGAACGCCCTCTTGACGATCCTGTGGTATTTCTACAGGGACCCCGCCACCACTGACTCCTATGCCGTCCCCGCTCTCTGCGGAGTGTTCCTCAGCTTCGCCTCAGGGGTGGTGTGTATCTTCCTCTACTATGGTGTGCTGCACCCCATGGGTCCCCGGGTCCGGATCCTAGCGAGCTCCTGCTGCGCTGAGCTGCTGTGGGGGCTGCCTCTGCCTCCTGAAGCTGAGCCCATGGCCCCCACCCCAGGGCCCAGAGGATCTCAGGCCACCCCTACCCGGGGCTCCACTGGAGACCAACAGCAGGAGCAAGAGGACCTGACTGCCGACACTTGCCTGCCCGTTTTCCAGGTGAGACCGACAGTGCCAACCACCCCCATGGGAAGACCTTATCACCCCGAAGGTCCTCTCATCAAGATCGATATGCCAAGGAAGCGCTATCCAGCCTGGGATGCCCACTTTGTGGACCGCCGACTGAGGAGGACTATCAACATCCTGCAGTACATTACCCCCACAGCAGTAGGGATCAGGTACAGGGACGGGCCCTTGCTCTATGAGCTTCTACAGTATGAGTCTTCCCTTTGAAGGCTCTCTTCTTCTCTCTCTTTATTTCTGTCCTATTCTCTCTTTCCGTCTCTCATCGTCTATCTCTTGGGTTTGTAATTTCTATGGGATCTTTTGTTTGTTTGTTTTGCATAGTTGTTTGTTTTCCCCCTAGTTCTTAATACAGAAGAAAGAGTTCCTAAATGTGTGTGTTGAGTCATCAAAAGTCTCACATGGCAACCGGGAATACAAAAATGATGCACTACAAAAAGCATACAAAAACTTAACTGTGAAAACATCCCAACCAATTTAAAAAAAATTGCAGACAAGCTTTCTTTTTTCTGGCTACTCTATAGATATTTTGTATGTACAGGAAAAAAAATACATTTCTATACAGGAGGTATTTTAAAGCATCACCATATGTTGCAGAGCGGTTTCTGCACACCCTGATATTTTATCTACTAATGTAGCAGCCACAAAGCATCTTGGGAATGATGAAGACTGAAAAGCAGCAACCTTGTTCTACACCTCAGTAACATGCAGTTTTTACCCCCACCCCCTCTTATTTTTTTACAATGCACATTACACAGTGTTTTACCTGTTTTAAAAAACAGGATTTATAAAATCCTGCCAAAAATGACAATGAAGCAGATTTGTTGGCAAGCTGATCCACTCTGAGCGTTAAGGAAGCACAGGTTTACACTTTAGTTTTTTTATATGGCGCATTGTTTATATTCTGTCATAGCAGGTGGTAACAAACTCTTGTTCCACGTTCCAAAAGGGAACAAGAGCAAAGTCTTGCACACAAAATATTTGTCTGAAGCCTTAACCTGATGATATTTATTAAGCCCATTTTTCTGCAGTCTTTCATGTAGAGGAAGCCCTCTGCTCTTTCTCTTTCTCCTGCCTAAAATTTTAGCTTCACTTTTGATTACCTAGATTTCCTACTGATGTCACAGTAGGTAGTAATTCATCGAAAGAATCACCAAAGCTAACAAGATTGGTGCTAACAGCATTATAATGGCATTAAATGTCAAACATGTTTCTTATTGCCTTAAATAAAGTCTCTTGCCATTAACAAACTGTCACAATTGGGTTCAGTAGTACCTTGAAATTTCAAGGGTTGCCATAAAAATCACTAAAAACCATCCCTTCTAGTTCACATTGTTCTGAAAGAGTCTTTAGAATTGGAAGTGCTCTTTTCATTGATTTCTATGAAAATGTTTTCTAAATCTAAGATTGAATGAGTGATTGCATGATTGATTGGTTGGTTGTTTGGTTGGTAATACAAATAAATCCATTAAAAACACTTAAAATATTTTTTCAAAGTCATTTGCAATTCAAGGAAAATTAAATTTGCAGTGATATTAATATTATGATATTTGCAGTGATTAATTCAAGGGAATAACACATGCCTGTAGGTCATTTATCGCACAAGCTACACAGAAATGTTACAACTAAAACATATAAAGGCAATGCTTACAGAAATATTTGTTTCTAAAGGTAAGAATTATTTCCCGACACGATGTTAAATTGTATTTTTCATTTACACTTTCTGTCGTGAGTAGTGTCATTCAGTGGTAATTTTGCTATTGAACAAGCTGTTATATACAAAATGGCCCAGAATTTTGTATTACCTAGAACATAAAAATGCTTTTATGTTTATTTATTCATATTTATATATGACCTTAACAACAGTACCACAACATGTCGAACATAGGATGCTGTACAACTGTACTGCAACAGTACTCTATGTTCAAAAATATAAATAAAATACATGAAGTAGTCACTCAAACATTAGTCTACAGATGCCAAATGACATTTTATAAATAATATACAGTATATTGAATAAAAAACACTGTATAAAATAAAATATATTTTATAAAACATACATAAGTTAATTTTTATTTCATGTTATGCAGTTAACATGAAATTAAGTAAACAAATAAATATTTAAGGCTCATGGGAAAAAATAGGTAAGCTACTCACATCTCTAGAGATACAAACTTGTGAGTACAGCACAATTTAATAGTCTTTTGAGAAACAGAAATTTGCCTTTGCTCACCGGCTATTTACTGCACTCATACAGAAGAAAAATAAAATCAAATTTTGTATTGCTTCAGCATGGCAATGAAAGCAATACATATCACTGGTGCTCTTTCTTTTACCAATATGGAGGCTTCGGCAAACACATCAAGCTGGTTGGCCTCAGGCGCCTTTCAGTAATCTCCATTGTGCCTGAGTGGACACTATTGTACAGGAATAATGAGGATTGTTTATTATGACTAGAAGTAGTAAAATAGTTTTTGTTTTTTAAAACAGTAAGTACTGTATATCAAATGAAAAGGCAAAGCCTACTTTTAAAACCTACCAAACCTGCTGATTAAAAAAAAAATCCCTGAAGAGACCTGAAGAGGTGTAACTGGCTGAGTCGCAGGGACATTTCAGTTTTTATATTTCTGAAACGTTCCAACAGTTTTATTAACATCAAATGACTGCTTCAGTTGCAAATGCTAATAATACAGATTGAAATACTGAATATAATCTAGAGGTTATGAAAGCTAAAATGCTCCTGAAAGGGCTATCACATTTATTCATGATGTTTCGTAGCCCTCAGAAAACACAGGGATGTACTTTACCATGTCTGTTAAAGTGGGGGGATTCACAGTAACATCTAAACTGGCTTGTTTTTTTAAATAAAAAACACCATTAATACCCTCTAAAGAGCAGGAGCCCTTGGAGAGGACAAAATCTGCATATAAGTATTGCCCTAAATAAGAATTGTGAGGCTGCTATAGGCTTCTCTTGTTCTTCACTGTAACTTAATATGTCAGGTTTTTTTAACTCAGAACAGAATTTTTTTTTTCTTTGGGTTGTACTGTAGTTACTATAACACAAAACTTTGATTAGAAACCAAAAACTAAAATTAGACACAATGGTGCTGTGATTCTGTCCTAGTTGACAAATTAATTCTACATACTAGTGAGTTTACTTTCGGTGTATGGGTTCAACAGCATTTGCCATTCCGCTCTGAATTCATACACATCACAGTGAATGAACATGGGCATGACTAGCCCTTTAAAATGTTTTCTTTCCTTTTTGATTTGTCCTACTTTTTACTTGTGAAATAAATGCCCAGTTTATAGGATGGAAGATATAGGGATCAACACATTACCAATACAAGAGCAAACCAATATGTCTTAGTTGTGACTGTTTAATGTACTGTAACACTTAATAAGCCACCCAGATTTAAATGTGAAATATTGCTTGTTAATTGCTGACTGATCACATGAGGGCTGAAAGTCCAAACCATGATTGTACAGCAGACATGGGCTTAAAAACCTAAAAGGAAACAGTTTTACTGTAAACAATATCAAGATACTGTATATGCATTCCTTACTTTTACTAGAAAAATGTATTTTTGTAAAGATTTACGTGGATTCAGATGAGAGCACAATGTTTTGTAACATGACAGGTATTCGCAACACAAAGGCACAAACCAAGAAGGAGATGAGTTAGATTGTTCACTTGCCTAATAATTCCGATATTCCCAGAAGATGTCTGCACAGTCACAGCCCTGAGGCAACAACTTCACAGATCTGAAAACAAAACAAACAAAAAAAACGGAAAAAAGTGAAATGTCTGTAATCCCAAAGCAAAAAATATATTAAACTAAGGCAGAGTCTGGAGGCTCTTTTCAACCTTCATCATTCCCTGCTAGGCAAAAAGTGGTTTTCATTCTTTGTGCTAGTTCCTCTTACTCTTCTTTTCATTCTTCTTCTCCTTCTTTCTTCACTGTCTTTTGTCTGTCTTCTTCTGCGTCTGTTTTTTTAAACAAATTATATTCAAGTAATAAACTTAGAGGGTGCAAGTGCATGTGGGTGATTCCAGAACGAATTGCTACATGCATATCTATTTTTATTTGTATTCTTAATCTTTTCATTTTTTGTTATTTTATTTTTTAACTTCTTAGATACAACAAGAAAAAAATATTAGATTTTAAAGGTGATGAAACTAGATGTTATCTTTGCCTGAATATACCTGAATTTTTACACAATTTAACAACACGTTGCAGTGTTACCACAGAATACTTTTATACACATAAAAATGTTAATAAGAGGCTCCTCTCCCTCGGCAAACAGGGCTTACTGCTAGTGGCTTCCGCCATACAGTGATAATTAAAGCCAAATCTCACCTTTTACTGTAATTCTGTCCCTGGTTCAGGTGCACCTAGACTCCTGCAGTTAAGTTGACTGTGTGTTGAAAGCCATGTTTTCTTGTACCTAGAAGGTTGTTTGTCTGTGTGACAGGGTCTAAAAGCTACACCAATCAGGATCAAGTTAATTAGAATTTAGTTAAGCAAATTTTAAACAAGCTGTCGTGTATATTTATACCACATCCCCTTTAAATTAAAAAAAAAGCAAATAACATACTCTGGGCTTTTGCAGACAAACCAGGGATTCGTCATTTCATTAGTATTTCTATTTCTATTTATTATTTCATCCTATTACTAATATGTAACATATTTACAATACATAGATACTGTATGATTATATTTATGAACAGAATGCCAGATTTGATTTATTTATAACTAGTTATATACAGTACAACATATATAACTACTTCCCTGCATTAAATTATTTCACTTCAAGCACCATCCATTCCTAAGAAATAAATGCAAACACCAAAGTGATATTAAGTTCCAACTTCTGAATAAAAGCGTTTTACCACATATGCATTTTATGTGCATATACTGCATATGCGTATGTGCAGATAGTGATTAATTGGGTATTTAAAATAGTAATAGAATTTTCTAGAAATCTAGAGCAATGATTACAGTTTTAATTAGTATGCAAATAAAGACTTTCTTATTGCTGGATTTCATAGCCTTCTGCAATTCTTATGTATTGTAAACGCGTTATATACTGTACATTTCCCAGGAAAAAAATTATGAAGCCGTTTTCTTTGAAACACATTGTAATTTCAACTACGTACTCTACAATAGCAGTACTGTAAGGTACATTGTAATACATGTGACCTTAGTGAACACTGTAGAAAATGATTTTGCTGACACTGATACCCAAAAAAGAAAGTAAAGTGAAGCACCATTCTCCAACTTCCAACAACACTCATCTACACAGGATTTGAACCTTTCCACTTTTGAGTCCAAAGACTACACCACAACTTGACTTTGCTTTCTAATTTCAAATGAGACCTTACTGAGATTTCTGGTCTTTGTGTTCAAAAGGCATATAAGTTCATTTCTAAGTGTAGCAGCCATTTGTGTGCTTCGTTTTAGTTTAGCATAGTAACTCAGTTGTGAATTCGCATTCTGAGGAAAGCTAACCCTCCCAGTAGGGTAACTCTCAGAGAGTTGTATCCTACTGTTCAGTGAAGACCACAAGTGAAAACCTAACACAGTAGGATTCAGGAGAGCAGAAAGAACAACACAGCTTCCTGAGATGATAAATCAGCAGATTTAAAAGCACGAGAGCTTATTTTTATTTGTGTTCAGTAACCTTTTAATCAGGAATTGTTTAGTTTTGAAATCACCACCAATACTTTTCATTGAGCAATGAATTAGGCTCATTTGGTGACAGAGAATAGAGTTTAAAATTATGATGTTATCATCATCAGTGCACTTAAGTAATGTTTCCTGCACGTAGGAAACACAAATTGCGGTGTGAGAATGAATCAAAGATTCATGACATGCCGTGTGCCAGTATAATGATAAAGAAAAATCTGAGTTAAGGCTAAGTCAGTTTTTAAATTATTTTGATAAGAGTTATTTATAACTTATCACATTTAACAGAAAAGCCTTGCTTATCATTTTTTTGGATCACCAAAGCATGGAAACACCAGGAGAGCTAATGACTAGCTTAACACAGAAGCAAGCTTTTTTATATCCATCTCACCCTGGTCACTCCTTGCAGAGATGGATTATTTAATACACCTCTATATTCAAATGTCACTAAATTGTATAATTTGATAATTACAAAACAACAAAGCAGAAATGGATAATGTGTAGTGTACGTTAATGTGTGTGGTGAGCTATTTCAACTACATTAAAACCTTATGAGGCTGTTTTCCTAATGCTGGCCCTGCAGAACCTTAATAAATAAGATTTAATAGGTATCTTCAATCTGGAGTCTAATTAAAGCTCCTTAAATTAATCTCAAAATTTGGTTCAAGCACATAAAAATCAGTTCAGATAAGAATTTAAAAAATATTCTATTATATAAGAATTATGGTGGGAAAGCGTTGAAATCTTTGAAATAAAGAAATTGTGAGCTTTGCAAAGAAGTTACTTCTGCCCTCCAAGTTTTTCACTGAATTAGAAATATGTCCATCTTCAAAAGTAGATCACCTTGAGTCATTTGAAATTGTCTCTTTAAAAATTAAGACTTATAAATGTATAGGGACTGTTTCGGTTCTCTATTTTAGCTGCTTCTAAACAGGATCTTATGCTACACTTGTATTCTTTCTGAAATCCATATAATTACCCCAACCTTATTTGACAGGTAAGAACGATAAAGGACAGAACATTAGTAGAAATGTATGTCGGGTTTTAATAAGATTATTACTGTCTGCTTGCACCTGATTTCTTCACCTTAAAAGAACTGCTTATTAAGATTAAAAGGTATTTAAACAGCTCCAGAGCCTTTAAGTAAAACTCCATTTTGAACTTGTAAGAGACTGTTTTCATGAAACGGAACAATTTCCAGCACAATATTATTGAAAGGAGAGTTTCCAGATTCCCTTAACTGTGTGAATGCCTGTGTTTTGAAGAGAATTGTAGATGAACATAGTGAAATGACCTGTATGTACATGTACACATGCAAACATTACAGTCCAAAACTGCTTAAGGAGCTGCATAGGTGCACCATGAAAAGGAAGACACTGCTTTCTATAACCCTTTTGTGCCTGCTTAGATCTTTGCAAGCAGCTGTTATGTGGGTGAGATCATGGGGTAAAGGGGTCTTGCCAGGGATGGATGAGAACCTAGTAATAATGTGAGAAGTTCAGATGTTAGGCACCCCTGATGCCATCATAATGTTGCACTGATGTAAACTTCTATTTTGCTTTGTGTTTGCCTCTCCTTTTCACGGTATAAGATGTGTTAGATCGGTACTTTCTGACAAGGCTCAGAATGGCTTTGATTTAGGGGAATATGGCCTTTCAGCTACAGAGACAGTGCTTCAGTTTTGTCTTGTGTTTTCTGAAGTGCACACGTGTTTCTGTTCTTGTTCAATGAAAGGGAAAAGGTATAAATTTCAATGAAGTACAGTATGCAGTAAAAACTATGACCAATATATGAAGATGAGTATTAATTTGATCAGGAGGTAAATTTGCTTTCCTATGAGATGGTTACATGTAAATTAATAATAGAAACATTGTAAAAAGTATCGTAAATTGGTTTGGCATTGAAAAAGCCTGGTAATGACATGGTGATTAGGGTTGGTTTACTATTTCCCACAAAAGGGAAAAACAGAAATACAAGACATTTTTCTCCAGTATTAACATTTTGTCCGAATCAGCTCCATTCTACAGATTGAGTGGAATCATTTGGATAGTCAGTCAGTGCAGCTATTCGTTTATTTGCCTCTAGCACAGCCATTACCCAGACACGCTTGTATGTTGTGTGTTTTCTTTCCTTCCCGAGTGTTCTGTAAGATGGCATCAGTAGGTCGTGTCTTTCACTGGGTGGTGCCTGTAGGCCTGGTTCGGCTCCATCCTTGGTTGCTGCTTTTCCCTCTTTCCCCAATCAGTGTGGGGATCAGGTGTATTCTGGTGCAGAGATTCCCACTTTAGGGATTTAAAGTGGAACTACTGGAAATCCTTCACAGGAACGTTGAACAAGCACTTCTTAGCTCAGGGGAAAGGCATCTTGGAGACCCGTTGCATCGCTCTACATTGAAAGGCCCTGGATATTAATTACTGCACCCGGTGCCCTTCTTGTTCTGGTGTCAGTGTACACTTGTGAATTTCCCGCAAGTTCCTCCCTTTCAAAGTCTGCTTAAAAACTACTTTGACTGTTCCAAATCTTTGTAAGCATTTCATTCTTTTGTCACGTTGTTATTGATGGAGGGGGAAGAGTAATTCATGTGAAATGCAGGGCCTGCTTTGGAGTTAGAATCAACTCTCCAAGAAGCCCCTCTCTGAATTACACACAACACATTCTGAAGTGAAACGATGGCAAAATAATTGTAGGACATCTTAAAGCAGGTTCATATGTGTGAGTATACATTTCTGGATGTCCCCAGTCGTCCACCAGCTGATTTCTGAAAGACAGAAGCAGGCAGTCTCAATTGGGCATGTTGAAGTGCTTGTCTGCATTCTTCAGGGATTTCTGTTTTACTTTAGACTTTCTGGTACACTGTTGTTTGCTGGGGAATCTTCAATCTTTAGTGTTTGCATTTGAGACGTCGTCATTCTATTTATTTGAACAAAGAGGTGTTTGCACTTATAAGTTCCTGGACTATCTTGTGCAGACAAATCTACATGGTGCATCTTCATTCATATATAATGTATATTCAAAGAGAGGGAGAGAGAGGATTCCTCTGGGTGCTAAAACACTGTGATTATTTTCCTTCACCGCATCAAGTGTGCTTTGTAATAAGTGAGATTGCTCACTCCATATGTTACCACAATAACTGTTCTCAGTGCACTTGCCTAATATGCAGATACTATAGTCTTAGTAACCAGAGGGTCTTTTGTCTTGTGGCTGATTGGTTATTATATTATGCCTTTTTAGCCTAGGAAATGGTTGTTTACAAATTCCACACTTTTGTTACAAATATAGTACATTCTTAATATAGAAAATCTTTCCTTTAACCTTACCCACCTCTTTGAGTTCTTAAAGTGCATCCAGTGCATCTATATCATTTCAAATTAATTGATAGACTGCTCCTTTTTTTCTTTTTATTTTCATACTTGTGATTCTTAAGATGGAGGTGGGCATTACTGGTGCATTTTGTTGAAAGGTATCATTATCTGAACTTAACAAGTCAAACATGCGCTTATTTTGGTAATTTGCAGCCTGGGAATTTCTCAGCTTTTCTAAGCCTTTGAATCTTCGAAAAAAGGCATTATATGATAAGCACATTATTTTTTAAGACAAAAACCTTTACTGCTAAATTAAGTGAACCGTTCAAAAATTAGATTTCCATTGACTAGTTTTTATTTGATCTTCACTGTACACGCCACCAAGGCATATTTTCATTAGCTTTATCAATGCACAATGACAAAACAATACATGAAATATTACTGTAAGCTACAGCAATCAAAATGCTGTGGCCATAAAGGACCTCCACAGTGGCATCCTTCTCAATTAATTTATTATCCTTTTACAACCAAGGACTTTCAGTGTTGGAGAATAAGTTAAATCCCTGTCACATTCACTCATCTGCACAAATGTCTTACATGAGGTGTAAACAATAGTTTAAATAATCAAGATTTATACCCCAGTTTTAGAGTATTTTTAAATCAACATGGCTCTCTTAAATTGTGAAAAATAAAAATAAACTAGGAACCTGGTCATCAAAAGAATAACTTTAGTGTAACTGCAAAGTAAATTCTGGATTTCTCTTCTTTCCCAGAGAGCCACAATAAATAAATCATAACAGGAACACAGTCAGTCCTAAATTTCTGTTTTGTTCAATTATGGATTTACACTACCAGCAGCTATGTCTGTAAAAGTGCTTTCAATTTATTCATTTATAACACAAAGGGGTACTGACTCAAATTTATTTAACAATGATTGGACTCTCTAGGGAGTGTGTTTCATGTTTTTAAAATTGGGTGTAGACTAATATTAAAAAAAGGCCCTCCTTAAGAAAATAAAATGCTTTCAAATTAGTGATGAGTTAAAGTTTAGTTAGAGGATCAGAACCTTCCATACAAATGTCACATCTCAGAGCTTTAGGCAATATTTATAATATGGTTACATGGGTGTGATCTTACCGACCATTTAATTGTAAAATCTTTTTATATTAATAGAATGAAAATTCAGAAAAGTATCTGTTTGGTTTGTTCTAATTTTCTGTTTGGCTTGTTTCATAATCAAGCCACTGTCATGATATGGATAGAAAAGCTTTCGTTGGGGAATAACATCTTTAACACTGAAAGCCACTAAGTGTATTCAGGTTTCTTATTTGACCATTTACTTCCTAGACAAACGCAGCAAAAACAATAAAACAAATTTCTGCTTCTCACACCTTGTGGTGCCTTTACTTTGGTGCTTACAAACCCTGTCAAGGCAGCCACTATCAGCAAACAACAATGCCAGTATCTTTTTTCTGTATTATGTGCCAGTGCAGTAACAGAGTTTAATGTACATATATATTATATATATTCTAATGTTGTTCTTATTATAGTTATAATATTCTAATAGATGTGAGGTTCTGATGTAACTGCACAGGGAATAGACCGTTCCTCTGCAGGACCCTACATACAGTACTGTTCTCAATGTGACAGACAGCTCTTTTGTAAAATCAAGGCAATACTGGACATCTGTGGGACAATTTTGGTTTCTGTCTGTCCTCCTTTTCAAGAAGGTTTGTGCAAAACAAAGGTGAAATGCACAGTGCTACTGAGTGCTTGTGTTTCCTCCCTTGGGTTTGTTACGCTTGCTAATTTAAAAAAAAACAATCAGCATGGAAGATAATGCTGTTTTTAGACTTTCCATTGAAAGAATCCTGCTGCAGGGTAATAACTAGGTTCCGTGAAATAATAAGGTTTAATCCGACCTACTGATTGGAACATTAATGCTTCTTCAGTCTTGAAAATATATTTAATGTTTAGTGCTAATATTACAAAATTGCCGAAAATCACAGCTTCACAGTGGTTTGATTTGTTTTAATAATGGACAGTGATCATGGCTAAATGTACAAAATAAATAACACTATAAGAAAATTTAGAAATGAGGTACAAAACAGAAAAGATCCAACAGCAGCCTGTAACGGTGTTCCTTACAGCTAGTCATGGAACTTCTGGGTTTCATTCTACTTGAGCTTTCTACTTCTACTCATTCTACTGTAGTCATTCAGGAGTTTGAGCTCACAATAAAATCTACAGGGCTGTGGCTCTCTAGAACCTGGGATGAAACCTCTGGCTTGCATGTAGGAAAAATAATTTCAGGAATTTCTTTCTCCCGCTTTAATTAAGAAAGACACCTAAGGCATGCAGTTCTCAAACTTGTTTTTGTTTTGTCACAACAAGCAGGTCATCCTGCTGCCTGTTGTCATTTAGAATGATACTAGAGAGCAACATCTAGTTAATCTTCAGCATGAGATTTCAGGTTTCAGATTTTTGTTTTTCAATAGGCCTCCCCTTTTTGATGTCCTGTGTTTTTTCAAATGCATTTAGGAATGTCAAATTGTCTAGTTTAAAGAGACAGTGAGGCATACTGTACCATCTCATGTTGTCCCATTTTAAATTTAAACCATATTCCTCGAGAATGTGTGTTTTACTTTTCTGATATTTGGTGCTGACTTACACACTCAAAGGTGCTACAACAATGTGAACAGCATGAGCTCATTGTGACTGTTCACATTTTGACATACCATCTCAGAAGGGCCTGCCACAGGAACCTGCAGAATTGTTAAGCCCCTGAAGAACATGCACCTCAAACTGTATATCTTTTCCAACTACGTTTACAGCAGTGCACCTCTTTGTGCCTGTGGTTCTACAGAGATAATCGCATGGGTGTGTATATCTGTTCATTTTTTTCATTTTAATCTCTTTTAATTTAAAAAAGAACTTTATTTTAGATCATTGATGATACTGCTGTATTGATGATAGTCATGATAATGTTATTTACCTGGTTATTTTTCCTTTTGTTGTATGACTTTTACTGTACACTGCTTGGTCCTCTTATTTGATTTAAGTTATCAATGGAAAGGAAAGTTATCTAAAAAGGCTTTGCAAAATCTTTTTAAAATAATTATTGCTATTGGTAATGGTTACAGTTGTCTTCGTTGCAGATGATGATCCTTTTTGGAATCCTGTGAGTTTATTTTTAAGTTACAGATACGTCTTCTGTGAATTTATTAATCTCATTTTATTGAGCTGGATTCATTATTTTATTACATGAAAATTTGAAAAACTGTAAAATCACTTATTGATAATCCTTTCTAAATGCTGAACCTAGTGTTTCTATGATTTAAACTGCAAAATGCAGAGTGACCATTTTGTCTGCACTCTAGAGTATTACAATAGATTCATTTAAATGAGATTAAGTGATTGTTCTATTGTATTGTTAAAAAATTCATATAAAATGTCACAGTTAATACTCCTCCTTTATTGTATATAAAGATGTCCAGTATTGCCCTCCCCTCTTATTTCTGGGAACAATATTAATAACACAAGGTGCTAAGTCGAACCTCATTTTATATACTTTGGTTTTTAAATTTAAACAGAAATATTACACAGAGAACTTCCTGTGAAGCCTTACTGCAGATTGATATATCAGACTGTTCATCCCAAAAAAAACAAGATAGAAAGAAATCACAGAGAAAATGTACATAGTGTGTGAAAATAATGACAGTTTCCTAATTACTGTATACATTCAATAGTATGTCTGTTTTTTGCCTATGGGAGACAGCAAAAATGAAAAATACTGTATGTGTATATATTATATACAAACATACATACTAATGTCATTCGTGAGGTTGTAGGTTCTTCTTATAAGAATTGGTCTAACTCAGAGTAGTTTTTTTTTAACCAGAAAGTTAAAATCCCAAGTATAAGATTAATGAGACCTTAATTCAATAAAAAAAACTACTTTCAGTTACAGCTATATATATGTTATATGTATATGATATATATATATAACTTATATATATATGCGTGTGTGAGTGTGTGTACAGTATTGTACATACATTGTAATTGGTGATATTCCCTTATTATTTGTTAACACTGATGCTTGCAATAGCATTTATTTTTCAGCAGACCCAGCAGTTGTAAAAGACTTTCTGTCACGTAAGTCTTTTATACTGGAACTATCTATTGGTTTGGAACAAAAAAAACAACAATTAGAAATTATTTTTTTTTGCTTTATCTTGGAAACAACACTGAGGAGAAAACTTTTGACAGCTATTGCAGGCTGTATATTGCTTGTGATTTTCAGCTTGACTTTTAACTATTTTTAATTCTTGCTGCCTTTTTGGGGCATATTAGTAAACTTCTCTTACCTCAAAAAATAGCCGAACACTCTGAGAAAAAAAATAAACAAATGGAAATATGTTAATTTTGAAAACATACAAATTATTGTATAGCAGTAGCTGGTGTAAGAGTCAGTTACTGCTAGGTGCTTTCACCCCATTTGTCTTCTGGAGGAAATAAAGAAACACAAATAAATCTGAAATAAAATGGGGAAAAATGTTGTTATGAAAGTGCATGAAACCTATGGTTGGATTCTCAGTTAAAATGGCTGTTAAAATGGGGAGTTTAATGTTAGCATGTGCGTGTGTACTGTATATATAGCTACCTTCTTTAAGGTTTTACAGCTGACAACTGAAACTAACATTGAAAATAAATTTTAAGCATCAAAATAGATCATTTTAAAAGGAAGCAAATTGCACTTTTTCACCTTGATGCAAAGCCACAACTCAAAGCTATGCAATCTTCCAGTCTATCTGTTGGTCTCAGATCATCAGATTTGAGAACTTTTTTCCATATTCCAAAAAAGAAAAAAGATTTTATAAGTTAACTTGTTTCAGATATCTGGTTCAAGGTGAGAGTGCTTAAACAGCTCAAACACAAAATGATAAGTACAAAAAGACAAAAACAAACAATAAAATGGTAACAGAAGACTTTCCTTGAACTTTTACTATACACAAATATATTTAATTTCAAAGTGGCAACTTGATGTGTTTTTTATTATTATTTTTCTGTCAATCTTTGTTAAAGATACAATGTCCTTTACATGTGTGCTTTAGTGAGTATTCTTTTTCCTTGCTGAAAAGTAATATATTGATATTTTGTTTAAACTTCTTTCAAATCTTAATGGGGGGAAAAACTTTGAAAAAGAGGTCTTTGTAAAACAAATGATCACATTTTAACAAAGCAGACATCCAGATTATTAAGATATTACTGGTGCAGGAATGTTAAAGACAGATGATTCACCAAATAGGCAGCTTTGCTTTGCCAAATATTACTTCCACCATATGAGCAACAATCACAGTTTAAATAAAATTCTAGTAATGTATGTATTTTACATTTAATATAATAGATGCTAATAACAGCCTAGTATTGTCCTTGAGTATAAAAATGCACTGTGATATTCAGCCTTGTAAAATATGCCTTCCCAAAGCAAAAGTCAGTATATGTCTGCGAACACATATACACATTCTTAGAAGATAAATTAAAATGGCAGAGGTTAGTCTTTGGGGACCAACCATCTAAATATCTTTATATCCTTGAAGCTGCCTGTCATCTGTTTAGAGTTCCTGACTTTGCATGTGAAATGATTACTGGCTGCCTTCAAGACATAAAAACAGTCAGAGAATGCCCTAATTGCTTTTCAGTCATAAATAGTTTCATGATTGCTTTCATCTGAAAAATTGATCTTTCAGAACTTCTCTTTTATATTAATGGTACAAAGACTTTTTTTTCAAAACAGCTTCATATCTCTAAACAGGTCGAAATCTGTGGTATAAATTGACAAGAAAAGGCCCTTTATGTGTATTGCCATCAGAAGTAAAACATTATTTTTATTGTTATCCTGTCTATCTTGTCAATTTTAATTCCCATTATTACTATTATATGCATCATAGCTGCTGAGGCGATGGAATAAAAAATCCCATCCCAAACTGGTTGAGCCTAATACTGGAAACAGCTCTGGGTTCCCTAGTGTTGACAACTTTCAGCTGTACTGATTGTGCAAGGTTGACTTTTGTTGAAAGAAAATTTTTCCCAAAAGGACACTCATTGTACGATGTAAGAGGAGTCCCTGTAATGTAACTCCTGGTTTAATCTGTTGTTTGTAATATCCTTTAGTACAGCAGTTTCCAATACATGGAGTGGGAAACGTCATACTTTTGATATACTGTAATACCCAACTGAGAGGAATGAAATGAAGTCTGGCCTGAAAAACTACTGCAGTTCATGAGGAAGCATTTGTGACTTTTGTTGGCTGACCAATCCAACCAGTGCACAACTCCAGAACTTTAGAACTGTTCAAATGATTTCCTCTGATCCTTCTTGACATGAACTTTTTAATGCTTCCTCATCAGCTCTTTCCTACCTTGCTCTTCTCCCGAAGTGATCAAACCTCCAACAAAAATGACTGTACTCTACCACCGCCATCATCACAGAAAAGAACTGCTAACAGGGCTCCCTCTAGCTCATCATTTTGGTCTTTAAGAATCTTCATAATAAAAGAGTAAAACATTTTCCTTTTCACAATACCTTCACTAAAGGAGATTGAAGGCTTATTGATAAAAGAAGAAAGCCAAGTTTGTTTCCTCATTTGAAAAAAAACTCAGAATATACAACATATAAGGTAGCACAATGTGTCTGAAAATGAAAGGATACCTTAGGAAGTGTACAACAGTCCGTGGCTGTCATTACAAGGTCACTTCTCTGCTCAAATCTACCATTGCTCCATCAGAAGAAGTCATACTGAGGACATTGAGGTTTGCTTAGAATTCAAGGATTCAAGGCCTTTGCTGTCTGCTTCCACAGTTGCCATGGAGATCATGACACCTACCCTAATCCTGTTTATTCTTTAACTTTTAGTTTAATCAGACTTAATAAAGGATAAATTGCATGATAGATTTGAACGTTTTTGTGAAGGTATTCTAAAAGTTTGCAATATTGGGAAATACATGTACAGTACAGCAACGAAGACTTATTGACCAACTCTTATGCATGTACATTTAACACATTCCTTTGCAAAGTCAGCAGTTTCCTTCCAGTCGAGTGTAAGCAGATGTCTCCAACAAAAGATGGATGGACATTTCTATTTATCGTATAAGGAAGGGCAAATGCAAATTTTCTCCTGAGAAAAAAACAGGTAATGGCATTGCACAGTGATGAACACAATAGAAATTGCTGTTTTGTTTCTATTAAATTCTTTTGTGACTCCTTTCAGAAAATTTGCTTTTGCTCTAATACCTGAATACTTTCCCTAGATGGGAAGCCATGCTTGGGTTAGGTCAGCCAATGGGCTTTACCTTCTCCTGCCCCAGTCAATGTGGTCCTACCTCATCCCACTTACATATGGTCTTCTTGTCCTATTAAAGTTTTGTGTTAAAATATGTAATATCTAAGATTACTTGTAAATGCTGTTATATGCTGTTACATGTGAAATGGGCTATTTTTTATATTTTATTTTGTTTGCTGAATTATGTACCTTTGAATGCCCTACAGATTCATAGCTATGACCCTTATGAAGAATGTAATGTTAGTGTCAACTGCTTGCTTAGTGAAAAGTGAGTTAGTCTGACACAAATAGCCACTAGGTTTGTTCTTTATCTTGTTTTCAACATTGATGTGATATAAAAGTATAAAGCGTGTTTATATTAGTAGGTGAACTGTAACTGAAATGCACAAGGATAGATTATCAAGGTCTTAACATCAAAGAAATGTCTACTATTCCTAAATGACTACAGAGTACTCAGAGAGATGTTGTATTACAATTGTCCTTCAATATGACATTTTAAAATCCTGTCTAGAACATGTTTATTCCAAAAGAATGTTCCGTAAGGATATGCATTGTTAATAGAAAAGGATACTTTGAGTATTTATTCTTAAGGTTATGAACTACAATGTTAATGCAAAGCCCTCATTGCAGTACAGTATTTGAATGCCATTGATATTGAACAGATATTGGATACCACACAGAGACAAATGGATTATGCTTTAAAAAAAAGCAGTTTAAAATATTAAGGTACGAGATCCTTGATAATCTTGGCCGTGAAGTTCATTCAGCATTTTCTTTTGCCAGCAATCACTAAGCACAGGCAAAACTGGTTTTAATACTGTATGACTTGAAAATTTACACTGCATTAAGTCATTTATTTCCAGTAATAGTGCTTTCATTTTTTAGAACTGTAGGTTTGGACGCTTTTCTTGTCTTTCACATGAGACAAAAGTAGCGCCCAACCATGTATTTCAACATGGTGTTACTTGACTGAAAGACAAAAGTCATTAACTCATTAAGTCCTCTGGAGCTAAACTTCGATGAATGAGATGTAACTGGACAATACTGAACTCGGTTCAGGGAAAGGCATCACTTCTAAGAATACTTTAGAAAGAAAAAGAACATGAGAACATAAAAAGGATACAAAAGGATGAGTGTAATTAGGAGACTGTAAAATATGGAAAAGCATTCTGAAGACAGAATTATAACAGAATTGTCAATTCTGTCATTATAAAACAGTTTGAAGCCACTGAATGTTCTGAATGTTAGTTTATGCATGAGGACAACGAAAAGGCGAATTATTTTATCATCAGTTCTATAATGTCTATATAGAACTTAATTTTTTTCCACATCTTTCTCTTTCTGTTACACACATTTAAAGATGGTATTTGTTTTGTTAAAACTCAGCTAACAAGCAGGGGGCTTTCAGCCCATTTGGTTTTTGTAAGTTAAGTGATTTGAGTATTTTTATGTAGGAGATTCCATAAAGCCCAGGTGCAAACGTACACCTGGCTCGTGTCTGCACTGATTCCACATCTGTAGTACCTTTTTTAACATTGTAGTGACCACAATTAACAAAATAATCTAAATTAGGTCTTACTAGATGTACATTCTTAACATAACATGCCCTGATTTAAACTCAAAAGTTTTAAGTATATATCCTAATATCTTTTTTGCCTTTTACTTCACATTGCCTATAACAATTTAACTCAACCTGCAAGCCATCTAATCTGCTCCACTACGACACATGTATTGAACTATAATCTATAAAAGATTCAAAGATTTACATTTTTATAGATCAGTAATATGCAATATAATCATCATGATTATTTTTTTTAATTGCACAGAAGACCTGCCTCTCAATAATTAAGGAATGTTATGCATTTTGTAGAATTCATGCTTACTTTAGATATTATTTTTTAATTTGGAGTTGAATTTAATAATCTGATTAGTCTTAAAATATCCAGGAATTAACAGGCCAGTCCTTAAGTATTACGTACAGTAGTTCTCAGCACAATAATTGAGCATATTACCTCCGTCATAATAGGCAGAGATCCTCTGACAACAATCATCACAGCATGGATGTTTCATTGGCCCTGAAAAGCACATAATATTTTCCTGAATAAATCGCATAGCACAGCACCGATCTGAAAATTCTAAACCCGTTCCAGTACCAATACGATGTTTTTACAATAGTGTATTGTGTAAGTCTCCAGATAATGAAGAGGAAACTAGAAAATGGTCCATACTTAAATATTTGAACCCTAGTCCTGTCAATCTCATGGTCATAATTAGTCTTATGTTTTCATGTCTAACCCTTGGAGAAATGACAGACTTTTTTTATCATTTCCTGGTCTATTAAAATCTGAGAAGATGTCATTGGAATCTGTAAACAGTCCTTACAATTAAGACCCCATCAGGAAAGTCCAACTATTAAGAAAACAAATTTTATATGATTCTGCTAATATATAATCTGAGATAAAGAAATCATCTAATGCTATTTCTGAACCTCCTTCCTTCTCCTACACGATTCTCAGATGATCCGACCATCACAGAAAATAATTCAGGTTTTTTTAAATTTGCTTGTAAAATCCATTGCTTTTCTTTTATTGTACAGAGAAGAATTTGCAATCACTCTTGCACTGGAATCATGCAGTCCCTAAACAAAAATAAATTGCTAGTTGCAAATAAGTATAAAATAAATATAAGTGCTTATAATGTCATATTTCAATTAAATAGTATTAAGACTGGATTTTAAACAACAATACCATTTTTGTGAAAGTATTAGTGATTGCTAGGTCATTTAACATGATCCCAGGTAATGTAATTAAGTTATTTTTTGTGGTTTCATAAGTGTTCCCATGCTCTTTCTATGTGACTTTCATATCTTGTGCTTTTCAGTGGATTTGGTCAATATATTTTACTGAGCTCAGAACGATGTACTTTTAATGGCACAATGAGCTGAGCAGACACCAGACTGATTGAAAAGACATCCAGCTAATGATGGGAGTTCAAGTGGTGCTATTTCTTTTATTTCATTTCAAATGGTAGCTATACATGCCACTTTGTTGTGCACTGAGTCCTTTCCTTTGTTTTTCCACTCACCAGATAAAAACATCCTGCTCAGGAATAAAACTGTTGTGCATCCCCACTAAATTGCTTAGAAATATTCCAGTTTCAATTATCCAAATGGTCTTCTCTCATTTGTATTTTTTAAGTACTGTATAATATCTATAAGGAATGCAGTACTACAGCAGCTGATAAAAGGAGAAAATAGTAATTCTCTGTAGTTATTCTCTGTAGTTAGCTAGCTGTGTGTATATTTATGTACAGTATGTATGATATACAGCATATAACATATTTTATCAAATATTTTAAAATTAAATAATAGAAGAAATTTTAGAAAAGATGTGTGACCCTCTCACATGACCATACATGTGAATCATGTTTAAAT
Source organism: Lepisosteus oculatus (assembly GCF_040954835.1). NCBI lineage: Eukaryota > Metazoa > Chordata > Actinopteri > Semionotiformes > Lepisosteidae > Lepisosteus > Lepisosteus oculatus. Next base: position 56,707,794 of record NC_090697.1, on the reverse strand, counting down.
GAGATTCCATATATTTCTATGTCGCTAGTTGTTGGAAGATGATTAAATTCATAACACCATATGAATTTAATTGAAGGCAGCAAGGGGATATTAAGGATATGAATACGAAGGCACGATGAGCAGAAGGACATTTGATCCATTGGGACATACAGTATGGTATTGATTACTCAATAAAGGTTGTGGTAAATCTTGAAGGATTAGATACAAAATGAAGCCATAGCTTGCTATGGAAATTAATTAATAACACACCCACTCTGTCAGGAAGTGTCTTCAGGCTCAGAATGTCTGCCAATTCATTCACCCTCCATTCAGTATCTCTTCACTAAATGAGAGACAGTGGAAAGGGCTGTCTCTTTGTTGTGGGTTCCTTAGAGTGAGTTTTGAAGTCAAGAGGTGGTTGCTTGTTGACAACAGGTGGAATTAGCTGGAAATTTAAGCTTGTGCTTCTATTACTGAATTTCACATAGAGATAGTAAATATGGCCATGACAATTTTCACATTTCATTTTCACACAGCTACAGCTAAATCTATGCTTTAATTTTGCACAGATTTTGGAAAGTTAAGTAAAACAAATGCTACTGCATACGCTGGCCATGTTTTCCTTATTGTAAGTTACTGTATATGTTAAAATAACCATGGAAATGTGATCTCAGCATTTCAACCTTTATACATTTATTAATTATGCACTCTTTTGAGGCCACTCTTTTCTAATTTCCTCCATTGGTCTGCACAAATGGATCCAAACTTCAGATATTTTATTATTAATAATAATAATAATAATAATAATAATAATAATTCCTTACCCACCTGGATGATGCGACGGCAGCCATAGTGTGCCAGTATGCTCACCACCACACACCAGCTATCAGTGGGGAGGAGAACAGAGTGACGAAGCCAATTCATAGATGGGGATTCTAAGGAGGCCATTTTGTCTACTGTATGTGGAGTTTTCGTGTGCTTCCCCAGTTAACATAGGTCTCAGACTTAATATGTAAAGTTTCCTTCCACCACCCCAAGACATGCAGGCTGCGTTTGACTGAATCTTCTAAATTGTGGTTTTCTCTGCGGCCCTGATATGGACTGGTACTGTATATCGCCCAGGAGGACAGGAGTGGTTTCTTTCACTCTTACCTTTCACACTGTGCTTCCAGAATAGACCCTGCCTAGACATGGCCCTCTGCAGGATAAGATCCTTTCTGAAAATGGATGGATGTTTCTCCTAGGATACAAGTTTGTTGCTGTGTAGAAACAATTTCTCAGCTGAATCTAATGATCATGTTGTTTCATGCGATGCAGTTCATGAGTAATTGGGTATGAAGAGGAGTGCACTAGCAATTTTAAAATAACAGTGGTCCTGCCAGTAGTCTTCCCATAGAATATCCATGCTCTTTTACCAAGCTGTGGCATTACTACGTGGATTTTCACACTTTTGTCAGGTGGCGCTGGATAGGTAATGAGGAGTGTGTAAAGAGAATGAACTCTCAAATTTCCAGAGAGTATATCTCAGCCTCTAATAACATCCTGCTCAAATAGGTTTATCAGCAACAATTGGTTGTTTGATTTATCACTATGGGTAAAAATCAGCTTTCTAAAATGTGTTGGTGTTTTGTCTCTCTCTTCTTGAAAGTGTAGTAAAAGTCAATTACTAAAGACTAACTCAAAGATAAAACATCATGTTTAGCAATGTTACCAAGCAATTGTACAAATGCAATCAAGACCACGATCCAGGAGTGCTACAGTGTGGGTTATACATGCTTTACCAATATACTTCAGTTTTAAAGCTTTCTAGGTCTTCATTAGCATTGTAATTAAGATGAGGATTTGTGTACTAACTACCAATGTCCCTGAATAAATCAGAATTCATTTCAAAAGATATGATAAAAGATTATAAATATTAATAAGAGAAGATACTGGTAAACATTATGTGACAGTTCCAGCATCCCAACACCGGAGGGCATCTCAACCTCTGGTGCCTGCCTCTTCCATTTAGAGCAGGTGTAGAATCAAACAGACATCATTAGCCAATGCTGGTTTGCCTAGTGTCATTACATCACCACACTCCCTTCACCAAGCCTACTTAAACACTGCTCTGAACCCAAACCCCACTCAGTATTGTTCTCAACATCTCGAGCTCTTCACTTTATCCTTCACTGTACTCACCCTGAACGTCTTGCTGGATTTCTGGATATTGGCCTGTCTCTTGACTTTGATTTTTGGATAGTGTCTTTGATGCTTTAACTATCTCCTGGTTTCTTGGACTTTCGCTTGCCTAAAAGACTGGATTTCCCTAATTTTACTGGTTTGGGATTCTTTTTTGATCTTGATTCCCGCATAGGGTCCATTTCATGCTTACTAGGCTGGTGACCAGCCTAACCGAATACTGAGCCATCTTCATGGACCCCGTGGACAATAATGAAATGTGCTCAGTGCTCGCAAAATCCAGAAATCCAGCGAGAAGTCCAGGGTGAGTACAGCGAGTACTTTCTTCTTTTTTTTAGCTTGGAATAAACCTATTTATTGTTCCTTTGCAGCCTACGCATGCTGATGCAGCTACCCATCTGAACTTTTATTAGTTATGTCTGGTTTGACAGGTATACTCTTTGCTAGTTAAAACACAGATTCAGAGGCACAACAAAGTCATAATCCCAAATCCCCCCCAAAATTAGATCTAGTTCTGCATTCAAGCTTTGTTAGAAACTTTGTCACAATTTTAATATCTGTCTCTGCAGTGACACAAAATAATACCAAACCTCACCAAAATCACAGTGATAATCAACTTTACCCCCCCTTTTTTGCTGGATTTGTCATTCTAATCTGGTGTAGCACTTCACAGTCATGGACCTCAGTTCACTAGTCATTTACTGTTAATGTGAAATCCAGCACAATGATTGTAATGTCTGAATCTTTCACACTGTGTTTCTGTGATCATCATTGTTTATTAAACACCATGTTGTTTGTATTTCCCCAAAATGTATTGCATGTGAGAGTTTTTTGCATTTGTGAATACATTGTGCTTAACGTAAACTGGTTTGCCTTGAAGTGTCCAGTTTTTGAAAGTGATACAGGCTAGAGTTAATTCCTTAAATGATATTATCGAACTAAAAAAATTGCAGCCCTTTATTCATTGTGTTTTGTGCTCACTACTCACAACAAACCGTTTTATTTTGAAATTAGTAAACAAGACCTGCTATACTTAAGTAATTGCTGTAAATTGCTGTAAATAATTACAGGTTTTGAAGTTGAGAGATACTATTATTTTCAATGTATTTATGTTATATAAATACCAATTTGTGCTCATTGAAGGAGTTTTAGGAGTTTTATTTAATGAATACTAAAAGGCTGCAATGGGAGTTTTGCTCAGAATTATAAACATGATTTCACTGATAAAGCTTCTAAAGCCCCCCCAACCCCACCCCTCCACAGTTTTAAAATACTGTTTAAGTAAAGTTTCCTTATTTTCCAGAGGGTATATCAAGTTTTTTTTTTCTCTGCACAGTTAAAAAATGTATGAAACCACCATGTATGAAAACTTGTGAAAATTAAATCAGTAGTGCTTTTCATGAAATGGTGAAACAGACAAAGACAACAGTAAGCAAAGCTAACAATTTTTACAGTGAGGAGTAATATAGCTGTAAAGATTTTTACTTTAAGTTTTAAAGAGAAATTCATATGTCCTCTTTACATTTGAGCAAAACTTTGTATTCTTGTTCGCTTTCTCTCAGGCAATATTTAGTCAGGAAGCAAAGCATCATGTCATTCAAGTTATTAAAATGTTCCCTAACTAATATTATTAACCATCAGAATACACAAGAGAAAGTAGAAATTATGATGTAACAGAGTTTTTGTTGGTGTTTTTATAATACATTTATACCCTACTGTGTTTGTTGTCTTGATGTTCTCCAGCTTTAAAAAAAAATACTAGAGTTTAAATGTGAAGCTAAGTTGGGGCCATTTTATAAATGATGAGTACTGTGATTGGAAATCTTTTGTTGTCAATTTTGAGTTTTGGGTCGTAGTAATATTAATTTATTTCTTATTTTACTTTTATTGATTTAGTATTTCAAATGCAAAATGAAGAAAAATGAAAAAATAACAATAAACTGTTTTCTAGGATTGTGTAATGTTGTGTTGTCCAGATCCTGTATAAAACAAAAGAAATGTATATGATGTATCTGATATCTGACAGTCAAAAGATGGCTGTGTCTTTATCTGATATACAGTAAGTAACAAAAATGCATAATGTCAGTGTTTTAAAAGTTAAAAAATCTTTTAAAAAACTAAAAAAATTATAGTTAAGATGTTTGTGTAATCTTGCATGGTAAAGATGTACTTAGTGCATTGAGAAATGTTGTTGAGGTCTTCAGTGAAAGGGATGTTTCATTTTGTTCTTTTCTTCCTTCCTTAAATTAAACAGGTCAGTTATGTTGACCACAATATGTCCCCCTTTTTTGTAGGTTACCTGACATTCAAACCATCATTCTTTTCAATTTTGTTATTTGCTAATGGATATTTTGCTTCATATTATGTGGGGAACGTTGTTCCTTAATATCTCACAAAATCACAACAAAAGTTTGAGACGTCACCACCACACCCAGTGCTATATTCATCAATATTCATTGATACATCAGTGTCATCAATACCCTTTGCTAAGTTAAAAGCCCAGAAATGGAACATCTCTGTATCCTAAATGTGTGGAAAACTATCATTTGTACAACATTTATATATATACATATCTCTTAAAAAATAATATGTCAGAAACCATGAGTTTGCCATGACAAAAAATTCTTAATACTATAGTAATGCTTACTACTACTAATAGTAATAACATTAACAAGTTATTGTTAATATAATTCCATAAGGAAAAAATAATTTTAATAACAGGTAATGTAAATCCTTTTTTCATTTCATGTTTTTCTTGGAGGGTCCTTTTTGTGCTATGAGCAAATATTGGGCAACAATTTTCAAATAAATGTCCCTACAGGTGTAATATCTAAAGATCTATAGATCATAAAATCAGAGGATGAATTATTCAATTTAAATGTTTATCTTACAAGTATATTTAACAAATCTTGGATATATCTGGCTTGAGATATCTGGCTTCTAAGGTGGCGGTGTGTGATAATCAACTACATCTCCACAGTAATGATTGTTCTGTTAGGAGTTGCCACAAAAAAGGCAAATGTAATCTGGTTCAATGAGAGTATGGAGAGGGTGTAAGCACTGAAGGTATTCTTTGTCTAGTGACAGAAGATTATCATTTTCTACCCTAAAGATAAAAAAAATCATACATTTTAAGAAGATAATACAGACATCCATCTATAATCTAGACCGTATCTTGGAACAAGGAAATGCTTAATGTTTCTTTCAGCAAGGGAAATGACATTCCCTCATGTTCCCACTCTGTCTGAACCGTGATTCTGTTGTGAAACATAAGGGACTAACATGAAAAAAAACCCCACTTAATTAGATCAAATTCCTCAGTGACCAATTAGGCTGGTTTAGGAGACATCAAAGACAGCATGTAAAAAGGAGCAAAAAGAAGACATTGTTTTTAACTAGATTGGGTAATGTAATTAATAAACGTAATAATAATATCACTAACCTTTCTTGAGCGGGTTGTGAGATGATCAGTCTTATACTGCTGTAACAAACTTCATTTTCTGCCATTTTAGCTTTTTTGACAGTCACATACAGTACACATCCTTTCACATACAGTCACATACAGTATATGAGGCAATATCTAACAATACAAAGTACAGTATGTGCAATACTGTACATAATTTTGCATTACTGTTTTGAAGCACAACAGGTAAATTGCTCCCTTAAATTATTCCTAATTAGAAAGCCCTAAGGGACCAATGACAGTCATAAAATACAGCAAATAAGATTAAGAAACTCCAATCACTATTATTATTGCATAATAATAATACATTACATGAGACTTACATGAGCTTTTCGTTTGCCTACATCTGTATGCTGAATTAAAAAAATCATTCCCATAACTATTTCCATAAATATGATTCTAAAATAGATAAACATTGCCCAAAGCTATGACAAAACCTGAGCAAAGTTAATAATTCAGGGTAAAAACACTTTGTTTTGTTGCAAATATAAGAATTATCTACTTTAATTTTGTGCCTGTGTATGTATTTACTGGCTATAGTTTAAATCTAAGATCTAAAGAGAAGATGTCAAGAGGTAGGTTACATCTGTGATAGTATGTGGTAGTGGGTTTATTTTAATGAACATTATTTACGATAAGCACTTTGCTAAACTTAATTTTATGTACAAACAAACATTTGAAAAACAAGTGAATTTCTCTTCAAACCTGGCACATTCATTTACAATCAACTGGACTAATGTTTTATGAAATTCAGAATTAAGGAAGAAAACAAACACAAATGTATTAAACTTCTCTCAGTCTTTAAAAAAAGAAATATATCCGACAAATGTTTTCCATTGTCATTTGAGACTTTTCTGTTAAGGTGTAAAGGCAGGTAATATATATAAATATTGGCTTCATTTGACTGAAGACAGCTGTGACTTTGAAATGCCATTGGACATTTTAATGATTTGTTAAGTGTAGTCATTGGCTAAAAGATTGAAAAAAACATCATTTAAATGCCATTTTATCTTTAGTTTTTTCTAGCTCATCTCCATTCATTCTAAAGCCAACTTAATTTGCTGCTTCTGCCTAGATTTTAGTTTACCACACTACAGAATATACTGTAACTATTCCATCAATACATACAACATGTGTCTTTCAACCAACATCTTTATTACTGAAAACTAGAACCTTCTGGTAAATTTGACTTTATAAACTGTGTACAATGCAGAATTAGCTGTTTTGATGGTTTAGAATTTCAGCATTGTAAAATAGTAAGAGCTAATTCATATTCTTATTCACATAATACAGTACATACACTGTGTTTGGAAGTGTGCCAGAGATTTATACTTTAGTATGGACTGGACACACTGTTTAGTGAAACCAAATATTGAGAAAACATTGTTTTCAAAGGTTCCATCTATGTACTTCCTGTGGTCACTTAATATCCCATGGTGGCTTTTTAAAAGACTAGGGATGAGACATCTGTCCTGGCTAAATTCCAGCTCCTGGTTTACAGTAGTTAGCCTACTGTTAACCTCAGCAAAGTGATCCTTTGAGAAAAAAATAATGTTTGATAAGTTTACCATTATCACACCAGACATCTATTCTTGCACATTTATAAAGATTTTAAAACTGAAGTGTAGAAAAGAGGAAACATTAATCTGCAAAACACAAATAGGTGAAGAGAATAAAGAATATGAGAGCTTATGATTTTATAATTGGTTTTACAGTACTGTAGGTGGACATAATACATTTAACATTTTTAACACAGAGAACTAAATATCACCCAAGGCCTGGTTATGCAAACATGGATTGCACCTATGCTGGTGATTAAAATCTTAATACTTATATTTTTATAACAATGAGAATAAAAAGTTGATTTGAAAGTATTGTGGAGGTATATGAATAATGACTTAAACCACAGCTTTTATTATGTTCTGCAGTGACACCCTCTAGTGTGGAAGCAATGTTCTTTCAGTACCAATAGGAAAGGCTGAATTGGGACTTAGTCCTACTGTTTTCAACCACACGAGACCAAGGGAGAACTGATGATACCTCATTTTGCCTTGGGGCAATGTTTTTTATCTACAGTATACATCACAGGTATTCAACTCTGGTTCCAGAGAGCCCAGTTATTCTTAGTGAAGAACCTGTTTCTGAAGGTCAGGATCACCTTGTAAATTACTGATCACTTAAGCAAGTAATAGAGTTCAATTAAGAGAACCCTTGAGGACAGAAGAGTGCTGAGATTATGGCCTGAAGTTATTTCGATATTTCTGAATTTAATGAATCACAATTAAAAAAATTCAAGTCTTCAAAAATGTCTGATGTAGTGGCAGTCTATAAAACCTTCTGGATTAGAGTTATCCAGAAGCCCAGCTCTACATTCTGTAGCAGAATAGGCTAAAGTAAAGGGCTTGATTTTTCTGTAGTGGGTCAATTGAAAAACACAGCACCTGGACATGACACGGGCATTATGGGATGTGAAAACAAGGCAAAGCAAAATACCTTCCACCCAACTTGTGAAATGGCAACATCCCGAATCAACCCATTATTCGATTATGTAATATTAATTTTTATTACATATACTATAATTATTTATTCATAATTGGGTTTTGGTCACCTTCATTCAAGATTACTGACATTCATCATAATTAAAGAACTCTAAAGATCTATGTTAATCCATTTAATGAAAATGGAATTACATTCCTCCCCCAGATTTTTAAAAATGACAATTATAAATAAAAGTGCTAAACTTTTCAGTTTTATAAATGGCAGTTTCAGTTTCAATACGCAACCTTGAAATTCTCTTAAACAGTGATGCCATTGATTTTTAAAAATTCCAAGGCAACATTTCCATTGAAAGTGCAGTGATATCTTGATATCTTACTAATAGATATGTAATTCCGGTGAGGCGAATATCACTTCTTGTAGGACATAATACATGTCTTTGTAATAACAAGTTTTGGCCAATAATGACCCAAACCTAAACCCCTAAAATTGGCTGTCTTCTTTTATACATAGGGTTACCTGCATCACAAAAAACTTTTTTGATTCTTGAAACTGCTTGGGGAAATCTGACAGGAAATAAATATACAGTACTTAAAAATAATGCTTGTAATAATGTGTGAAAAAGTCTTGTCAATATTTCTAAACATTTAACAACTCTTTTCTCGAGCATGGCCACAAAAGTGATCTCAAGCAAGATTTTAAAAATCAATAATTCCACAAGGCAAGACTTAAGTAAGACCCAAAATATGTAAGAGTTCAATTGTAGTATTTCAATTCATGTTTCTAGCCCGTGCTTTTTGCTTAGGATTTAAAACACAGACATGTTTCACTTCTGGGCTTATGGAAAAGACAACAAAATGACTAAGAATTTCTTAAAGTCCTCTGAAGACCCCCCCTCTCATCTCCCCCTAACTCCAATATTCTATTCTCTGTTCTTTTTTAATTCTGTTTTCCTGTCGAACTTGTTGTCAGCCACACACTGCTTCTGTTTACTCCAGACTATTCCTTCAGAGAGTTTCTACCAGTATCTACAACCATCTGAGGCTGTCTTCCCTTGGGACAATTATGAATGTAACTAATGCACAAGATAACAAATGGAATGGCTGATTGGAATATAAAACTATTTAACTGTACCTTTTGTGATTTTTTTCTTTATTTACAAATATAGAGAAGTTTAAGTACAGAATTTATATTTTATAGTTGCCAGGTCATATGGTTTGGGGGGAACTTGACAAGATTATCATGCCAAAACTGTTTCATTATTATTGGTAGTACTTTTATTTTATTTTTGTTATCTAATCTTTATTTCTGCAAGATCCATTTTAAATGATGATTATATTGCCATGTCAGAGGTTTTATTATACAAAAATATATGAAAATAATAAAAACATGTACAGACTCAGATCATCTGGATAAAAGAGATACGATTTATACATGAACCAGAAAGTATTTATTTCAATTTTGTATCTTTCCATTTTAATACATTATAATGTTGTGACTGAAATGAAAAAAATATATATATAAACAGTTCATTTTATTATAAGAAGTCTGTGTGGTGTCTTTATTTAATTAATCCTGGCTTTACATTCTACAGTGCAAACGTCATCGTCTGAAATGGTTCCTGTAGCTGGGCCTTAGAAGACAGGAGCCTATTGCTTTGGAGGGAATACCCTTTGAAGGGGATACTTGATATCAAATAATGAATAGCATTCTATACACACAAAACTCTTGTACAGTGATTTACTGTAAATGTTTAAAATCTATTTATTAAATTATGTCTGAAATACACCAACCTACAATATATACATGTTTTTTCTCTCATCACAATTCTTGAACACATTCACAATTCTTGTGACTGCGGTCCTAGGGAATATTGACTCATGTAATATGGTCAATCCATCTATCCATCCACTTATCCATTTTCTAACCATTTCAACCAAGTCAGGGTTGCTGGGGAGCCAGAGCCTATCCCAGCCAGCAACAGGCACAAAGTGATACACCCTGGACAGGACGCTAGTTCATTTCCTGGCACACACAGAAACAGACATGATCAAGCACCTACTTTGCTTTATGTACGGAAATATTGATTTGTTTTTAATTGACATAAAAATCTGCTTTCTTATGAACAATAAAGCTGTAAACAGTGAACATGAAATTACTCAGGATACAAAGACTATAATCAGAGGTAGTAATGATACTAAGGGGAATATGGATAAGAAAGAAATTAAAAATATAAGTATATACTGTATATCAAAATTATGATAAATGTTGATCCTAGTAAATTATTTCCATATCTGACAAGTTTGCCTTTTCCCTTGCTTTTGTTGAAAAGTCTTTCCTTTGCCAATTTAAAAATCTCTTCCAGCTGTTCAGGTAGTGGTCATTTATAGAGACCTAGAGACTTGCATACATGGTAGCCGTCCAAGACCAGGATTGGACTCCCCTGCATAAGAACATTTTCTTTTTTTTCCAACAATATGACCACTGAACCTATTAATGAATCACACCCTTTTGTAGAGACATATACCAAGCTTACTGTGTTCCATCCTGCTTTTAGCCCATTGTTGCTGGGATGGGCTCCAGCCTTCCCCCCTGCAGCCCTGTACTGGACAAACCGGATACAAAATGGATGGATAAGTCAATCTCATATAGCTTTCTTAAGGAAGTACAATGCAGCTTAAAACTGATAATGTCTGAACTTGAACTAAGGCCCATAAAGCATAAGCATTTTTCTTTATAGATATTTACTCTGCAAACCTCCTAGCAATCAATCTAAAGATGTATTTGTAATGTAAATTTACAACCTCCAATTATTTTCTTTTATGCACCTTATTCACAATGCCAACTGTTTGTTTTGGGTTTTTTTTCACATTTAGCTCTCAGTCATAATCTCTGCAACTTCCTCAACCTAAGTGAATTGGGGAACTGGTACCTCTGAGCCACTCGCCTTTAAATACATCACAGGCAATACAGTCCCATACCAGAGGTCCAGCACTGTTTGGACAAGAGGCATATTCCTCAAGACACTTCATGCATGCAAGTATATAGCAGGTCAAAGGTCACTGTTTCAATGAAAGCCAAGAGAGCTCTGGCCTACTTGTCTCACCCTGCCTATCAGCAGACTGTGTGATCCACTACTTGGAAAAACACAGTCATTGTCAACTCATGACATGATCCAGCCTTGATCATAGTGCTCATCTAGCACTGTGGGTAAGTGCCTTTACAAGTTGAGCCACTCAGGAGGCCAAGCAATTTCTTTTTTGTTGGGTGGGGGGGGAATCTTCAATGGTTAGTTGGCAGGAAAGATATAGATACTGTACACTGGATCTTTGGATCCTTGGATGATGGATGATGGACAATTATCTCTAGGAGCACAGCAAAGTTGACTATTAAGAGGTGGAAGCTGTACTGTATCACCCAGATCTGGCTATCAATCCAAACTGAGAAACAAGGAGTGAATTGGTTAGGGATGGCACTGTGAGGCCAATGGTGACTTTGAAAGAGTCACAGAGTTCAATGGCTGAGAAAAGAGAAAATGTCCAGAAGTCAATAATCTAGTCCTTCCACAAAACCTGCCTGTATGAAGAGGAAACAAAAACACACAGCACTGAAATTTGTGGCAGGACTCAAAAATTGCTGTCCATCAACAAACCCCGCCCAACCACCCTGACAGATCTTGAGAAAGTTTTCATAGATGAAAGAGCAAAACTTACACCATTTTGGTGTGCAGGGTTGGTACAGACATAACCGAAAAGACACGCAGCTTGCTGCCAACAAATGTTGACTCATGGAGGTGAATACTCATACAACATTCATACATTTTGAAGTTTGGGATCTATTTTGTTATTTTTTACATCAATGATCTTTTTTCAAACATAAAAAGTTACTGTAAAATGTTTTAAGAGTAGAAAAAATATCCAAATCAGGGTCACAGTGGCCCAGAACCTGTGCTGGGAAGCATTGGGCACAGGGTAGCCCACACACAGATACACTCACACCATGGCCAATTTTTACAAAAACGAATTACCCTACCAGCATGACTTTGGACAGTGGAAGGAAACTGGAGCACCTGAAAGAAACCCAAATGAACACAGGGAGAACATGCCAACTACACACAGATAGCACCCCAAAAATTTAACCCAGATCCCCTTCACTGCAAGACAGAAATACTAATCCACTGCACCACCATTATGCACTAGAAAAATCATGTCAGTCAAAATGTTTTATTTTTCTGGAGTCTAATTAGTTTGTTTTGCCTCCTCATCATGCTTGGGTTGTGTCCATAGTTTGCATTTTTTCTCCAAGGTTGCGTGGGGTTTTGCTGTGTTCTCAGCATAGTGTGGTTTTCAGCTACGTTCCAAAATATAGTGGTTATTTTAGTTGTGATGTCTTAATCATCCCTGTGCGCTCTGAAATTGCCTGGTGTCCTGTCCAGGGTGTAGTCCTGTCGTCTTGCGCCGTTTTCTTCCTGGACAAAAACAAGCAAGAAAAATACCCTAACACCCACAGTTGTTCTAAGCATGACACAATATATTCAGTACAATATTTTTGTAAAAAATAATTTATTTAGAAACATTCATTGATGCATTATGATTACAGCTATTAGAAAATGTTATGATTATTGCGATATTAGACAAAACATTTACTTATTTATTTACATTTAACCCTTCCTTGGGTATAAGATTCCTGACTTGCCTGTTCCTGAGGACAGTGTTTTGTGGAAATGTGTTAAATATCTAGAATGTCTTTGGATTATTTTGAAAGTATTGAGAAGTTCATTTCTGTTGACAACAACCAAAAACATTTTACCATTGTTTTATATGTTAGGTTACAGCTAAGTTTACAAACTACTCAAATGCTATTAAAAAGAAGACTACTTTCAAATGACATCTTCTGAAAGGTGAAAACATACCATTAATTTCCTGAAATAACTACAACATGAAGATAAATCCTGTTGACATGGAAGATTAAGTGTACTCCCGGACACTTAATCTTGTTTCTCAGCAAACTAAGGAACTGTTATTAAAAAGTATTAACACGGGGAAAGGATTGTACTGTAACGGTAGTTCTATATTTTCATAATAAACAGAAATTATTTAGGGAGAGAGAAGGTAAAACTTAATTTTTTTTTAGTGACTTCTAAATTTCGATTCCTTAACGTTGGAGGAAACGATTCATTTACTTAATCAGTTCTAACTCAGCTCTGTCCCATTTATTTTTTTATCAAAAACATTAGCATACAATTGGCTTTTAAAAGAGAACTGTCTTGACTTTCAAAACTCTTCATGTGGACGTGTTAACATGCCAGCAAACCCATTTCCCATGTTTTAAAGCCTTGCAGCCGGAGAATAGGAATCAAACCAACAGCCCGTCCACTGTCAGCTATGAGTTTGGCTGCCTAATGCTGGAGGAGCCGCCGATAAGCCTGCATCGAGGGGCATGCTGGGAATCCTTTCTACGCCCAAGATGGCGGCAGGATTGAAAAGTTGACGGTGTTTTTGCTCTGGTTTTCAAGCACTGTATTTCTGGATATGTTGGTTTTCTGACCTCCGTTAGGGACTGCACTGGTTGTTGAAGGGAAGTACTCTCGGGAAAGGAGGATGAGACAACGGGAGAAGATGACAGATGCCTGTTAAGTAGCGCCCTGCTTGCGACCAGGGGGGTCCTGTTTCTGAGTGTTTTTGTGCATTGGGGGAAAAGTGCCGCTGCTGGATGGTAAATGTTGTTGTGGCAGCAGTGATGTCATTAGGGTCTCCAAGAACTCTTCCACTACGGCAATAATGAATACAATGATCTGCAGATAGAAATGGAGGAAGATGGAAAGAAAGCAAAAAAGGTAACTTTGTTCTAAACAGTACACAAGTTCACAAGACTTTTGATATGCAATTTGAACGCAGCCGGTAATGCACTGATATCGCTTTTCTGTCTTAGAAAAAATGCTAATATTCTTCCTGCAGGGTCTGCGTTTAGTGCGCCAGAGGTTTGTATGTGTGCGTTATTTTGAAATATTGGTCACATCGACCACTATTTGAGGAATTCTTCAGTGTTTACTTCACACTCCAGCAGTTTCAACTGGGCTGTGACAGTAACTAGAATCTCCAGGTTCCCACCCGGTTGTTTGACTCTCTAATTAGGAGGATATTCTCTGCAAAGTAACTGGATGTTTTTATTTTGTCTCATTTTATCTTTGGCGAACGTTATTGTAAACTTGCATTGAACGTCTTCTCTATTTCCTTTGCGTGCCTGCGGATCGTTGGGCCGGTGTAACTGCTGTTGGTGAACCGTGTTACTCCTCCAAGTGGATTTTGGTCGATGAACCTTACCGTTGTGCTCCAAAGAAACAGCCCAAGGTGGTCGCGTAGCTCGCTGTTGCAAAATGACCTCTGTTCATATAAATACATGTCACTAAAGTTTCGACAGTAAATGTTTCGTAGTTAAGTATCGATAAGCCTGGGCCGTAAGTAATCACTTCTGTATTTTTGTTTCAGGATTTTAGCGAATATAATTGAATCAAGCATAGCATCAGTTCCGTTAAGCGCTTATCCAATTCAGGCACATCGGCTCCATTTTTTAAAGACCAGTTAAGTTACCTCCGTGTTTTTGGATAGCTTGAGGAAACCTATATGAACATGCAAGCTCCACACAGATAGCACCCCAGGAACTCTACCCAGGGCTCCAGCTGTGTCACCTTTATTTATTTATCTAGGTAGTTTGTGCTTAGTCAGTTATTAATTTCAGTAAGAAATTAAATGATTTAGCCCTTGTAAACCTAGTTTAATGCTCACAATTTGTAGAGTTCTTAATACCAATGCTTTGTAAATTCAGGCGATATTAAAACCTTAGGCTTTTATCTGCTGGGATGCAATGTTTCTCTGTAGCATTTGATCCTTCCAAGGATGCATGTGTGTCTTGAAGGGTTTTAACTTGTTTGAGTTCAAAGCTTGCAAAGTTAAGTTGAAAAATGTTACAGATTTGATGGATCTTATGACTGTAAGGTGACCTTTAGGAAGGATTCAGACTTGCAAGGATATGTTTCCTCGTGGACAATATCTCTGGTATCTCAGAGCAGTCGCTAGTACTGAAATTTCCTGTTTAAAACTGACTTTTGTGTTTGAACCGGCCTAAAAGCCAGTTACTGTAAGCTACCAGTATGGTTTGGGACTGTGGGATGAAGCCCGCGTGAACATGGGGGAAACTATGTGACTACTTATGGAAGTAATAATAAGTTATATGCCTTTTCTTTCAGGGATTGTATGTACCTCTCCTATTGCCCCCTCGCATAGCAATATGTCTGTTAAGATTGTCCATTGACTAATTAGTTCCAGTTTGAAGATCCATTTATTTTTATGAGACATTGTAACTTAATGTGTAATAGAATAATAGGCAGAGTCCTAAACAAAGGTCTATAATTTCAGGCATACGATGAGCAAATGAGACAGCAGTACAATGGAATAAGATAGAATTGGAGAAAATAGATGGCAGCAGTTAGGCAAGATATTTTGCCTGAAATGTAGAATAAATTCATCCCACGAATGAATTAAAGGGAGCAGAGCAGTGGTTCTAATGGTTTAATAAACCTATTAGGAAAATATAAGAGGAAAGAAAGCATTTTGTACTACAATTTAGAAGGAACAGAATCTGGTTAAAGAAATTGACTCGTTTAAGATTTGTGCTCTATTCTCTATGCTTGATTCCGTCCAGTTCAAGTTAATATTGTACTTCCTTTAGCCAATTATTTTCCTTAGACATTATGGCTAAACAGTGGATACTTCTAGCCACGCCAGTCTTGTTTTAGCCTGTTTTCAAATGTGTTCTATAATTTTGTATTGTTTTCAACTTTTTATCTTTATATACATGTTTGGCTTTTAGTCACCTTGTGTAGCTGCTAACTTGCTTTGTTACTCACCAAAGAGGGTTATGTGTAGTCGCCCACGTAACCCCAAAAATAGTCTGCCTAAATGCTAAAAATACTACATATAGAAGTAGAAAAACACAATGACATTGAACATTTTTTCTGAAGTAAGTGACAATGGGTGTCACCCATTCATATTGCAAGGAATAAAAGTTATGAGTAGATATGAATGTTTATTAGCCTTATGTTTTTTACTACATATAATTCTGCATAACTTAATATACTGTATGAAATTAAAGTTTGTTGAAAGTCCATTTGTGACTGTTAACCTAGACTTTATTAACATATAAAGGAGAAATTAGAATCTGTGAGATGGTTCTGTCTCCTTTATATTATTACCAGAGATTGTGCTTTAAAGGCACAAATATGTGTGAGAAATCCCTTTAAACCAAACTGAAGAAATATGTAGTCCTCTATGAATATGTTCAGACCATTCAAAGTCTGTTAAGCCTGATGTTTCAATTTTCAGAACTTGCTGTGTCACACTCAGATCATGTATATTTCTCCTTTAGGAAGGTGTTTTTCTTTCACACAGTGCAGCTCTGTGCTTTTGTTGGGGATTGTACTTAATCTTTTGCTGATTATTAGTATTGAATTATTGGTTATGATTATTACCATTAGAAGAAAATGTAATAAGCTTTGCATTCAGTCAGAACACTAGCCAGAATTAAAATACCTGCTCTAACTTCCGATGTCCTGGCAATGTATGTTTGATATACCTCTATTGTATAACAAGAAAAGAAACTATGCTCAATGTGTATTTGATCACATTTTCTGCCTGGAGAGGTTTATAGTCATATAATCTTCACTATATTTTGTATTTTGCAATGCTATTTTGTAATTGCAACTAATAGGAGATGAGCATGAAGCAATAATCTTGACTGAAGTCTGATAGTTTGTTTTTTCTTGCACAGTTTAAACAATGCTAAATGTATGGGCTGAAAATATTTTGAGTGGCAGCTTATACACGTTTTTGGGATCAGTGTCTTTGAAGCACAGCATTTTGAAACCATGACTCCCACACCATCCTGTACTGTACAAAGTCCTTATTTGAGACAGTCAAAGATTTATTTCTGGATGAATGTCAAAGTCCTGTTTGTGTGAGGCAGAGCAGGCTTAGAAACATTAATGTCGGACTGGGATGGACATCCTTAGAGAAGCTCTTATATAGAAAGGGAGAGATAGCAAAAGTAAGATTGTGTGAAGCACCCATGATTAAAAAGTCATTTGCTACAGGATTTTTCAGACAAAGGCCTGGTTACAGCTGTTAAGAAAATGTTCCCTCTGCTGAAAACACTTTGTGGTTTTTGGAAAATTCTGTGTCTGTTGTTGTGAGTGTTTATTCCTAGAGGTTCTAAAGTATGAAAAAATCATTAAACTATCATTTAAACTATGTGAAAAACATTATTTTGTAGTGTTCCGTTTTTCAAACTCAAGTTTAATCACAGCTTTCTCTATTAGTAATATATTTCTCCACATCAAAGTTTTATTTGGCTCAATAAACACATTTAATTTGCTCTGTGAATTTGTATTCACGTTGACTTAGATTGAATATAAATTGTTTCAGCTGGTTTACTTCCAGAGTCAAAGTAGGCAGAATGTGCAAGTCAGTATAGAAGTTCTATTTTAATAAAGGGAACATTCAGATAGGTTTTAGAAGTTTAAACACCCCCCCCAAATTCCTAAAAAATGTAATCCATATGAATCGGGAAAGATATCTTGTGATGTTGTGAACTACAATTGTGTAACTGTATTTTAAAATGATTTATTAATTCCATCAGATTTTTTGATTAATCAGGGAATTTCCCTTTAAAGAATTCACTTCCTTTGTAAATTGTTGGAACAGCATGCTAAACATCCTTTTGGCAATCAAGATCCTGTGAAATCACAGTAATGCTCACAAATTCCATCTTATTCTGTGGAGCTAGTTTTAATATGATATGTGCTCTGTATTATAGTCGGTTTGCTCTCAAATTGTGCTAGTGACTGTTCTCACTAGGGAAAAATCTGCATTCCCAGACATCTTGTTGCATTCCCAGACAAAAGGTTGCATGCAATTCCATATGGAAATTCCTTTATGTTTTGGTGTTAAGCAGTATGGCGATAACTCCTCTAAAAAGTGGGGGAAGGGAAAATAGCCACAAAGGGAACACTTACTGTATATTGTTTTGTAAGAGATAGGACACAGGAATGATAATTATACTGTCTTTAGAAAGCTGTTTGAGAACTCAAGATAAAGCCTTTCATTTTGTAGTTTGTCTCCAAAATGTAAAATTTAATTCCAGACCACCATGTGACTGAACAGATCCAAGAGCTGTAGCTTTATGTAATGTGAAATTCATTGTATTATAATACTAGGAATTCAATTTCATTTTTCAAATGCCTCCCTATAGTATGTTTATTGACTGGAGGGACTCAAACAGTAACCTTGGAACACATATTACATTTACTGTTTTTTTAACCTGCTTATTCTCATCATTTCTAAATGCTCATATACACCCAGACCAACAGACCAACATTCCCAGACCAACATGTGTTGATGCATTAATTGTATGTTGTCTTGGTTGCAACGCCAAATACAGAATATCCTGTGTGAGAGCTTCTTTTCAACAAAATATTTGTAGCATTTTCAAGTACAGTTTGTTGGAAGATAGATGTCAAGTATTAACAAGGGTGTAAGAAGAGGGGCAGACTTAACAATGACTCATTTTGGAGTGGTTTTGATGATTTAAAATTATATATAAGTTACTATCCTTTGAATGCTTTACAGATAGCCAGGTAGATCTGTAGAATGAATGCAAGATATGACCTCTTTATATTTTATATAGCTGGGAGCCTTAAAATAGAACATTTTCACTTATTAATTACTGAAATTGGCTAATTAGTCTTCAGGCTTTTTCCAAATAAATACACCAAATGTTAACTTTTGCAATATTCTATAAGGATCCTAAGAGCTCTTTTAATACCAATTGTGCAGTTATTCATAGGAATATATCAAAAGGAATAATTCTTCTAGTAATAACAAAAATAATTACTAGCCTACTAATTTAATTTAATTTTCTTTTCACTTGATGAAATAACTAGGAAAAAGGTAATTAGTTACATGGATATATAAGGTTTTTTGTGCTTTGTGAAGTAAGAGAAAACACAAGTTTCTGGTATGCAGGTGAGCTCATAATTTAGCTGACTTTCTATATGCTGCTCTGCTACAGTGCTTTACTATCTGATTTAGTTACCCATAAAAAGACTTAAGGATGAAGATTTTGAAAATAATAATCTTCAATGTTCATAATCTTCAAATCTGAAACCGTTTCTGGGACAAGAGTTAACAAACTGCCATTTGATGGACCTATTGATGAGGATTCAAAGGACTTCAAAAACAAGATTGATTATTCTCTCCTTGTTTTAATAGGTACAAATATGTTGAACACACCAGTTTTGTACACGCTTAGGAACTACTGTTTCAGCTAAGAATTCCCATGAAATACATTAAAATAAAACTTTGCGTGGACCATGTTAATTAAATGGATCGCCACATGGGGCTATATCTTCATTGTTTTGAAAATTAGTTTTTGCAAAAATCTGAGTCTGTCTGTTTCATCACAGAGTCCTGCCATGCACTGGGAGCTTAGGATGTTATGTTGATCGGTAAACATCCTACAGGTGTCAGTCTGTAATACAGCAGACATGATTAAGCAGTATATATCTGGAACGTACATTGCTGCTGTTCGTGATCCAACCTTGCATGCTGCTTAGATATATAACGAAAAACTATATCCTCCAGATCATTCCAGTAGACAACAGAAAGATGAATGCTAAGTACCACTTGAATGTATACTATATTCTGTCTGTACCATCCACTACCACCAGTGGGGGGCAGTATCAGCAAGCGGAATGAATAACTTGAATTATGCTGATTGTATAAACCACAGTTCTGAAATGTAAGTCAGAATTCCTATTTAGTATTCATTGAAAATGTCAACATATTTGGATATTATTGGCAAACAATAAGAGGCTGTTGCATGCACAGTGCTCATCTTCTTTAGAGGGGAAAAATATATTTCAAGAGTAATAATGGGTAATAAAGACTTCCCATTACTTCCTCCCATTAACATTTATACACCACCCCCACCTGAGGCTATTTATAAACATACAATGATTCATTTAATGGTGAGTTACTATAAAAGCTCAGGATATTAATTTGTGATAGCAAGAGACTTTCACATTTTGTGTTCTTATTTTATAAGTAAGTAATACTGGATTTAACTCAAAGCTCAAAGCTAGTGATTTTTAGGAACTGTGGTCTAAGTCTAGGCTTTGCTTTAGGAGGCTAGGAGCATCCTGAGGAGATCAGGTTTTCTGTTACTCTAATGAAAGGTGTTTCACTGATAATGACAGCTACGGGGCAGGATACTACAATTCATTATTGTTTACTCTATGCTGGGGGGGGGGTTCCATTCTACTTTCCATCACCAGTTTAGTAGAAAGCCTCTGAGTAACTGACAAACTTCAAATGATAAAATGCCTGGATTTACATTTATAGGTATGTTCTGTTCAGATATGAGTGAGCAGGTATTTCATGTAATTGCGGTTACAAATGATATATGCCTTTTCCTTCCTGGAAAAGAAGATACACATAAAGGGTAAAGAAAACAAGAGTGGTTTTCTGTCAGCGCGTGACAAGAAAAGGTTTTTTAGATTGTAAGCCCAAAAACGTGACATCTGATAAATGTAAAAAAACAAAATTACTAAAATGAAGACTTGCAACAACTAAAGAGGATTTGTTTACAGTACAGATGCAAGTAAGTGCTTCAGAACAGATTTTAACACTAACACTAAAGATAAACACCAAATCTGTCCCAGAAAAATAAATGGAAAAGTGGTACGCTTTCTTTTTGCTTTTTGTTTATTTTCCACTCTTTTTAGATTATTTTTGATCCCTGCTAACCTCCCACGGGTGCTCCCGCTCCCTCCACTGGGGCCTTGACGTTTTACCAGTGCCCGCTGCGGCGCCTCCCCCACCACACTGTCACATCAGGAAGGGAGGCAATACATGAATGCATGTCTTAATGTGAGACTGAAGTACAAAAGTTTCTTAAGGTGAGGGATGATTGCCTCCCGTTAATCATGTGAAGGTGATGGATTAAGACAATACATGATCTGCACTGCTGTATACAGCACATAAGGCACGTTACAAGACATAATAATAATAATAATAATAATAATAATAATAATAATAATTGCTTACAGTTATATAGCGCTTTTCTGGACTCCACTCAAAGCTCTTTACAGGTAATGGGGACTCCCCTCCACCACCTCCACCTGGATGATGCGACGGCAGCCATAGTGCGCCAGAATGCTCACCACACATCAGCCATAAGTGGGGAGGAGAGCAGAGTGATGAAGCCAATTCATAGAGGGGGATAATTAGGAGGCCATGATTGGTAAGGGCCAATGGGAAATTTGGCCAGGACGCCAGGGTTACACCCCTACTCTTTTCAAGAAACACCCTGGGATTTTTAATGACCACAGAGAGTCAGGACCTCAGTTTTACGTCTCATCCGAAGGACGGCACCTGTTTACATTATGGTATGTAAATTATGGCATTAGGTATGGCATTAGGACCCACACAAACCGCAGGGTGAGCGCCCCCTGCTGGCCCCACTAACACCTCTTCCAGCAGCAACCTTAGTTTTTCCCAGGAGGTCTCCCATCCAGGTGCTGACCAGGCTCACACCTGGTTAGCTTCAGTGGGTTGCCAGTTGTGAGTTGCAGGGTGATATGGCTGCTGACATCTCGCAAGATGTCTCGTTAGGTAGTAGTTCAGGTGGGTAGCTGCGTCAGCATGCGTAGCCTCCAAAGGAACAAGTAAACGTTGTGTTCTCTTTCTTCTTTTTTTCAGCATGGAATAAACCTATTACTTGTCTCGTTAGGTAGCATTGGTGCCAGAGCATGGCTAGGATCACCTAGTCACTACTTGCAGGAAGCAAGGAATACCCTTGTGTGTGTCATTTTTTTATAGTGATTAATTGCCGATATTTGCAGAACATAAAAAGAAGGATGTTGCCTCCAACTGCAGGAAGATGGTACAATCTCCTTCTGGCAAGTACACAGGTGTTTCATTTAATAGACTTGACAGTTTTTACTTAGTAACTTCATCAACATGGGTGATCGGCAGGATTCCTTTCATACAGCCCTAGATGCCACATTTTCTTGGCTCATCCCACAGCTGTTCAAAAGGCTGAAATCTGTAGTATATGGCATCCCTAATATTTGCATAGGTCCTGCTGTAATGCTATCACATAAAGCTAAGATCTGAAAACATGAGCAGTATAGTGCTGTCTAGTCAGGTTGCCATCACTTCAAGTGAAGTTCTGAAGCGACTAAGCATGGACCGTCACGCTCGGACCTCCAGATTCCCAGATTGATCTGTCACACACAAGGATTCTCACATAATGTCTGCTCCATGCATCCATCGGAGCAGTCTTCATCAAATCTTAGAAAGCTTAGAAAGCCCTAACCCCTTCTGCAAGTATTTTCTCCTGGTAAGCACTGCTATGTTTGCTGCTTTCTGGATTTTCAGCAGACTTAGGAGACAATGGGTTATATTACCTGATCAGTTACTGTATGTTCAATTAGGGCTTAGTGGTTATATAGCAAGGTTACCGGAAAGGATGACATTTCGGCTTAATTCAACATTCAGTATAAAATCCATAATCCAAAATATATTTATTTTCTAAAAAACATTTTTTCTTTGTGAAAAGCATATTTCTGTGGCTTATAGTATGTGCGTGATTTGTGAACGCTGTCTAATACATTTGATAACTTTTTAGACCTGCAAACAAACATTGCCTGTAATAACAGACGGTAAAGTAAAGGTCATATACTGGAGGTGAAGCTTGGTCGAAGACAGGCATGCAGTAAATAGGCAATTTTATAGTTGCCACTACATAAAGAGACAGGATAAACCACAGGCAAAGCTAAATTGGAGCAGTAGAGCAAACCAGGTTTTACATGTTTGAATAACTTGGGTCTTAGCTTAATTTTGATGTAAGTTGGGTGATTGTAAGAATTCTAAAATGTTCCCAAATATTTTATTAAGAGCTGTTTTATGAAACAAAGTATAGCCAAAATCTTATACATGGAAGTCAGATGTTTTCGAATAAGCCTTCAGTTTACAAGATTATGTACACACAGTGAGGCCTTTTGGATTGTTACCAGAACGGATTTAAAAAATAAAACTGCACCACCATGGGCTTATCTTCTTTTAGTTGCTCATTGTGACATCTTTTTTGGAATTTTACAGGGAATTTAGTAAATTATAAAGAGCATTCTTGTTAGGTAGTTTTTAAAGAAACTTGTCTTCTATTAAAATCCTTTTTTTCCAGCTTTTTCCTACAATCTCTACACTTTACTTCTTACACTTCACTCAGATTTCTGTGGTGATGGTTCAGTTTAATTATCTCTCAAAGAGGAAAATCTTTGTCTTTTAAGAAAGCTAGTAAAGTCATGCCTGGAAAACATGTGGCGCTGTCACTTGGTATTCCATCGTTTCTGCCTTGTTAATACTCTGAGCTTCTGACCCCCTCATTCCTGTTTGTGACCATAAAAAGCCTTGGCAGCTTCTCCATAACTACACATGGAGGGTGTGATCTGTAGGCTACTTCACAGCTCCTATTGAAGTTATTTTAATATTGATTTGGTTTAGGACTTAACATATCCTGTACTTTGAATTGCATTTAAAATATATTGCACCAAACCACTGGAACTGTTTTAATGATAAAAGTTCCTTGCTCCAATATTAAAGCTATCACTTCTCAATTACTTTTCCTTTCTGCTACCTTGCTTGTAAATATAAATCTGAATTTCTGCCTGACTTATTCTGTTGAGGACATCTCTCATTGTTTTTGGGTGTTTATGGTTTTGTAGTCTAGTGTGCTTTCATTACCCTACA
Source organism: Lepisosteus oculatus (assembly GCF_040954835.1). NCBI lineage: Eukaryota > Metazoa > Chordata > Actinopteri > Semionotiformes > Lepisosteidae > Lepisosteus > Lepisosteus oculatus. Next base: position 56,683,809 of record NC_090697.1, on the reverse strand, counting down.
CATTTTTGAGAAAAATATATTTTTGTATTTTTTCGCTAACCTGCATTGTAATGACATCACTTCTGATAAGAGCTTATCTAATTCAGTGTCACTGTGGCTCTGGAAGCACAGGGCACACATAGACACAGACATGCACACACTCATACCAGGGCCTATTCTTACAGAAGCCAGTAAACCTCCCTGCATGTCTTTGGACTGTGGCAGGAAACCGGATCACCCAGAGGAAACCCATGTGAATATGGGTCCCAGTGCTAACCTTGCGCCACAGTGATGTGGATCTGTAGAGCCGTTTGGGATGCTACTGTGCTGTATAAAATAATCAAGTTGTCTGAGTGCAAGTACAGATTTAATCCTGAAAAACTATTATTGTATCTTGTATATGGAAAGAACTTCCACAATAAAATGGTTGCCTTTATGGCTGTGTTAAAAATTTCTGGACCCCAGCATATGACTGTCCTTACTATGGATTAGTGGTAAAATCACCAACTATGGTGTACTGTATAAATGTAATTCATTTTTTGGCATACTGTATGTATACTGTATGGTCCTGTGATTAAAAATAATATACAGCATATATATATATATGCATGTTAATAGGTTATATTTAGACATTTATCAGCAGTTCTCTTAATATTATGTATGACTTAATTTGGAAATAATATTATACTTTCGGATTGTGTCAAGATTTAAGATTTAAAATATTAATTCCATTTAATTTGTTTAATCTTTTTATCATTTTTATCTCAGAGGAGACCTTTTCTTGCTCTTAAATGTTTTTCCAGCTTAATCAAAACTGAAGAATGCAGGGCGGGGCAAACAAATGTTGAGCAGGATGCAACACCCTTCTATTTTAGCCTTCATGACTTTCAGTGCAGATTCTTTGTTAGTTTCATATGGTGAACTTCTTTCCATTGGGGAAAATGAGCAAGAGTATTGCCACAGTAGCAATCTGTCTCATCGCTCTGTTTAATTGTATTCTGTTTATAGTCTCCCTCCCAATACTATGAGTGATGAGCTTATACCTACAGTACATTCTGTATTAAGATTGTTATGTAGGTGTTTTCTAATTCCAGCTTTTCTGCAATTTGTTGACCTGATGTAATGGCAAGTACAATTTTATCGTACCAGTATATGCAAAATATTCAGGAATGTTTTACTACACTAATGATTTATAGAGTTAATTTTTTTCTAATGCGGAGACCTCGGTTTCAGTTTTCTCCGGGTATTTTAATGTGGCCTCCAAATACTTGCTCCTTGTTGTCAGTGTTTACAGGAAACATTACTGTTACCAGGTGTGACAGATATGTTTCAACTCAAAGGAAACAGTTCTAACTTCTGTTCTACCGTTTTGAGACTGAAATGTTACAAGTATGACTTGGTGCTGCTATCTGTGTATTTGAATGGTTTGAAGAGTTTTCTGTTCAACTTGAGTGAGTTCTATATCTCAGTAAGGTGTGATTTTCTTTCCAGATGTAGTCTGGAATATAGACGGTCTGTTGCTATATTTGAATCTAGTTTAGAAAAAAATTTTTTTTAACATTTGCTACAGTATGTGTGGGACTCAGGATTGATTTCTGTACCTGAAATGCATGCTAATATTGTTGCATCTCAGCCTTCAAATGTTACATTTGAAAACTAGTTGTTCAGTGTGTTTCTTCCTACTGTTAATAACAGGATTCAGGGGTGAATTTAAGACCATGGAACAACTACATGTTGTAGCATTTTTTGTCCAGGACAGGATCCTGAGCAGTAAATCCTAGTGTGTACAGGATTTAATCCTGAACAATAAAATGAAATAAATTCAAACCAGCAGCAGCTGATCATTAATATTGTACATTTCATTATTAAAAGAACAGTATGAATGTATTACTCTGTTCAACAGAGGGGTGGTGGTGGGGTTAGACTTATTAACTGGTTCAAGCATTTTATTGTGAGGAAAAAATAACACTGTAGGATTACTGTTAGACCCTTCTCAATAAGGTTCCAAATAGAAGTACAATCTGGCAAACGTAAAAGCTCTTCCTAAGCCTGTATATAAACAGTCACTCATATCTTTTATTTGATCAATAAACTGTGATTGATTGATTGATCTTCCTCTACAAAGGCGCAAGGTGCTGCCCTGCTGCCTTCATAGAACACAGGTCATTTTTGTACCAGGATGAAGACTAAGCTAAGGAAATTAGATTTAGTAGGAGCTAGACAATAAGTAGTTTGTTAGTCTCATTCTAAAAAGCAACAGAATCCTCAAGAAAAGCAGATTGAACGAAACGGTGTACCAGCATTTCTAGTATCAGACTTGTGGACAGAAATGTCCATTTCAAGTGGGAATTTTGAAATGTCCACTACACGAAAATTAACTAATGCATAGCTGTGACTACAGTTGACATTCAGAATAGAACTGAAAGAATATGAAGTAGCTGAGAAATTGGCAGTAGATGAACAGTCAAGAAAATCCAGATGTACTATACACTGTAATCGATTTGAATTAAAACCATTTAAAATTGATTGAGTTTGGACATGTCAGTATTAATAGTGTAGAAACATTGTATTAGGTTTATTGCTATGGTAAACTTGAACTAGTAACAGAAGTCAAGGTAAATTCATATTAAAAACTGTATATATTCAAAAGATGTAACATTTAGCACAAGAACCAGATATATACAGTGGTGTGAAAAAGTGTTTGCCCCCTTCCTGATTTCTTATTTTTTTGCATGTTTGTCACACTGAAATGTGTCAGATCATCAAACAAATTGAACAAATTAAAATATTAGACAAAGACAACACAAGTGAACACAAAATGCAGTTTTTAAATGAAGGTTTTTATTATTAAGGGAAAAAACAATCCAAACCTATTTGGCCCTGTGTGAAAAAGTGATTGCCCCCCCCCCCCCCCCCCCCTTAAAACATAAATCAACTGTGGTTTATCACATCTTCGGAAAGCTGAGTTCAATTTCTCTAGCCACACCCAGGCCTGATTACTGCCACACACACCTGTTCTCAATCAAGAAATTACTTAAATATTACCTGCCTGACAAAGTGAAGTAGACCAAAAGATCCTCAAAAGCTAGACATCATGCTGCGATCCAAAGAAATTCAGGAACAAATGAGAAACAGAGTAATTGAGATTTATCAGTCTGGAAAAGGTTGTAAAGCCATTTCTAAAGCTTTGGGACTCCAGCGAACCACAGTGAGAGCCATTATCCACAAATGGCGAAAACATGGAACAGTGGTGAACCTTCCCAGGAGTGGCCGGCCGACCAAAATTACCCCAAGAGTGCAGCGACGACTCATCCAAGAGGTCACAAAAAAAAAACACAACATCCAAAGAACTGCAGGCTTCACTTGCCTCAGTTAAGGTCAGTGTTCATGACTCCACCATAAGAAAGAGACTGGGCAAAAATGGCCTGCATGGCAGAGTTCCAAGACGAACACCACTGCTGAGCAAAAAGAACATAAAGGCTCGTCTCAGTTTTGCCAGAAAACATCTTGGCGATCCCCAAGACTTTTGGGGAAAATACTCTGTGGACTGACGAGACAAAAGTTGAACGTTTTGGAAGCTGTGTGTCCCATTACATCTGGCATAAAAGTAACACAGCATTTCAGAAAAGGAACATCATACCAACAATAAAATATGGTGGTGGTAGTGTGATGGTCTGGGGTTGTTTTGCTGCTTCAGGACCTGGAAGACTTGCTGTGGTAAATGGAACCATGAATTCTCCTGTCTACCAAAAAATCCTGAAGGAGAATGTCCAGCCATCTGTTCGTAACCTCAAGCTGAAGTGCACTTGGGTTCTGCAGCAGGACAATGATCCAAAACACACCAGCAAGTCCACCTCTGAATGGCTTAAGAAAAACAAAATGAAGACTTTGGAGTGGCCTAGTCAAAGCCCTGACCTGAATCCGATTGAGATGTTGTGGCATGACCTTAAAAAAGCGGTTAAGGCTCGAAAGCCCTCAATGTGGCTGAATTACAACAATTCTGCAAAGATGAGTGGGCCAAAATTTCTCCACAGTGCTGTAAAAGACTCATTGCCAGTTATCACAAACGCTTGATTGCAGTTGTTACTGCTAAGGGTGGCCCAACCAGTTAATAGGTTTAGGGGGCAATCACTTTTTCACACAGGGTCATGTAGGTTTGGATTTGTTTTTCCCTTAATAATAAAAACCTTCATTTAAAAACTGCATTTTGTGTTTACTTGTGTTATCTTTGTCTAATATTTCATTTTGTTTGATGATCTGAAACATTTCAGTGTGACAAACATGCAACAAAATAAGAAATCAGGAAGGGGGCAAACACTTTTTCACACCACTGTATAGATGTATAATGAATGTCTTGCTATACCACAACCCTGACCAGTTTTCCTTAGCATAGTTGTATCCGTGGAGAGTAGCTTCTCTAGCAAAGAAAGTTGCCTTTTTTGCAAAAAATCATTATTTAGGTATAGGTTTCATTTAAAAAAATATACCTTTTGATCAATTATAAACTCTTTTGAGAATTGCAGCCTTATTACTTAATGATTGGGTGTTTAAGAGTTCAAATCTTAGATAATTACTAGAGGAAGTTTATATTTAGAAATGGTACATGCTGAAATTTTCAAAAGATTGCTCAGTCATAATCAATGCCACTGCCCTGTGGTGAATAGTAATGCCAATGTGACCAAATAACACTAATGTTGTAATTAAAGTTATTTTAGATCCATTATGAAACCAGAGCTATCCTGTTTATATGGGCATGTGTGCAAAATTCCCAGAAACAAAAGACTTGAGGTTTTGACAGCTCAGTGACCTTGATACCAAGTAAGACAAAACAAATTACAGCTGAAGTCTGTAACCAATACTCTGAACATTCACAGCAGGTCCAGAGAACATGCCATATCAATAGCTCCCAAACTGGCAGTTTGGATCACGGATATGGTCAGACTGAAAGGCCATCAACACCATCCACAACAGAAGCACAAAGGCAGCAGAAGTAGTTCTTGAGAGCAGGTTTGTTAGCGAACAGCTATCAAAGCAAGAGTGCATTGCAGCAGATAGAGAGGAAAACCAAAAGGGAGTTCAGGGCAAGCAGAAAAAAAGAAACACTTTCAAATAAAAAAACAGGGTTCCAATGCAGCCCAGCAGTTTTGTAATAAACAGACCAGCAGAACTGTCCAGTAGGAGGCCTGCTGCAGACGGCCAAAGTGAAGGTGCGTCACTTTGCCTGCGGCCCAACTAAACAGTGTGGAATAAGACAAATGCAAGAAGTGAAAGAGGGCTCAGGCAGTTCACCCATCTCACAGAGCAGCTTTGATGTGCACGGGAATTTAGACTTACAGCATTTTCAGATGAGAATTAAATTTGAGCAACAATGTTTGATCAGGCAGTCCCAAAGGTTTCCAGCTAGAGAAATTGAAGTGAGCCATGTTATCTCTCACAATGAAATGTATGCTTGTTCATTCAACATAGTAAGACTACAGTATACTATAGAAAAACTGTATTAGTGCTATTTTGTGGTCTCCAGACACTACTTTATTTTTCTGCATGTATATTAAGAAATCCAAAAGCATTTTATACATTATACAAGATACTTAAGGCTCAGATGGTTCCTTGTCGAAATACATTTTACATTGAACAGTACTGGAATAAATATTTTAAATAATGTAAGCTCACAACTTGTCTTAGTACTTGTTAGTTTTCTAAAACAATTTGTGGTTTGTTTTTTATTACGTAACAATTTTCAATTACTTATTATGTTATATAGTATAATAAGACACTAGAGTGTAAAACTGCATCAGCGGACAAGCTGCAGAAGGAACAGGCAGCACTTATTTTTTTACATTTTCTGTCCTTGGATTTCTTGTACATTTCATGAAATTATATTTCAGGGCAGTTTGTATTCAGGATTTGAGACTTTCTAACATGTCAAGGCATTATACTTTCACCCCTGTATGTTTTTAAGACTGCGTACTAGAGTCCAGCAGATTTGCTTGACAGTGCTTTATCATATTTTGTTTAGTTTCATCACAGTTCTTAATCGTCAATAGTTAACAGGATTGTTGCTTTTTTCATATTGGGTCGAAGATGAAGGTGAAAGGTTTACCAAAATCTTTCAGCTTTGGTAAAGAAGCAGATTTATCTGTCGAAGAAATATTTTAGGGGGCAGAATGTTAATGGAGCATTGAGATCATGAATTTGAATACTTTTTGAATTGAGAGTTATGCAACAAATGCAGACAAGTGCAGTGTGTTACATTCTGGTAACAAAAACATAATCTATGAATACAAGGAGAAACACTGAGCTCGAAGAAACTAAGCAAAGATTTAGTTGTTGACACTTTCATCTTCTAGAGCAGGGGTTCATGAACCCCTAGGGGTTTGTGTGATTGTGTTGGAAATGTCTATATTTTTTAAAAAGTAAAATATATTACATTAAAACAATCAAGTGTAACACTTTACCGTGACTTTGTATACAAAAAAACAATGACAGAATTAGCTGATAGAATTAGCCTTACATTTATTGAAAGGTTTGATTTAGTTAAAATCTCAAGAGGGTACTTGAGGCAAATAATTTAGGTTGAAGGGGTTCAGCTGCCAAAAACCCCTGTTCTAGGCAGTCAAGAAGCAATAAAATGAAAAATAGAATGTTAGAGTATATAGTTGTATGATGCACCAGATTCTGGAAATACCACAATCTAATGCAAATGGCACAATCAGCTAGTGGCATTCAATTAGCTACTTTAGAATAAATAAGAATGATTTACATTTGCATAATGCAATGATAATAAAGCCTTTTCTAAGATATTTCTGTAGAAATCTTGATGATTAAATGTGCATTAGCTTATTAAAATATTTCTATTGCCTAATTTTATGTTTTCATGTGCCTTTTGGGTAGTTAGTCCTACAATACTGAAACAGCAAATTTCCCAAATGAAAAACTAAGTGAGGGTGTAGTATTGTGGGACATTATAGGCATGGTTTTATAGTTGTATACAGGTCAGGCAGGTACTACGTCTCATCTGAAGTACGGTACCATTTTTCTACAGTATAGTGTCCTATACTGGCATTAGGACACACACAGACCACAGGGTGAGCGCTCCTTACTGGTCCCACTAACACCCCTTGCAGCAGCAACCTTAGTTTTCCCAGGAGGTCTCCCATCCAGGTACTGACCAGGCTCACACCTGCTTAGCTTTAGTGGGTGGTGAGTTGCAGGGTGATATAGCTGCTGGCTGGTAGGCACTTCCAATTTTGAATAGTAAATCTCACACATTAGGGCGTTGGACCTTTGAGAGATATGTTAGTAATTGACGTAGATAAAAACCCTGCAGGATTTCCTCACAGCTGAATCAGTGGGTCACAGACAAGTACTTGTAGCTTGCCACTTTTCAAAGTGGGAAAAGGCTTGTTACCTCAATGAGCGCAAAATAATAAACAATTCCTCTGTAGCAAAAAGAACACGATGGCTTAGTGCATACAGAAAATAGCAAATGGCAGCACATTTAAAGCACAAAGCTCTTCCTTCAAAACTGTTGAGAGTGTAAATGAAGTGATATTACAGATTTGATTTTAAAGTTTTTTTAAAAAAAGGACTTGGCTAGTTTATTTTGCCATTAAAGAACTAGTCACAAAAACTGCTCCCATTCAGAATATTTATGTTTGTGGTTTTGTACTGCTTTGATTTCATTTGTAAACATGATACTACTGTTTTGATTGTTTCACTCTTTTGCTGGCCTACAGTAGTGTAATTATATCTTGAAAATTTGTAAATGTTTTACTGAATTGTGTGAGAATAGATGAGTGACATTGAAAGCCTTTTTCTAAGCAGAACTTCAAGAATGATTCTGCTTTAACTTATCTGAGGTAAACTGAGATAATTCAGCTCAGTAGTTAACCAGCAGATATTTGAGATGCTAGATGACTAGTGTTGCCTCTGTCAAGTTTTAACTGAGACAATTACATTACATTACACAATTTGTTTCTGAATAGGATACACACCACAATTATGTTAGTAGGCTCAAGTAACATTTTTGTAGTATAGAAAATTAATATTTTAAACGGAAATAGTATAGTGGCCATTAATATGACCACTGATTGTGCAAGAAATTACTGAAGGATTATATGTGTACATATTGCAATTAAATAACTTATATATAGTGGACATGTATATCTTTTTAGAAGAGTTTTATAGGAGTATTTTGATTTCATGACTACTATACAGATTAACTCCAAATAATATATTTGAAATTTCCAGCACCTGGATTCAGCTCCTAACATCCTGCAATGCCTAATATCGAAAACTGATTGCACAGCTTTTATGTTATAAAGCCACATGGTGGTGCTATTGGGCTGCATGGTGCTTGTCTAGTTAAGAGAACTGTGTGTCATTGAGCAGACTTGGAAGCTCTGAGGCTCTGCACTTCAAAGCAGAATTAATGCTTTCATGGAAACAGATGGTCCCTGAAATCCCAGGTAACCGGTATGATTCAGATTGTCAGGAGTTTTGTGACATAAGAGTTTGAGATTCTGTCATTAGACCACAGGCAAATGCACACTTTTATAGTGATTCAAAGCCCAGTGTGCTATAACAGTAGGGCATCTGATGCTCTCCTAGCTCACTTCAACCTCTGCTTTCTTTTTTTGAAATGCCCGATATTTATTTTTAAACTTTTGCCTTCTTGCATTATATTTAATGAATGAGTTTTGGAGGACAGAAGTACCTTTTCTGGAGAAAGCAACTGTAATGCATTATGGTTGGGTAATTATTTGCATGACTAATTTGTGATGTCTGCTTGATGTATACCATTAAGGTGGAGCACGTTTCTGTTATTGTTCCGTTACTGGGTTTTCAGATGTGTTTTGAAGGCGTTTAAATAATAAGTTCCTTTGCAGTAGGATGGCGGGCGGAAGTGAGCCACGTATGTCATTGCAGGAAGTGGCGGTTGCTCTTGTTTCCGGCTTATCTGCCATGGGGCTGATCAACAACTATCAGGTGCTTTCCTAATGTGGAGGGGAAAGAAGCCCTGATTTTCTTCAGTTTGGGGGAATGCTACTTGCCATACAGTGGTATGGTGATAACATGCAGATGTGGTAGATCTGTTGTCTCCTGAACGTGTCCAGCGACATATGAAGTTTCATGGAGAATGAGGTAGGATGTGCTACACCAATACATTTGGTACAGTTGCTGGGGGAAGCAAAAAAGTTATATCTTGGTTATAGTATAAACAGAGTATTCACGTGGAATGGTTATTGATTCTGTTAAGGAAGGTTTACTGTACTTTGTGCATTCTTGGGCACAGGATTTGCTTGTATGTTAAAGACGAAGGAAAAACTTAATTTTTCCTTCCCAGAAATGTCAGATTTATTGCCAGATGGCTTGACTTGAAAATGTTCTGAGCTTGCCGCAGTAACAAAGTATCTAAAGGTAAAAAAGTCTATAAAGTGCTTGTTTGTCTCATCTTTTATATCTCCATAACGGTTTAGTATCCAGCCTTTTGTATTTTTAACATTTGCTTTGTTATTTCACTTTGCATTTGTGAGTTAAATTGTTAATAATTAAACATTTGTGTTCTTCTTTAGGAGAAACTGCATATATGGTTAGTTTTTTGATGGCATCTATTGAAGTTGTTTTTGCTGCACTTTAACCCATAATCTGTAAATGATGGCAGTATAATGAAATATTGGTCCCTTGTGTTAATTAAATAAAATGTTTTAAATGGTCTTTACAGAATCTCGCCAGCCATTGAAAGTGCTGTACAAACCTTTTTTGGTCTAATACTAATTTAATTATAAGAAAACCTTCTTTGTTATTAACCCAACAACAGAAAATTATGTACTAACACAGACCACAGGGTGAGCGCTCCCTTACTGGTCCCACTAACACCCCTTGCAGCAGCAACCTTAATTTTCCCAGGAGGTCTCCCATCCAGGCACTGACCAGGCCCACACCTGCTTAGCTTTAGTGGGTGGTGAGTTGCAGGGTGATATAGCTGCTGGCTGGTAGGCACTTCCAATTTTGAATAGTAAATCTCAGACATTAGGGCGTTGGACCTTTGAGAGATATGTTAGTAATTGACGTAGTTAAAAACCCTGCAGGATTTCCTCGCAGCTGAATCAGTGGGTCACAGACAAGTACTTGTAGCTTGCCACTTTTCAAAGTGGGAAAAGGCTTGTTACCTCAATGAGCGCAAAATAATAAACAATTCCTCTGTAGCAAAAAGAACACGATGGCTTAGTGCATACAGAAAATAGCAAATGGCAGCACATTTAAAGCACAAAGCTCTTCCTTCAAATCTGTTGAGAGTGTAAATGAAGTGATATTACAGACTTGATTTTAAAGTTTTTTTAAAAATAGGACTTGGCTAGTTTATTTTGCCATTAAAGAACTAGTCACAAAAACTGCTCCCATTCAGAATATTTATGTTTGTGGTTTTGTACTGCTTTGATTTCATTTGTAAACATGATACTACTGTTTTGATTGTTTCACTCTTTTGCTGGCCTACAGTAGTGTAATTATATCTTGAAAATTTGTAAATGTTTTACTGAATTGTGTGAGAATAGATGAGTGACATTGAAAGCCTTTTTCTAAGCAGAACTTCAAGAATGATAATATATGGTTAGTTTTTTGATGGCATCTATTGAAGTTCTTTTAAGAAAACCTTCTTTGTTATTAACCCAACAACAGAAAATTATGTACTAAACATTTAATTTTCTTTTTTTTTTAAATTGATTTACATTTGCTGCTCTTGAAATTTTAAACGAGGAAAAAATTTGGAATGGTGCCTTCCTCATAATCAATTTGCAGAGTAATTTTTGAATTTGATATAATGTAAGACCAAATGACTAGACTTGAATTGAAATAAGATGTTTAGAAAAGCAGCAGATTGAAGTTATTTATGTAGCATTGTCTCCTTTTTTTTTTGCAGACTATTACCACACTTGCTTCCTTTGCTTGTTATTCACTGAGCAGTGTTTTTTTTGTGTGTGTAACACTCCTGCTTACTGCTTTCTCCTGCAGCCTGGTATCGTGTCGCCGTTCAAGCGCGTCTTCCTGAAGGGAGAAAAAGGGAGGGACAAGAAGGCCCAGGAGAAAGTGACAGAGCGCAGGGCCCTGCACACCGTCCCGCTGTCCCTCCCAGACCACCGCGTCGACCCTGACATACTGCTCAACGACTACATTGAAAAGGAGGTCAAGGTCTGCATTCTTTTACCATTATGCAGGAGGAAGAGAGTTGTTTGCTGCCTTAGCCTCCTCTTATTTAGTTTAATTTTCTCATTTTATTTTTATCAAACCTTTCTGATTTAAAGTGTTGCATTTAGCTCAGTACGCAACACACAAGTGGATTTTAAAATGTTTAATTGCAGAATGCTCAATTACACAAGAATCTCAAAATGTTTGTTAATCTAGCAGAGTTACCATAAATGTTGCACTAAATTGTCTCCACTAATAGAGGTACTGTACACCTAGATTTTAAAATACCATAGCAGGTTTTTACTTCATGTTTAAATAATCAGTATTTTTGTACGGCTTTATGTAAATAGTGGACTGTCACAGTATATGTACTGGGACCACTGTTCCACCCTAATGTAAATCAAAGATCTAGATTCTGGTACAGTTAGTATACTAGTCAGATTTGCATAAGCTATCAAATGAGGAATTTTAGTTAATACTATAGAAGGAAAAAATCAATTTCAAAACAATTTAGTTAAATCCCAATACTGGGCAGACACTTGGCTGATGGTATTTAACATAGTCAAGTTCAGGGTGTAACATGCAAGTAGTAAACCATAAATATAAAATGAGAAGCACCGAGCTACAAGAGGCTACTTGTAAAAAAGTCTTGGATGTTAAATTGTCACCACTTACACTTACAGGTAAACTGTCGGTCTATGAAGTTAAGTATAGAATTCAAATCAAGAGATGTTAAAATTCCACAGTGCTTTAGTAAGTCCTCATTTACAGTATTGTGCACAATTTTGGTCATAATATCCCAAAAATATTGCTAAGAACATTGTGGAGAATAGTAATCAGATGTATTCCAGGAATATCCTATACTGACAAGCTAAAAGAACTGGACCTTTTTAGTCCTGAATAAAGAAGACTGCTATGGGACTTGGTATACGTATTTCAAATCCTCAAAGGCATAGAAAATGTCATTTCAGTGGAATAATGAGTGAAACACAAACCAGACGGTGCAAGTGGAGACTATGTGAAAGTTGTTTTAAAACCAAGAACAGTCGACACTTCCTTACCCAAAAGATTATCGATGTATGGCTGCCCAGTCATGTGGTTGAAGCCGACTTCAAATTGTTCTCTTTTTTATGTTTTCATGTAGTAGAGGGATATAAGTGTTAAAAGAAAAGAGAAAACATTCAGGGATAATTATATTTTATTGAAGTTTTATTTACAGTTTTTATAGTATTTATAGTATATATAAATACCAGTTTTTTATTTTTTTAAAAATATACACAACAAATTGCATCTCTAAATACTAAATTAGAAAACAAAGCTTTACAGTAAAAAAGTATTTCTAATTACTTAGAAACTTTCAAGTTATCACTCAGAAATAAAGAGGGAGTGCCAGAAACTTTAGACATGTCTAAAACCCTTCCATTCACTCACTATCAGTAAGCAGCTTATCCTGGTGCAGGCTGTGGCAGAGAAAGTGTCTGTTCCCTAGACACGGGTAGCAGGGCAGAACTGAAAATCATGGCAGCTGTCACCCTGAGCAGGACGCAGTGACCATTCGCAAGGCCATGAAGAAGTGAACAATTTTCAGTACCCAATCAAATCTAGGTAGCATGTCTCCTTCAGAAACTGGAATTCTGGGGAACAAAAATTCAGGACAGCTTGCAAACTCTGCAAAAATTCGAAAGCTGGAATCGATTGCACAACCTAGGTGTTGTGAGGTATTAGTGCTAACCTCACTACCCTGTCATAAACCGCAAAACTCTACAACTTCTTTAAAATATGAAACCGAGAGCAAAAACAGGAAATGTTAGCTTTTAAGTTGGATAATATTTGTGCGTTATGGAGGGTGTTAAATTAATGTAAACAAAAATCTTGTACCAGATTAAAATATAAGATAAAGCCGTTAGAGTCATGAATGAAAATTGAGCAAATGTGTCACATGTTTCTATGGCATTATGAGATGGTAGTGTAACATGAAGGCAAAAATTAAAAAGCTAAAAAGTTCATGTATCTTTACTTAAGTAAGTATTGAAGACAATTACAATCGAGCACACAACAAAATAATTTGTGGTTTCCCGAGTCCAGACTGAACTACTATTTAAATTTGACCAAACTTTACAGCAAATTAGCAGCAAGGTAATGCTAATTTCTAGAAACAAACCTTCCACAGTACAGTCTGCTCTCTGATGCTAAAACTAATACAAAACTGAGAAATCTGTCTCTAAACTTCATATTGCACCCAAGGGTTACAAGTTTTATGCAAATATACTGTATTCTTTTTGCTGAATATACTAAAAATACTTTCTATACTGACTCTGAAGCATTTAACAGGACTGGCCCAGATAACAGTTAAGCTTTGACAAATATTTGAATGTTGGAGTAAAGTACTGTATAAAAACATAAGAACAGTTATAAACGAGGTCTTTCAGCCCATCTCTGGCCAATATGATAGTTAGTAGCTAACTGATCCAAAGATCCCATCAAGTTGAGAATTTTATATATTTGGAATAGCTCAACATAGTGAAATCTTTTTATGTAAATCATTTGGTAGTTTAATCAATTTCCAACCTCTAGGTTCCCCATTACTTAACATCTTGGAAGTTTTTCTCGTGACACACAGGGGCATACTGTTCAGCATTGGTAGATTGTGTCTGCCTGTGTGATATGTGATCATGAAGGATATGAATCCTGTCCTTTTTTTCCCCAAGAACACTTCATGATTCAGCAGGATCACCGATTACAGAGATGATTGAGTTATGATACTTTACCCTTTTTTACAGTATTTGGGGCAGCTCACATCAGTACCAGGATACCTGAATCCATCCAGTCGGACTGAAGTATTGCATTTAATTGATAATGCAAGGGTGAGAAACTGGATTAATATCTGTCAACTTTTTCAGGCAAAGATTTGTTACACAAAACTTAAACCATGTTAAAATGAAGAGTAGTTGTATACAGGCAAGTAAAATGAGTTAATACAGGCACATTTGTTTTGTTATTCTACTGTCTTTATCTGTCTCTCTTCTCATTGTTAAACACTTTTTTTATGTTTATCATCTTTCTAACAAGAGAAACCAAAATATCTCTTCCCTTTGTTGATTACTTTAGCAAACTCTTGTACATCATAGTATGTGGAATATTTATGTTCACTATTTTTATATTACATTAGCAGTCTTACTTGCGCTAACCAGATGAATGTGTGAAATATTACTGGTACATTTAGAACAAACTGAAATAAATTAGCAATAGAGCATTAACATTACATGTAAATGCAATTACTGACTTGTTCATAAAATACATTTTTCTTGACTTGTGTGATGTATATTTTACCAGAGTTTCTACAATGTATAACGACCTTTCCGTTGGGATAATTATTTGATTTTGGGCACAACTCTTATTTTTCCCCTGGATAGCTAAGCTTAGTGGCTGCATGGGTTTTCTGTCTGAAAAGGAAGCTGAAACAGTATGTTTTGTTTAGAAAGCTCACCAGCTCCCTGGCCAGCTCACAGCAGAGCAGGACGCTGTGGTCAGCCTGTCTGCATACAATGTTAAACTGGTATGGCGGGATGGGGAGGATATCATACTCAGGGTTCCCATCCACGACATCGCAGCTGTGTCCTATATCAGAGACGACTCCCTGCATCTGGTAGTGCTAAAGACAGGTAATTCTACTAGCTGGTTATTACACCGCTATTCAGAGCATTACCACAAGTTAATATAGTGTTGTGAGAACACTTATCAGAAGATTTTTTACTATACAAGCCCCAGGCAATAACTGTAAGTACTGTAAATATTTTAAAAGTGATAATTGTAGAATTATAAATAAATGGAAAATGTACTGTTTCTCTTTATAATATTTTTTCCAGATTGATTTAATTTTTAATGCAGGTTATAGCCTATATATTATAACCCAAGAATAATATGAGAAAAATACATTAAACTGTGGAATTAAAGGGACTGCAAAAGGTCAATTTGGAAGAAAAAGCAGTATAATATTGAACTTAGATCGTTTTTATTAGAACTTAGACCTATTTATTAGGCTTAGTTTGTTAACTGCATGAAATTGCTGTCATTACTAAAACTATATTTATATCTGTTATAGATATAGTGCTACTTTACATAGCACATGTTCAGATTAGATCATTCAGTGTGTTTGAAATGGTACTGGTTTATCTTGTGCATCAAACTTAATGATTAATAATGGTGGTCAAGCTAATGAAGCCTTAATGCATTGCTCTGTGTTATTTTGTAGTCCATTCCCTGTCTGAAGGCCTATACTCTATTTTGACTAGCTCAGGAACCCGGAAGCTCACCCTGTTCCAGTACATGTCCTGAGGTTTCCAAATCTCAAACGCTGGGATCCTTGTCAGAGAGTGGTGCTGTGCTGGTTGAAGTCTGTTGTCTGCTTGTCCTGGCTGCAGAGAATAAGGTAAATGTCCCCTTGTTCCTGGGACTGGGATATGACCTTGGTGAGTATGCTGATGTCTTATGCACAGTATAGTGATTACAACTGATTTCAATTACATTTATTCTAGGCAGCAGCTGAGGAACTCTGCTTACTTCTCAGCCAAGTCTTCCAGATTGTTTACACAGAATCAACTATAGACTTTTTAGACAGAGCAATATTCGACGGGGCCTCTACGCCTACAAGACATCTCTCTTTGTACAGTGGTGAGTACGTGCTGCTTCTTAACAGTGTTGAATGTGGCCTCTTTCAGCGAAACCACATTTCCATTTAACTATGTCTTGCATCTTGCTGTTCTAGTGCATCTCTGTTACGGCTGCATTTTGGGGTCTAGTGTGGGAAAGAAAGTCTTTGGTTTTTGAACAAATGTATCAGCTCATTTCAGGTTTGGTAATAAGACCTTGAGTTGAACTTCAAACATGGTTTCCATACTACCACAAAGAAAGCAACTTTTCAGACTATGGGTTTACTGTGAATTGATAGACCTTTTTGTAATGCTGAGCAGTGTTCCTTTCATTTTGTTTGTCAAATTACAATGGTTGATGTTTTTTACTTTGAATTTTGTAGATGATTCCTCTAGTAAAGTCGATGTTAAAGAGGCCTTTGAAACAGAAGCAAGTACATTGTAAGTATTTTTATCGCCTTTTCAGAATATCTTTTAGAAATCTCCATTGTAATTGTACCAAATTATACCAATACCTCCAAAGTGAGGTGGGATGGATCAAGACTCCCTGGGATGGATGTAGATTTCCTTTCCATCTCCCTTTTATTAAATTTTGGATTTGTGAGGTGCAGCTAGATACATAAATATGTTTTCTAACATATAAATAGGTTACTTTTTTCCTTTCAGGAGGTGTTTTATCCATTTATAAATTTTCAGGTATCCTTTATATATATGTATGCTTTGTTGTAACTTCAGAAAAAAATGACATTTTAATCCTCCTTGACTAATCTTGTGCAATAAAGTCAAACAAAAAGCAGTAAATTGGCTATTCTATTACAGCTGATTTGTTCTGAGTTCTGAATTTGCTGTAAAGTATGTCCACTCCTGAATATTTAGTTGTGGCCAGTCAGCTTTTAAACCATGAACTCAGC
Source organism: Lepisosteus oculatus (assembly GCF_040954835.1). NCBI lineage: Eukaryota > Metazoa > Chordata > Actinopteri > Semionotiformes > Lepisosteidae > Lepisosteus > Lepisosteus oculatus. The sequence goes on along the minus strand of NC_090697.1, from coordinate 56,667,083 downwards.
CTTCTGAAGATATTAATTTGTATACAATCTATACTGGGCAGTAAGGTTTGCAGACGAAAGTGTTTGAACCTTCTTTCTTTAGCTCCTTCCAGGGCTCCCTAGATACAGGGGGGAATTCACCCTCATCCTCATCCACCCCAGCCTCCCCCCAACCAAAGACAGTTAGCGAGAGTGAGCTGAGCACCACTGCTGCCGAGCTGCTGCAGGACTACATGATGACGGTAAGAGGGGCTTGGGCCTGCTCAGTTAGGGAGCATAAATGATTGCATGAATGATGCACAGGGAATGCTTACCATTTTCATATAGGTACAATAGAAACCACTTAAGACACCCTTGTGGAGTGAACAGTCATTATCTCTCAATCTCTTTCTACTTTGAACAGTTTGTTCATAATGGACACATAAAATCAAACGAAAGATGTATCCTCTTAGACTACCCTCTTCTTTGTGTATTTCTTTGTCAGTTTGGGATTTATAGAGCAGCATCCTGCTTTTTCCCAATTCTCTTTGTCTGGCTTGTAGAGATATGAGATAAGAGGTGTGATGTGGGGTTCTGCGGAGCTTCTACATTATTTACTTTTTCAGCAAGTGACAGTTCATTTCTCTGAGACATTTTCAGCTCAAGTTGCTTTTTTGTTAAGTCGTTCACCTTCCAGAAAACGGGTAGGAAAGCCCACCAATGCCATCAAGCTAAAGAAGAATTTTATTTTTTATCATGCCCTACAAACAGAAATTGACTTGAATGTTTAAATGGAGAAAAATGCTTTACTGTTAAATTAATTCTCTTCATTATTGATCACCTGGCCTGTTCTACATTCTTTTTGATTTTTATGTTTTGTGTTACGTGTGAATGAGTTTTACTGCTTTAGCTCACTTTAAAAAATATGGGAATGAAACTATGGTTAACTGGACATACACGTAGATTTTGTGAATATTAAGGAAGATTATTTTTATCATTTTCAAATAAACACTTTCATTTGTCAGAACACAAGAACTCCACATTTAAATTTAAAAAATGTTTGTCAAGTGGTATAACACTATTCTTCTGGCACCTGTAGCTGCGGACAAAGCTGTCATCCCAAGAGATCCAACAGTTTGCCATGCTGCTCCATGAGTACAGGAATGGGTCCTCCATCCATGAGTTCTGTATCAACCTACGCCAGCTTTATGGAGACAGCAGGAAGTTCCTCTTGTTAGGTGACTATGCTGGGAGTAGGATCGGGGGACATAATTTTGGGCTGCTTTTTCTTCCTTTATATCCATTTGTAAACGTATACACTATAATAATCTGTTGTATAACTTAGTGGTGTCTGAGTTTTACAAAATACATATTTAAAAAATGTTTAGGCTATTTAAATCAATATGCAATACAGTACTGACTTTGTTTTATCATGGTTGTTCCTTTAGCAATCTACTTACAAGGTTTCCTGACAGTTCTTTACTAAACTTTCTCCTTTACATTCCATTCCCAGGACTCAGGCCATTTATCCCAGAGAAGGACAGCCAACATTTTGAAAATTTCTTGGAGACAATTGGGGTGAAGGATGGCAGGGGCATCATCACTGACAGTTTTGGGAGGTACCGACGGACAATGAGCACAGCCTCCAACTCCACTACCAATGGCAATGGTGCAGCTGGTGGCTCCGATGACCATTTAGTGCCCTCTGAAGGCGATGAGTGGGACCGCATGATATCAGACATCAGCAATGACATTGAGGCACTGGGCTGCAGCATGGACCAAGACTCCTCCTGAGGAAGGGAGCTGGGGTGGGGGGCGGTGAGGGTCATGGGTATGGATGGATATGGATTTTGTGTATGGATACCATTTGGTCTTCATTGTACCACCATTTTGCACTGCCTTCTTTTCTGTAACTCCTTGTTGCAGTTTACTCCTGTAATGGTCAGATAGGTGGCTTCTGCTTCCACAGTTTTATATGGATGAGCAAGCTTTCCACTATGAGCTGTATACACAGCTTCCAAAAAATGTAGTAAATCATGACCTAGATGTCCCTGACTGAGCCCATGTATAGTAGTAGTAGAAAACAAAAGTAGCAGCAAAACTAGATTTCTATCTTCTTGTGTTATATGTAGACTGAAGTCATATTTTCCTCTTATGGTTTTTGACATGTCTGAACCCCTCATACGTTTTAATCATGTTAATCATACTTTATTCAGTTAATCTGTAGTGTAGTTTCTTAACATTTCTAGTCTTCTGTTATTGTTAGCATTAAAGTCATCACACTTAACGCTGTATCTTATACCTAAATTCTGGTATCCATTGTAAAACAGAGACAAGTTACGACATTACCCTGCACAGTATTTTTTGAATACACTTCAAACAGTACTTATTCAATGCTTTGATATCTCAGAGTTAATAAAAGCAACCCTTTTTCTTCACTACCTAGGACACCACCCTAACATTTAATCTTTAAAAACATTCTTTGTGAATTCGCATTAGTTGGTGCATGTCATTTAAAGAAGGCTCCTGTCCATAGTTTTAAAAGAAAAATACACTTTACACAAGACCAATCAGTGGTTGATAAAATAACATTGTTATTATGATATTAAGCTTATTCAGCATTTCCAAGTCTTAAATGACTGGAAAAATTATGAGTGTAAAATAAGTTTTAACAAACCACCTTTACCGAGCAGTCTGTGCACACAGACAGAACCATTTTAAGACAGTTTTGCTTTTTCTAAAACACTCTTCTTTGAACTAGAACATGCAATATTTGAATAATTTTAAATATTATTCAAGAGTGAATGAATATAGCGCATTCATGTGTTAACTGTTTAAGCTGCCTTGACCATTGTTTTCCCGTTGCTCAACAGTGTTTCAGAACATTGGGAAAAAATACAGTATGAAGCAGGATTATTTGCATCTGCAAAACTAGTCAGATAATAGTTTATTTTTATCTAATTGTTTTTACCATAACAGGGTGCCTAACCATGTTAAACAGCTTGTCTCAGGGGTTATGAATAACAGTTTCTTTTGGTGGTAGGAAGTTTGGATTTGCTTGCCAAGAATGAAACCATTTCTCACTTCTTGCTTTTTTTGTTCAATTTTAGCTCAGCTTCAGTTTTTGCCTTTCCAACTTCTTCATGGCAAAGAGAAAGTAACTTGGCACTCGAACAAAAGTGATACTATTTAAAGTGATTTAAAAACAAACCTGATTTAATGTACTCCATGCTGATCTGTTCTTGTCACTGGAAATTTACGCATCATGAAAAGTTTTGATTTTAACAACCTGCATTAATAGGATGAAAATAGGGCTCTCATTGCTTAACAGTTGAATTTCCCTTACAAGACTTACAAGCTATGGAGTCTCATACAATAAGAAAACACCAGCGTCTTGATGTTTTGAGCATGCTACCTTATTTTGAATACATTTCCATTGGCATATTTAGAATTTCAAAAAAACAATTTGCTTTACTAATTCAGTGAAGCTTGTAAGCAATCTGTGGGTTGTACAACCTAATTTATCTACCTATTACACAAAGCGAGTCTTATTTCTGTCCCTTAAGTTGTGGAGTGTTGCAGTTATGTGTTAAGATACAATGAGAAGGCATTGATTTTCAAAAAGGAAAGCAGATGATACAGATGATTTTTTTATCTTCAGTATCTGTGCTGAAGAAGTGTATTTTTTGACCATCTGTGATCTGTAGCTTTTAAAAAGGAAATTATTTTTTGTTTTCTTACAAATTGCTTCTTTATAAACAATTTTCAGTATTTAGTGCTGAGTACATGCATTGCCACAGGGAGCTGGATTTAGGGTCCTAAAACTGTATATCATCATTAGAGATGTATGTGAACGGTACAGCATGACAAATGGGCCAGGAAATACGTAGGCCATTTCACTTTTTCCATTTTGCTCTCTTTAAATTGTGGAATTCTGAGATTCAAGACTTAAGATTTTTGTGGTGCCTTTAATGCTGGTGACCCTGCTTTTTCATCTGATCATCATGAGAGGTGCCGCAAGTATCCATTTTTGTGTCTGAGCATACAGTGGCTGTGAATTCTTAAAGGCCCATGTGTTTGATTGCACTGTGAATTAATGTCTTTATAAAAATGTTTTGATAAAAAAATGTTTTGAGGCAGTGTAAAAAAAATTGATTTAATGTTTGTCTGACAGTTCAGCTAAATGTAATTTGTTGAGCTAAACGTGCTGGTTGTTTGCCCATTTCTGGTCATTTGCAGTTGCAGATGTAGTTATTGGCACTCTTCATTTGATAGTGTTATTTTTAAAACTTAATAACAGTGTTATAAACACATATGAAGTTGCTGGTGTTAAGTTTTTTAAATCCTGTCTGAACTTAAATTGACTCAAGATTTACTGCTAAAATGAATGATTAAACTTTGTACAGATATTAAGTAATCTCTGTAAATATATCAAGGATAAATATGCATTGTGTAACAAAGTATATTAAGATAAAAGAAATATGAAATAAGACTTTCAAATTAAGGACATGCCAGTAATTTTCCTTTCGACTGTATGGTTAAGTCGTCATTGTTAAAAATGACTGATGGACTTACTTGTCTCAAGAAATTGATTCTTCAGTTCTTATATTTCCTAAACCTAAGGGGTTATTTTTAATGTTTACCTTCCCTCAGTGAAAAATTAGATGCTGTGTTTACAGTATCTGCATTACAACATATAAAAGGGAAATGTAATTATCCCAAACCTGTGCTGTTTGCAAATACTTCTTGTTTTCATTTTAGAGTTCCCTTTCTTCTTTCTTTCTTTAAACCCTAATAAATTCAACGTCACCATAAAGAAAAAAAAAACATAATTTTAAACCCAAGCTCACATGCATTAATTATGTTAAGGGATATTTTCCCTCATGATTTTTTATAACGTATCATTCTTAAGTAGCATTTTGGTTTCAGCAAGAAATCAAGAATGCAGCTATGAAACTTTTCTATCTTTTAAGCAGATATAAGAAAGCTAGCTAATGTTTTTAATTCTCTGTGTTTGAAGTCAGAATACCCATCTGCAAGCTGATCTCAATTGGTGTTATTGATCATGGCTGAAAGGAAAGGAAAATCTTAAGAATTTGTCATTTAAATTGTAAAGAATAACGCTGGCATCTACATGGCTACACTTGGTACAAAAAGGAAATATAAAATAACTGCTGGATTCTTTCACTTCTGATTACAGGATCTTTAGTTTCATAGTGTGAGCTTACAAACTCTGTTTCTCATCATCTTTCCCTCTATGGGTTTTTTACTTATACAGTCTTGTATAAGACTCCAGAATTTACCAAAAACCACTGTGAAGTTTCAAAGGTTTTAATAGATGGCTGCTATTCCAAATTATGACTGTGACATTTTTTTTCTTTTAATGGGACTATAACATGGTCCTGATTTTTGACCATGTAGCTAAAAAGGTGGTGTTGATGTCTGTGTAACCTTGAAGCATTTCCGCTACCAGCCTTGAAAGAATGAATCGTTAACTGTATAGGTAGCTGTATAATAAGCTCCATACTGTACTTGAGAATTGATTCAGAATAGTTTTACTGGGGTGCTCTAAATATTAACTTTATAAATATAAGCCACTTATATCTTTCATCATACCTTACAAATTTTCAAAGGTCAGATGACCAGGGATAGATAGCAATCACTGCATACATAATGTTTTCATAGTTTGTTTACATAATCTATTGCACTCTGACATGCATCTGCAATCCAAGCTGTCAGATTTAGATCTAAATGGAATTTTACAGCTGTGCAAATTATACTCACTCCAAAAGTCTCTCAGCATGTCTTCAGATGTATTAATATTAATGTAATAGAGAAGTATTAATGTTACATCATTTTCAAATCAACCTTACTAAGTACAAAGGTTCAGGGTTCTTCTTTTATGTGCTGCAGTAGCAATTGGTCTAGATTTGATTTTGTTTTTATGAGCATTATTGTACCTGCCATATGAATGATCTGTTTTTTGTTTGGAAAAGACACAATTGCAAAACAAACACCAGATCAGACGTTAATGTTGTGTTATCGCTTATTAGTTCATACCAATGTGTCTAACATAGGCAGTACTGACACACCTTGGAGCCTTTATTTTGCAGTAGGTGGCATTTTGTTTCTGCCGACATGCTCTCTGAGGAGTTTTGAAGTCTTGTTTGTATAGCTGAAAATCTGAAAAGGAAATTGAGTTACACAAAGCAGAAAGCAAAGACTCATTTTGGATTACATGAACAAGCTATGACACTTTTTAAAAAAAGTAAATCAGGACATTTGATTGTCCTACTGTGTTTCCCAATGGAAATAATAAATTGGAGTATCTTAATCAATGTATCATTTGAATAAGATGGAAAGAGAGAGCAATAAGCTTTACAATCCTGAAGACAGGTTGGTTTGTATCTTATTTTTTGTGTGCATTTGTTTTGGGGTGAATAATCAAATTATGAGCATCCTGCAAATGCTTCATGTAGAGAAACAAGTGTAAGGGTTGGAGTTAATGGTCCATGATTTCATTAATATGTAATTTTGCAATAGAGATTTCCTTTGCCATTCAACAGAAAAGGAATTCCCAGAAGAAACTTAGTGGTTTGGGAATTTTTGGTGTTCTTGTTATTCCTTTTGGTTGGTTTCCAGCCTTTCCAAGTGCTGAATTCCTTTTCAATTCCCACACCTGTTTTCAACCACCACATGGTATTGGCTGTTTTTTATACTCCAATAACTATGGAAATTTGATATAATAAAAACAATTCTACAGAGATAGATCTCTATGGAGATCTACACTCCATAAATATTCAGAATATACTGTACAGTGTACACCTTAAATTCAATGCTGTCTTCATTAATTACATCAAATATATTTGTGAAGCAGAACATGTTTTTAAACATGTATTGAGTAACTAAATGAGAAGGCTGGTGCTTTTTCCCCGTATTCAAAGGTGGGATGTTGGATTGGAGTAATGACAGTTTGGCCTTAAATCCAACTCCACACCACATTTAACTTTTCCACATACTCCCAGTAGTAGTTTTGTGCACTACAGGTTGGAAACATGTTCAAACGGACCTTCATTACAGTTTCTTATGTAATCCTTGCCAATTGGCACATTATTTTTTCAGCGTTTTAGTGTTATCATTTTTTCCCCAGTGTTTTAGATAATTTCTTTACACAGCATGAAAAATGCCTGAAGTGTTCTATAACCCTCACAAGGATAAGCAATTTTCTGACGATAGATGGGTGTTCTTTGGTATGCTTTGCTTTGTATCTGAGAATGTTTGCTTTTTTCATGGTGTCAGGGTTACCTTTGAGTGCCTTTGATAATTGTTTCTTTGCTTGCTTGTGCTTGAGTGTTGTTTCTTTATACCACCAGCTTCTAAGGTTGTCTTTGTATGGCTTTCCCTGCTGATTTTGGTGCAACAGAACAGTTAGGTCATGCTGGTTTGTTAAATCTCCACTGTTCAATGTAGGCTGTTTTCATGAGACTTTATTGGTAGGCAAGTGTTTTCCTATTTGGAGCTACTTGCCATAGAATAACAGGGATAGAAGTTATGTGTATGAATCTGAAGAAAATGTCCTGTTTTTTTTTCTTTGCTGTCAAAGAGGAGGGTCACCTTGAGTGCCTGTGTGATGTGAAAATGAAGACCATTGCATGCGTGTGTGCTCCGATTTCTGTAAAAGTGAAGGACTTTACTTTTTTCCTGCATTCCAGTTCAAGCAATAATAAATAAGGAAGGAACAGAGTGCAAACCTGAGTAGAGAATTTTTTTTGTTCCTTTAGCATTTCTATTTATTTGCACATGGTTCTCATGTGTTAGTGCTCTAACATTAATCCCTTGTTTTCACAAGGAGCAACATCTGCAAAAGTGGTTGAAACTTTCTGCTCTTAGCAATTACACCTAACTATTGTGCCATCATGTGCCCACCCTCTTCTCAGTATCGTTTGTTAGAAGACATCGACTTGTAGCAGGCTTGGAGAGGCCTTACATACAACTTTCACTTAATTTTATATTTGCGGATTTATATATGGCTGTATATAATGAAATGTCATTTCAGTTGTATGCTTTATTTGTATCTTTCAGCTTTGTGTATAGTTTTTTTTTAAATAGATAAAAATGTTACAATACTCATTGGGTTTTGTGTTTTAATTCTTAACGGAGAGAAATAGCAGCCAACAAATTCTGATGCTAAACTTGGCTTTTTAAGTGGAGTGGTCTTCCTTTGTACTCTAATGATGTGGGTCAAATGACACTGGACACAGCTGTTGAAGGGTCAGACATTAAATAGTATCTTGTCTTTTATCATTTATCTGGTGTTTTTACCCGAACCAGTCTAAACTACATCAACATCTGCTTCTGAGGAAGACAACAGGATCTCAGTTTCACCACCAGATAAAATTGCTTTGTCAACATCTCCACCCAGATGGCATAGTATAAGCAGTTTGAAAAGCATTCTCCAAGTCTCCTTTTTACCAGAGTTGATCCTTGCACCTGAATTAAAATGACAAAATCAAGTTCTATGTACAAATACTACTTTTTAATATTCAGTGCTGGCTTTTTTTTTTCTCTACTGGCATCATTGCAAAATGAACTGTCACTGTAGCTCCAGAGTTGCTATGCGTACAGTTTTTAGAAAACAGAATATTTGGATCTGTAGTTAAAAGTGCAGAATTCACATAACGGGGAACTTAATTTTGGTAAAACTGGGGCAACACAGTGGCAAAGTGGTTAGCATTGCTGCCTTGCAGTGCTTATCCCTAGGTTCCTTTTCGGATTTGGGGTGCTGACTGGGTTCAACCTGCCGTGATACCTGTGTGCAGTTCATATGTTCTCTCCACGTTTGCATGGGTGTCCTCTGGGTTCCTCTGCGTGTCCTCTGACATTTCAAAGACTTATAAGTTAATTGGCTGCTGGGAAAATTGGTCCGGTGTGCCTGTCTGTGTCTGCCCTGCGATGGACAGTTTACCCTGCCTTCTGCCCTTTGCTTTCTGGGATAGGCTCTGGCTTCCCCCAAACCCTCTATAATGTATAATGATGCACTCAGAAATGGATGTGTGGGTGTTAAAATTGCACAATGTGCTAGTAGGACATATTATAATATTGTGTAGGTTGGTCACCACATTGCAAAACACTAATGCTGCTCTGGAATCAGTACAGGCATACAGTAGTCACCTACACTGATATGAGCAAAGAAATGAAAGGGGAACTGCAGTCCCAATTTCTCAGACAGGTTTTGAAATCTAAGCAACAAAATAAATTCATTGACGGTAAAGAAAACTTTGACAAACTTCGAATTAAGCACTAAATTGTGAGGTTTGTGTAAGTACTGTATGGTTGCCATTGTTGTCACAAACCTCTGGTCTCAAGACGGGCGAGAGTAAGAGTTTGCGAGAATTATGACTTGAGGGGGCCCTCCCTGCTCACTAGTCACTGTAATGACTAATGTAATGTGAATTTGAGTGAATAAGTATAGGTTGGTCAAGCAGACATTTCACCGCAGAAATGTTTCAACGTAATTTTCATGTAGTAGCGTTTTTCAGCGAAATTGTCTCAAAGCCGAGAGCAATATTTCTATTGGATTAAAAGTGATGTTTTTACAAGCCTGCTTGATTACAATGTCATAGGACCAGTTCATGTCACTAGACATTTTGCTGCCACAAAAGAATATGACGCTGCACATACCTGGAAACTTTTATTGTGATTTGAAATGCACTCATCAATTCTGATTCTTTCTAACCCCAAAATGTCAAACTCCTGTTTTAATTCTTTCACTTTCTCTTGAGCAGACAAAACTACAAGGGGACATGATTCAAGTATTAAAAATCCACAATTCACAAAACCAACTAACTTAAGAACATTAAAACGTCAACCAGATGACACAAGTGAAAAACAAGGGGCAAGAGCATTTAAAATGTAAAATGCCAGGTATTATTATACACTGGCTCATGGGTGTCTGGAACACCTGCATGTGGCCATCTTGTCGAATGTGATATCCTGGCTTTTTCAAAAATAAACTAGGAACGATCAATAACCTGCATGTGGCCATCTTGTCGAATGCGATATCCTGGCTTTTTCAAAAATAAACTGGGAACGATCAATAACCTGTTAGCAACCTTTCAAATGAGTTAGATGGTCTTTTTTATGTTGTGATGTTTTTGTCTTTTTTATACCCAGTATATTTAACAAATTACCTTAGGATTAGTGCATCAACATGATATTCAGCTACTCATTTCTTTTTTTTACTTGATGATGTCAGAATAAGATTAACTTTCTGCTTGGTCTCCAGATGGTGCTAGTGCCCCAGGTTTCAGACTGTAAAGTTTCTGCTTCTGAATTATCACCGATTTGCAGACTAGGCTATAGGCATTTTTTTATCCAGCTCCAGTAAAAAAAAGCATTGTGGGAAAATGCCAGATTTCAATGAGAAACACACTAATAAGCATCAGTCACGATAGTATTTGCATACCTTCTTTCATAAACCATCATCTTGGCAAGACCACACTTGAGCATGTTGAAATGTCCTCAGTGTTCATTTTGTGGTAGTGCCTAAAGGATGACTCAATGTTAAAAGCAGAACTTTGCAAGGAGCACTGAAAACATCTTTGAAGAATTATTTGTATTGTTGCTCAGTAGACGTGTAACAATAAAAACAGAAGAAAACAGCAAAAAGTACAGTAGCTACAGGCATGTTACCTTTGACCACGTGTAATTATAGTGCAATGCACTTTGCTGAACTCGTACAAGCTTTTAATTAACTTGAACAGGACTTTTCAGGAATATTCTAAAATTGAAAAAAACATACACAGGTTTCCAAGGAAAAAGACAGAGAATGTGAAATCTGAAAGGCCCATAATCATGGGGATTCTTCATTTTGTATTTTGTGATGAAAAATAATAGGTTATCAAAATGTTTTTTTTTGCTCAAACACACATAGTTGCTTTGTAAAAGGATTCCCAAAGTGGTTCCTGGAAGATCTACAGTTAATCCTGTTTTTCTTGGAACTTTACCTTCTCAGAGCCTTTTTCTAGGAAAATCCTCAATCATTTAATTTGTCAGAGGGCTTAATTAGTAGAAGAACCAAATGGGAATAGAATTTGAAGCTGGGTAGCCATGAGAAGAAAGCACTTGTAGCACTCTGAGAGCACCAGAGGAGGAGAATGATAAAAAGGACTGCATTTCTGACGATGGAGCCAGGCGCTGTTACTCTTCCTTCATCACATCACCAGTTTGTAAAAATGAAGCAAATGAAAAAAAGAGCAAATCTGAGCTTTTGCCAACACACTTCAACCCCTGTGTTTTAATTGTCAGCTTTTAGTCATTTTTGGGATGACGAACTGTAAGGAAAGCCTTAAATCACCTGTGAATTTTGTGATGGCTATTTGAATCAGGGAGGGAGACATTAGCAGGCTAATCCATTGTTATAATTGCTTCATTTGTAGTCCTGCATCTCTTGAAGTGTACGCCATCAGATAGCTTATACTGTACATGCCTTTTGGAAGGTATGTGTAAGAGTAATGAACAATCTCAACCTTTTAAACCTCAGCTGACAGAATTGTGGTCTTCAGTATTTTACAAGGAACACACAGTGTTTGCCCAAAGGGATTATTTAAGATCATTCAACTTAAAGCAGTGCCATAATCAAAATTTAGAGTATCTGGGCTAAAACAAGAACACCTGCTTGAATCTAATAATTTGGGTTTCTTCAAGAATTGATTAGATCTCGCATTGGATTGGATTTTTTTCCCCTGCAGCACATATACTGAAGAAGGCTCCATGGCCAAAATGTGTTTTCTTTCTTCTTTTTTTCAGCATGGATTAAACCTATTACTTGTTCCTTTGCAGCCTACGCATGCTGACGCAGCTACCCCCCTGATCAAAAAGTACAGCCTACACCTGCTGCGACCCACTATGCCTTCTTCCAAATCTTTTTCTAGATCTCTTCGTCATACCTTTTCTTCCTCTCTGGGGCACTTGCTCGTTTATCTCACTAAACCAGAATTCCGTCTCTTCACGGCTATCTGTTCCAAGACCTGGCTTTCTAACCACCTTCTATTCCTTTACAGATGTCGTCGACATAATATCATCCCTAAAGGATTTCGCCTGAAATTTAATACCTTTTCTTTTGACTCTGATACCACCACACCTGAAGAAGGCTCCATGGCCAAAACGTTGTTTTCTTTCTTCTTTTTTTCAGCATGGAATAAACCTATTACTTGTTCCTTTGCACGTATCTTCTTCTTTAAAGAAATTGCTAACTTTGCACTTCCGTTTAAAAGTATAAGTGCTTTTTGGCGGAAGGACTGTTTTAATGCTTCCTAATGGATAATATACTCTACAGGTAAAACAGAATATAATGCATGTCCCACTTGATGACTAAGCTTATTATATATAGATTTAGATTATTTAGAGTATCTGGAATTTATGTACTGTCAAACTAAAATATATATCAGGGCATTGAATCCGAAAGACATTACAAATTTAGGAGTTGAGTTCTGTTTTTGATCCTTATCTGATAAAACACCTCATAAATACAGTACTTCATCTTGGCTTCTAATTAAGTTAGCATGTTCTTACTTTGCTTAATCCTTAATCCTGTTAATCCTTGAAATCTGTAAAATACTGTAGCTTTGTTTAAAAAAAAACACTGCACACTAAATGCCTAGAGCCCGGCAGCAAAATCTATTCATAGCTTTATGTACAATGGGCACTTTGCCCTACAATATAGTCTGTGATACAACACTAATCCAAAAGATTGCATCCAACATTTTGTCATTATACTGTTTTGGACCTTTCAAAACAGAAAATAGAAGTGAAATTTCAAAACAGAAGAAAGTTTAAAGAATATACAGTATATAGTACTGTACATGAGCCATGTAATAACCGAACTGTACACATTAAACAGCCAACATTTACTACACTTGCGTATGAAATTGGAAGGACTAAAAATATGCTCAGGTTAAATTATCACTAGAAAACCTTAATTGGACAGGTACTAAACTTGATTTTAAAATGGAGTAAGAAGCATAACAGGATGCTGAAAGCTTCTGTTTTTAGCACAGAAAAGTCAATTTTTAAATCAATAATAAATAATAACCTCTCAATAATACTTGGTGTCATGCGAGGTTTTTAAAGATCTATCAGCTATTACAGCATGGGCTGGTCATTCCTACCTACCATTTCTATAGCAAGCCTTTGTATTAAAATGTGCTTTCTAGCACTAATGCTTAATATCTCCTTATGAAAGCTTCCCATGGTAGATTTGGGAGGCATATTCATTTTCCTCCTCAGTGTCTATACCAGGGTTTCACTTTCCTTTCACCATGATTTCCTGTGCTTTTTATGCTTCACTATTCCCCTCTATCCTTTACCATGCTTTTACCGTGATACACCATAAAAGGGTTCTTTTGACAAGTTTCAGATGACATTCAACTTCTTATGTTTATATTTATTATATAGCAAGGAACTGCAGTGCAGCATTCCCATATGCTAGGGCATAGTACGATGTCAACAAAACTGACTCTGAATTGTGAAAGCAATTAAAACATAATTTTTTTTTAATATGGGAAGTGTGCGTCAAGAAAGTTTGTCTAAATTCAGCAGAACACATTTTAGAGCATACTGTTGGGATTACAAGGATGGATCTGTCTTTACCGTTGGAGTCAAAATAACCCTCTTTACTGCAAGTGCTTATTTCTAGATTGGATTACTGTTAAAGGATAAACAGCATTAGGTGTGAAAAACTCTCCAATGTGATGGCCTGACCCAGATGCCCAATAATTCTACATTGTTAACTTTCTCTGGGAGATTAGCTCAGGGTCAGAGCCTCGTATTCTCCAGAGGACCCAGCTGACGCAGGCACGGCACCACCATTAGCTTCAACGCCCTCATCATGTGTTTCGTGTGCATCATCGGTAATTGAAAATGAAAGAATGCACTGCACAAGTGCAGCCCAGGAATTCATGCAGAACATGTGTAGAGGTCTTTTTGGTAGAGCACAAAGGGGATTTCATTTTTTTTTAATTGCATGGCTTCTGAGTAATTAAGTGCAATTAGGAATTCTTCCTCAACAAGCTTTCTGTATATAGTTACCATTTTTTCTGTAAGTGATGGCAGCACTTCATGTTACAAAACTCTGACATTTTAATCCTCTTGTTACAGGTTGTTATGTAAACACTTGATCTTTAACAACTCCCCTTATCACTCCCTCACTCTGTACTCTTCCAGGTGGTCTTTTTAAAAGATCCACCACCCAGATACCTAGTTGAACAGCTTCTTTATAAATGTTTATTACATAAATCTAGATAATACATCAACTTTATTATATACAGTATACAGCACATTTAAAAGTGGCTTCTCAAAGCACTTTACAGTGAAAAATAGCATACAATGAGAGGAGACGGCAAATTACACAGTTATGTTAAGGGTTTGTAAAATAGGAGGAAAGCAAAGGGGCAGACATAGAAGCAGTTGAATAAAAGCCCTTCTAAGGAAGAAGATTTTGAGTCTTGATTTGAAAGTGCTCAGGGTACCGTAGGTGACTGATAGTTAGTCAACTGTGTTGTTAGTCAACACAGTCAACTGATAGTTAGTCTATCCCCTTAGGGATAGAAATTCAGGAACTCTGGGACAAAACAGGAGAAGGCCCTGTCACCTACAGTACAGTATGTAAACAGGTCTGGGGGACACACAGGAGATCAGAATTAGACAATGAAGGTTATGAGGTGGGACTAGGACGATAGTAAGTCAGACAGGTACTGAAGTGCAAAGCCAAGCAGAGCCTTAATTTAAAAGTTTCTGTTATTTTCCCTCCTTAGTAAGATTTCAAATACTGTAAATCACATTGTAAGTCAGAACAATTCCAAATATTTTACACTCAACATGCAGATAGCCAAGAATTAGTAATAAATAACTCTGGTGCATATTTTCCCTCACTAATTTTTTCTTGAAATCATGCCATTCTTTACAGCACCCAATGATAATAGTAATAATACACTGTAAATAGAACAGTTCTATACCTTCTGCCTTTGGTCAATGAAGAGAATTCCATTTTCAGACAGTCTTTTTGTGTAGGTTGAGAACCTACAGTATTGAAAAACACACCTGAACACGGCTCTGCAGCTGAACTTGTTTTCTTTCTTTTGTTTTCTTGCATTTCATATTTTTGCATCAACCTTATTTTTTAGCTTTTTTTTCTAATCTTTAAACCTCAGACAGACAGAACTATATTCGTTCCGCTCAATGGATAGCGATATACTGAGTTGTATTATTGACACTTCTGCCTCTTCTACGCATCTCTCTCTTATAATGACTGAACTATGTAATTCATATATACTTATTTACATGACATTGTCAAGGCTCTTTATACTGTATGTGAGCCTGGCTCTGATCAGTTTAGACAGGTGTTAGCCTCTGAGTATAGACTCTTTATGAGCCATCTGTATTGTAATCAATCAATCATTTATTTGCTCTAGCACCCTTCATAACACTTGTCAGAGAGCACTTCATAGATTTCTATAGCAGTTAACAATGTAAGAACAGCTGACCACTGGGCACAAAGGAAAGGGAAAAAAATCTCCCAGTGGGGAGAAAATAAACTTTGGGGTTCTAGACCTAACAGTTGGCCCTCCTCAAGGTTTGAGATATGTCAATTATAACAGATCATAAGCACTGTCTGCAAAAATCAGGGCTGATAATCTTGATGGGTCTGTTATTATGGTTATCCAAGGGAAATAGGTTGTTATGAGTTGTAATAAGTCAAGCTTTCCTCAGTTTTCCAGCTATATCGAATGCTGGGCCTGGCTCTCCAGATTCTGATGGCACAGGCCATGAGGACATGGATGCCCAGCATCAGATCTGAGCACTAGGATCCATCCAGGCAGTGGGAAAATAAAAGATCAAGAAAGTGTGTTACAGTAACCAGAAGATAGAAGTAACTGGAAGATCAGGGTTTAAATATTCCAAGTGCCTTTGGAAAGTGGATAACCCTTAAACCTAACCCTCTAGTCTTAAAATACCTTTCAAGTCCACATGACAAAATCTATGTTTTCCTTGTACTATATGTCATGTATATATTCTGTTTCTCTCCCTCTCTTGTCATTTCATGTTAAGCCCAGATGAGTTACATTGGAATGAATAAGCATGCTGAATAGTATTCTTTTTATCCATGGCATTCCTATATACTGGACACAAACTGCTAATGATGAGGCCACAGAACTCTTCTCAAACATAACCCAAGACCGATTCCTCACTCTGGAGTGCAGAGGTGTGAGTGTAGAAAAAGGGTGAACCTGCTCTGTGAGCCCCTTAATCATGCTGTATCCAGGTTAGAGGATTTTACTCATTTTCAAAGTACTGTATTGTGTCAGGACTGGGTATTGGCAGAGACATGAGACATGTCACGCCAAAGACAAAGGTATTTGTCACCACTCTCGGTGCTACGTGAAGGGGTACAAGAGGCTTCATGGTGGTGGATTCTATTCATTACTCAGCCTCCCTCACCAAAGCAAATGAGCCTTTTTCTCCCTGATGGATGTGTTGTAAGCACAGCAGCACTTATTGTCCAGGAGAAGATGCTCCTTCCCACTTTGTGATGACCTCCACACAGAGGCAGGGCAGTTCAATGATAATGTGCATCACTCAGTACATTGCTATCTCTATTCATCCCCTTCCAACTTCCAGCTAAATACAATGCTATAATGGATGTAATAAGCATAGGGTTTCTATTATAATTTTGTTTTTCAAACGTTATTGATCAGGGAAGTAACAAAAGTAAGCACACGGATTTTCTACTCAGGAAAGAAATAATAGCAATGAAAGCCATACAGTACCTGTATACTGTTACGAGAATGCAAGAATAATATTATAAGAATAATAATACTAACAGTTAAAAGTACACAGATTGCATAGTTTACTGACATAGAAGACACTAATAAATAATTATTTCAACATACTTTCCCCTACACTGGCTACAACACAGGTTAACAACCTCGTCTATTATTGTAATATTTATCTTCCGCAGTATAACTTTTCTGGCAAGGTGATTGGTATTGTACCTTGAAAGAAAAATGACTGGAAGTTTCATTGTAGCCGATGGTTTCTATTGATGTAAAGTGTCGAATGCTAACTGCTGATGTTATGTGAACCTTAATAAATGGTATTTTTTCCAATAGTGTCTTTGTTTCTCAGAATTTGAGACAGAGAGATGAATCTCTGCAATCAGAACTGAGGGCATTTCTTTGGTTCACCTCATGCTCTACACTTTTAATGGGAAAAAAAAACAAAATATCAGAGTTAGATAAATCTTCACACACGCAAGTTAATACTCAGGTTACTTGGTAGAACCAGTTTTGACAGCAATTCCAGTTGTGAGTCTGTTGGGATAGGGCTCTACCAACTACAGTATGCACCCCAAGATCTGGAAACTGAAAAACTGGTTAAAGAGATCAATATTTAGTGAATGAATACAAGAGGAAGTCTGTAAGACAGCTGTTGCAGGCTGGACAATGAGACAGGGGTTGTCATAGTTTTAATATCTTTTATTCTATTAATAAATTAAATCAGTTCAAGAACTGCAATGAATTGGCGTACCATTCAGGCTGTATCCAGGCTTGCACCCATTGCTCGCCTGGATAGACTCCAGTTCCCCCTTGACCCTAGGCTGGATAAACTGAAAACCCGGGGCCAATTTGGACACTGGGGATAGAGACACGAATGAGCCAGGGACACAAGTAGGACTTACCTGTACAAATATCAAGCTTTGGTAGCAGCAGAGAATGAGAGGGATGGAGCTGAGGCCAAACTGAACACCGGGGAACAAGACACTACGAGACGAGGACACGATACATAAGGGCTGAATTGGACAGAAACACGAATGAGACAGGGACATGAGACACAGGACAACCGCTGACTGGGCCAGAGGTAAGACGACAGAAAAAAAACAGATGAGATGGCCTCAGTAGCAGCGGAGACAGGAGTAATGAACCTGTAGCGGAGCTAGTTCGGATACAGTAACATCATCACCCTTGCTGTACGTAGCAGGGACCTGGGCTGAGAGAGGTCTCCTTTAACTCACGCGGCTGGCGCCCTGTTGCGTTACGCCAGAGACCGGGGTTCGCGCCCCAGGTGCTGCGGGACGGAATGGGTGGCGGAAGGCACGGGTCCGCGCGGAACTGCTACGGTCACAAACCCAGGACTGAATTGAACGCCGTGGATGAGGACAAAAGATGCAGTTAAATGCGCAAGAGAAAAGATAAAAAGGACATGAAGGAAGAACAGATGGGGCTTGAGATTCAGAGGGGTGAGTTTAGACGCGATAAGGAAAACTAATACGGACTTCTGAATGAAAAAACGCAGGGAGATTTCAGAAGCCTGCTGAAGGTTATAGCGGTCTCCGAAGTTCAAAGCTTTTTTTTTTTGGTTTATGCTTAAACAGGTTTGTGGGAAGCTGGGGGAAATGCATGTTTGTTGCACTTTTTTTCTTCGCTGCTCATGGCTGGAAGCGTGGTCAAAGCAGAGAGAATGAATGCGACTAACATTAGTAGTGCAGGTGGCATTATTTTTTAAATCCAAGCACGGATCGATGGACGCGAGGGTAGGTCCAGCAGCTCAACGTTTGCACCGGACTGGAGTGTAGCGTTGCCGATGACGTCGTCGGGAGATGCGGAAGTTTACTAGGAGCGCAGGACAATTAAAAAAAAACAGGAGCGCAGGACACGTTAAGTATGTCTTCGATAGGAAAAGAAGTAATATTTCTAGATGTACGTCCTGAACGAAAGCTGTTTAAATGTGGTTTAATAACGTTGTGCTGCTGTCCAGGTGATAACGGGAGGAAAGGTTTCGAATGGGAGATTTGCGAACGTGGCGGCAAATGTGCGTTTCTCTAGAGCACTCCATTAAAAAAATGGACACACACACACACAGGAAAAGTAACTGGATAGTGGAACGATAGGTGTTTCGAAAGGACGGGTTGATGACGGCGGGTCGCGGTCTTAGGAAAGGCATGACCTGCGGATGAAGCTGGCAGATGTTGACAAGCGACGAAGAGTCAGATCGATGGGTAGCTGATACGCGTAGAACGAGGAAATCAGTGGGTCCTGGCTGAGATCAACTGGGCATCGAAGCAGCAAACAGGAGTATTGATTGTGTGGTGTAGGCAGGGTCGTAGTAGTTGCTATACAACTTACAAGGACGCACACAAGACAGCGACAGCGAGGCCCATGCAAGGGAGAGAGAACGAGCTCGTACTGTAGGTATTTATAGCATTTTGGGAGAGGCATGGATGTCAGGAGCGATTGCTAATTACTGACAGCTGAGTTGGATTGAAGTCGGTTATTGTCATCCCTCCCGAACATTTGTTATAAACGCCATTATGTGAATATATTATTTATGTAATACCTCATTATTATTGCATGCTCTTTTTCCCCTAACCATTAGAATACGATTTGCACCAAACCCAAAATAAATACCACACATTTCAGGAACTTCATGAATCTAGCAACGTTAAAATGAGCTTACAAAAAACTAAATTGAAATGCAAATAAAGTTAAGAGAAAGGCACAAAATATTTTAACTTGGGGATTAAAAAATTAAAGCTAAATGTATTGATAAACAATCTGCCAATTTACAGGGACATATACTGTAATGTCTTTTGCATAATGTATCATTTTTTTATATATAGGAACCCAGTATAATGGAATCCCTTGCGATCCTGTCTGCAGAGATTAAAGTTAGCGTTTTTGTCTTTAGCTCTGTCATTTCCAGAAATAGAATGAACAAAAATATATTTTGCCACTCTGTTCATAGCAATTCAAACACCTCTGCGTGTGTCTGACATCTGTAATATTTATCTACCGCAGTATAACATTTTCTGGCAAGGTGATTGGTATTGTACCTTGAAAGAAAAATGATTGGAAATTTCATTGTAGCCGATGGATTCTATTGATGCAAAGTGGCAAATGTTGACTGCTGATGTCATGTGAATCTTAGTAAATGTAATTATTCAATAGTGTCTTTGTTTCTCAGAATTTTAGACAGGTGAATCTCTGCAATCCGAGCTGAGGGCATTTCTTGGAATGGCAAGGTAAGAGCAACGTGTTCTTTGATGTTCCCCTTAAGAATCTTTGCCAGATTTAACAATGAAGTGATATTGTATGAAGAGGACCTTGGTTCAAAGCGTCGCAGCCATAACTTTGAAAATATTATTGCAGCCTCACTGCAGTTTCAGCTACTGTATGTAGTATAGAACATTCCAAACAGAAGCCGGCCTACCTTATTTACTTTGTCCCTGATAAAGATGAGCATGGCTTTAAAAACACAGCTAAAGTTTTGCAGAACCTTTCAAGGACATTGTCACTGTTTGTTGAGAAAGACAACTTTAAAATGTAAATAATAATAATAAACTTTATTTTATATAGCACCTTTAAAGGTGAAGAACACCTGAAGAAGGCTCCATGGCCGAAACGTTGTGTATTCTTTCTTCTCTGTAATAAACCTATTACTTGTTCCTTTGCAGCCTATGCATGCTGATGCAGCTACCCACCTGAACTTTACAGAATTACAACAACAACAACAATAAATAATACACAACATATGCATGATGACAATACACAGTTATAGGAGACAGTACTGTAGATGGTGGTACTAAATACAGTAGGAGCAAAGGGATAAAGAAAAGAACCAGTTAAGTAAAGTAAATGTGAGAAGTTTCTCGGCAAATAGTTTAGGTGTGTGTAAGAACGTACAGTACTTGAAATGTTGCTCTCAGCAGACAAACCTTTTGCAATTACAGATAGAAATGAGATGTTTAAATAAGATGCATAGCAGTTGAGAGTTGAAATGCGTATTATTCAAGGAAATAACATAATTTTCCTAGGACGTATTACACAGGTCATTGTCAGTGTATTCTGAAGGTAGTCCAATTGTTTGGAATAGAGGTAAAAGAAGCAACGTCTACTACAATCTTTTTCCTAAGCAAAAGTGTAACATTTAAGTGCAATAATAACAGCACTATGTATCCATGTCAATGTGAGCAATGGAGAAGTAAAATTAACATGCGTGTATATATCATTTAGTTCTATCCCAGGGAAGAGGGCTGTTGTGTACACAGATGAGAAGACACAAAATGCGCTACTGTGCAAAACAAGCACACAGACATCAGTCAGGAGGAACAAGGTAATGTGTTTTTACTTCTTCACCTTGGTCATGTAGTTTCACTCCCAGCACTGTCATATGAAATAACTGTGGAAAAGACCTCCTCAGCATTTGGGTTGCTGCATTTTGCTTCAATAATTTTTAACCTTTTAGACAAAGGACACGTTCACCCTTGGTAGAGGTTCAGAGTTTCTTTGATATGTCAAGGTGAGAATTAGCTACTTCAGGTATTGTCACGCCCTGCACTCTCCTTCGCAAACGCCATTACATTCCCAAACCCACTGTTTCACAATCTCATTCCTAACTGAACCCATCACATTCTCACAGGCACCATATTCCACAGATACTCACTCCTGGACCAATTATCCAATCACGTCCCTCTCCCTTCAGTATTTAAAATTCCCACACGCACAAAACCATGCTCACTATTGAGAAACCTCCTTTAGAGTTCTCTAGTGCACGTTTTTGTCTTGTTGGATTTCCTGGATTTTCTGATTTAACTTTTCCCTTTTCGATCTTGTCTCTTGGATTTCGCCTTCTGGATTGTCTTCTTGGTTGGTCTCAGCTTGTTCTGGTTAACTGATCTCTAGCTTCTCCTATTGACCTTGCTTCTGGATTACGATTTTGGTTTGTTTGCCTCTGCATTCTGCAGAATTCACAGCTACGCACAGGATCCCCGGAGAACTACCTGCCAGTTCCCTGACAGGTATAAATCAATCCACATGACTGATAAAGGGGCAATGAACATGATATGGGGCCTTCTTCCAATTAGAAATATATAATAATCATCATTAAATGATCTAAGACTACCGTAGTATAAGTTGTCACTTACAGAATAATGAGCAAATCCATCTTTGTAGACTGCAGCTATATTCAATGGCATTTCCTTCATCGATTTTTTCCTTAAAAACACTGTTTTCCCACATTCCGAATATGGAATGACTCAATGTAAAGAATTCTGGACTTGTAAAAACAAATTGAATTATAATAATCAATGAAAGTGCTTAAAAGCGTCAACAAATGCCTTCAAAGTACTGTACATCACATGGACCCTGATGCAAAGACCCAAATAATCATTTCATGATATTTTACTTTCAAAAGTGAAACATAATCACTTTTGGGACCCATTCAAGTCCCAAAAAGGACCGAGGAACTCACTGGAGGTGCTCCCTGGATTTCAAACAGAGTACAATGTAGTCAATGTAGGGGAGAAGATCACAGAGAGCTCTTCTCAGATTGCTCAGAGTCAGCCCCAGGACCCTGTCCTGACTGAAGGAGACAAAGTGGTCAAACAGGTAAGTAGAACAGAGTAAGGAACAGATAACATGGTTATTCTTGCTTAGTTGTGTTCGTCTGTCAAAGACAAGCAAACAAAACATGAAGGAATTGTGCACATCATAAAGCATTTTAAAAGAGTCATTTGAAAAGTTCTTCCACAAATACAGAAAGAAATATCAGAGCACCACTTTTTCAGCTCTTCATACTGTAGGTCACGTTGAGCATAGTTAAACTGCCACTGCAGATTTCTCTGATCCTATATTATACTTAGCCTGTAGATAAACCGTAATGTCAGCAGAATGTCAATGATCAGTTTTTTGTATTGTTTTAATCGAGTACTCAGTAGAGATTACATTTTTTAAATGAATAAGAATATTGGGGAAATTTGTTTACAACAGACAATGTATTGTTTTACTCATACCTGTATACTATTATGAGAATAATATTACTAACACTATTAAAAATACACAGATTGCTTCAATAACTGGTGTACAGTAGAAGCTACTCATACTGTACATAACTAACTCTTTCATACTTTCCCCTACACTGGCTTCAATACAGGGTACCAACCCAGGTTTGACACGTATGAATGAACAGCCATTCCACACTGAGAAGATTTGATTGAATCAGCTTTCTTATGATATACCTTTTCAAGATGAGTGCTTCTGAAATAAAGATGTAAATCTTTATTTCAGGAGACGAAGAAACAGTGGTTTCACACTTTGCTCAAGTGTGTGATACCGTGTGTGTACAACAGAAATGACCAAAGGAACCAGAGACTCCTCAGAAGAGAACAAGAATATGATCAAATGACTGATGAAAAAAAAGCACCAGGAGAAATCCATTGAATATGCACAATCTCAAAGAGTATGGGTTTGTGCTAATAGTTCCACTGCTATAGTGAATGTATGTCTATGTTTAAGTGAAATGTTTGATTACTTTGACAAGATATGGCTCAATTGAGTGTGAAAGGGAACAAAAGAGGAAATAAAGTGTCTACAGAAAGCGTACACCCCCTTGAACTTTGTGTACACTTTGTTGTGCCAGTGCCTGAGATTCATGCACTTAAATGAGTAATGTTTTTCTTTTACCTACACCTCATACTCTACACTTTTAATGGAAGAAAATGAAATGTCAGAGTTGGATAAAACCTCACAGATGTGAATTAATACTGATTCTACCAAGTAACTTGTTTTGACAGCAATCTTAAGTACGAACTTAATACTGAGCGTGGAGGTGCAGGTGAAGAGCCCTTAAGTAGTGGGTGGTGGGGAGGTGTGATGCAGGACTGGGGACGTGGTTGGATAATTAGGATGTGCGTTGGCGTCTGTGGGAAGAAGCAGGGGCCTGTGTCTGATTAGTGGAGGCCGTGACACAATGTTAATGTTAATCAATTCATCTTCTTCTTGTTACTACTTATGAAGTTTGGGGACATGAGAGTGACAGAATTCCATGTCCCATCATGTGCCCTGTGATTCCAGGATAAATTCTGGATTTCTGTGAGTCTTACCAGGAAAAACAGTTTTTGTGATCAAAGATGGATTTCTGAAACTGGTTAAAACCACTTGTAGATTCTTGACTGCAAAACTACAGCATATATATACTGTAAGTATACTGAGCTGGGGATTTTCTCTGGCATCAGTTTGTATAAGACTTGTCCACATCTGAGGTACAGACGTGTTATCAGCCTACAGTTTGACTTACAGGCAGTACAGGGCATTTTATTCCAATAATATGACAGTGAAGAATTATGCTTTGTGTTAAGTCAGGAATTGTCTACTGAATTCAGTTTAATTGTAAGAGAGATCCTTCAGGTACTAAGCTGAGGTTCAGGATACATTTGTGCTGTGGTTGAAAAGGCACTTATTGTTTCCATTGCAATAAGGTTAAGAGCATGGAATTTCCTAATTGAACTCACAGGATTGTGACCCAATGGCTGTCAGGGTACTT
The DNA here is from genome assembly GCF_040954835.1 of Lepisosteus oculatus. NCBI lineage: Eukaryota > Metazoa > Chordata > Actinopteri > Semionotiformes > Lepisosteidae > Lepisosteus > Lepisosteus oculatus. The sequence continues at coordinate 56,642,750 of NC_090697.1, read as the reverse complement.
TTGAACTTAAGACTTTCACTGGCTGAAAAAAAGCTGAAAGCATTGCTAAAGATGCAAATGTACTTCTGCCTAAGCCTTTTTGTATTGCATTTTCCTTAAGTGGTGAACAGGATACAAACCATGTTTGAAATAAGGCTGAAGCAGCCTGACATCTTCCTCACCTTCCCGTGACTAGAAAAACTCACTGCAGTGCTTCGCATTCTCCTCATTTGCAGAACCGACGCTGTTTCTGTGTCTCCACTTCATTGGGGGAAAGAAAGCTGCCTTTTGTAAAAAACACAAATCATGAACTCCTCCAGAATGATTATATCATTGCTGAAAAGCTTTTATCCTTTGTTCAGGCAGAAATATTTCAGATGCACTCCATTTAGCAAAACTGTTTCCTTACATGTAACTGTTTGCTAACCTGATAACTGCATATTATGTGTACAACAGTTCAGTAGCTACGACTTCCTCTTTATATTTTAGTTCTTAAAGGCTGAAAATGTGTAAAGCATTGTAATAGCTTGGTCAGCTAACAGTGTCCATATAGTACACTGAATGGGCTATAACATAAAGGCACTGTGAACCTGAAAGCCTTTCACTGTCGGATGAATTTCTCTTTGTTTAACGTCTTGTAATCCTCAACATCAGGGAAGCATACTTCAGCTCAGCTCGTGTACAGCACAGTCATTAATGGTTATTGTGCTGATAATCATATTCTCCAGTGCACCTCAAATAAATTGGCTTTAAACTCACCAGGGCTAGTACACTGAAGAGAATCTGATGGCTTCAGGAGTGAGGTTATTTATAGAATGTGTACCGTCAGCCTGCTAGCATAACAGAAGGTGCACTGAATATTGAGCAGGGAAACCGAATGACCACCAACAGACACCTGAGGTTTTTTCAAAGATAGATAATAATGAAGTACAATAAATGTATCTGTATGTGAGAACAATGTTTCACACTAGGGAATTTTTACCTTTATAGACATCTTAGACACACATGCTTGTAGACACCAGCGCTCTTTCTGCACAAGGTGGGTTCAAATTTTAACAGGGCAGTCCTTGTGTGCACCTGAATTGATCACGTCCTTAACAGAAGTTTGAGACAACAAATTATAACAGTAAAAAAGACACAGACTGGTCACTTTTTGTCTTTGTTTTCTTTTTCTTAACTATGGTTGTTTGACACAATAATGTTCTCTGACACAAAGTAAGCTCAGCTTAAAATCAAGATGTTTATAAAAACAAAACTTTTCTTTTGCTTTCCCATTCCTTGAATCATTTTTCTTCTAGATCAGTAAACAGATTTAAACTTTAACCACTTCCTAAATAAATAAGGCAAGCAACTATGGATGCTCTTTGGCATCCAAATGCCATGAAGCCATCGTGAAATCATTGCCAGTAGAGGTACAGTATTGTAATAACAGTGCACCAAAAACAAAATATTAAGGGTTTTTGAGACATTTCATGGGACTGAGATACAGTGTAATACATTTTTATGCTTTATAATACATTCATACAATTACCATTATTATTAGAACCTTTTATTAATTTATATATTACATTTTTATTAACGGTATTTACTCTTTTACCTTTTTTTTATAGCCCTTTCCAGTCCCTAGGCAACACACACATACAATAACTTAAAATTTATCAGTTAATCTAAAAGTACAGCTTTAAGTCCAGAGTCCAGAAGCTCATAAATCAAGTCAGCATTTTGAGACATTTTACTTTTTATTTGTTTACAAATCACAGACTTTCTATTTCATTGTCTTATTGTCATTGTCAAAATACTGTCATGTTCACGGTAAAGGATAATTCTAGCTTCTGCAACATATGAGTACAATTACAACTTACACAAGAGTGCAGACCTGACATATCGAGTGTGTTCAAAAGAACTACTGTGGATTTATACATCCATTGTTTGAAAATCAGGTAGAGTTTATTGTTGTTTGTTTGATGAGATGCAGCCATGAAATTGCTTCTTTCCTTTCCCATGACCAAAAAATGACCCACGCAGAGAAAGAATTGGCACAGAACAACAAAGAGTCAAGTTACTGAGAAACAGAAGGCCCCATGAAAGGCCGCAGTATCCATCCATCTATTGTCTAGCTGCTTTATCCAATACAGGATTGAAGAGAAACCGGTGACTATCCCAGCAAACAATGGCCACAAGAACGAACATCCACACTCTGGAGGGGATGCCAGTCCATCACAGTGCACATAAAGACAAAAATACACACACACACCAGGGACAGTTTTCCCAGAATCCAATTAACCTATGGACTATGGGTGGAAACTCGTGTGAATACGGGGAGAACATAAAAACTCCATGCAGACAGCACCTTAGGTCTGAAATTGGACAATAGGCCCCAGCTCTGCGAGGCAGCAATTCTACCCACTGCACCACTGTGCCATCTTTGGCCTCACAAAATATATATATTATCATTTATATATGCAGTATATAATATTTGGAGAGCTGATGACACAGTTTGTGACATTGGCACCACACACACATGGGAGGAGAGTGCTTTATACATTCTATGAATTAGGATCTGAAATTTTAAATCAACTGCTTTTTGTTCAGATAATCAAGCTCAAGCAATTTGCCTCATGCACAATCCACCAATTCTGTTGCGCTTGTGTGCACTCCTAGGGTAAACTGGGTCATAACACACAGTGTGAGGAGTAACTCTTGTTAATAACATAGGCAATGGAGTGATACATACTCCCTGTGTAATTAAGGCAGAAGAAAGCTACTATAGCATTTTTAACCCTGGAGCAACGGGTATGCACCCAGGTATATTTGAGGCAAAACTCTAATGACAGTTTTGGGGTTTGGGACAGTGTTAAGTATTGGATTAGGATAATATACTCAGATGTATATGCTTTTATAGACCAATAATGAGATCTTATGACCAATAATAGCCCCAAAGCTTATATGAATAACTTGTTCAGCTACTTGATCATTACAGTGTAGTCGAGCAAGCAACATAATTAAACATTTATAAAATATTTTTATTCAAACCTCTAGCTATTGTCACTGGAGCTGGTTCTGACTCCCCTGAAGTGTGTTGTAAAAGACCCTGTGCATCTGGAGAAGCACATCAGGTAAGGGTCAACAGACAGGGGGCGGTGGCAGTGGTGATCCGGTGCACGGGGAAAGGGAGCAGGTAACGAATCCAATGGAGGTCCATTAGGGTAGTTCGGGCGCAGTCCAATGCCCAATGCTGGGAGGTCCTTCCGAGACAAAGACAGTTAAAAACAGGAGCACAGTAGATAAAAACATAACAGAACTGGGCTCTCCAAGCCCCTGGCTCAGAGGTTAGGACGTCTGGGGATAAGGCCTTACCCTCGGACTGGTTGTCTTCCAAAGCTGAGCCCGGAACTGCGGAGATGCTGGGCTTAAATATCACAAAGGGGGACAAGAAGCAGGTGAAGGTACTTAAACTAAACATAATACAAAAAACGGAGGAGCGCCCTCTAGAGGAGGGATGACGACGATGACAGCGATGTTGCTTTAGAAAGTGAATATATTCAAAACGGGCAGCGTGTTTGGGGCAATGGTTAGCATTGCTGCCTCACAGCACTGGAGGCCTGGGTACAATTCCAGACCTGGGGTGCTGTCTGTGTGGAGTTCGTATGTTATCCCCATGTGTGCGTGGGTTACCTCAGTGCTCTGGTTTCCTCCAACAGTCTAAAAAACATACTGATAGGCAAACTGGCCCTGATGTGACTGTGTTTGTACTGTATCTGTCTGCCCTATTATGGACTGACATCCCCTCCAGTATGCGTCCTGCTTTGTGCTCATTGCTCGCCTTCTCAGGCAACCCTGAGTGGAAAGAAGGAGTTAGGAAATTATTGGATGGCTATACTCAAAACGACCTCTAATTCCATATCACACTTATACCCTTCATTTTATGTGAAAATGAAGGGTTTATGTATCAGCTTTTATGAAAAAGGAATAGTGTAAGGAGATTTCTGTACCTTAATCCTTCATTGAAAACTCAGATGAAATCGGTGGCTCACAAGGACATACTAGGTATGTGGAGAAATGTAATAGCCCTCTTGGATTCACAAATGTAAGATAAATCTCTGTAATGTGTCTGGGATCAATAATATTTAGAGCCCTTTCAAGTTGTATTCCTTCCATTACCTGCATTTCCTCTGTGTAGGACACTGGAGAGGGTTTCAGCAATAAAACCAGGAAGTGCAGGAAAACCAATCATATCTTCTACTTCGAGTTATATTGGGAAAACGTACCAGGATTTTATTTTTAGTCCCTCAGATGTATTAAATTTCTCCTCTGAGAGAACGAATGGAAATCATTTATATAACTGTAGCTGAAAATATGGTATATGTATTAGATATCTAAAAAAAAAAAACTCTGGGAGACTGAGAACATAGTAAAAAAGTTCAGACCTGCAACTACCTTTGTTTTAGTTCTGTGCCTGCAAGTATTCTAGTCATCTATCCAGTTTCTGATTTATAACTGATTTATCCAATAGAGCCTATCCTAGCAAGCAATGGGCACAAGGCAGGATACATCCTGTACAGGGGGCACAGAGAGCACCTGAAAAAACCCACTCGAACATGGGATCATAGCAAACTCCACGCAGATAGCACCCAGATCCGGAATTACACCCAGGGCCCCAGCACTGTGCCACTGCACTGCCTAAGTAAGAATTATATTCATATGATATATTGAGATAGAAAATCAGAGTTAAACTATTTTTTTAAATTCTTCACTAAATTCTCAATGAAGGAAAAAAACATGACTGCACAGATTCATGAAAGTCATAAAATGCACTTTATAGTCCATTTATATGGATATACAGAGCTGCATATTTCATGAAAGAAAGTGTAATCAGATTAGTATTATAGCACAAAATGTAACAATTCTACAGACTAATCAACTGGACTACGGATTTTTAAGTTACCAATCTTATACAGTTATAATTCATACCAGTTAGGCTTTAACATTTTAAAGTATATTCACATTTACAATCATTGTCAGTCTTCATGTTTAGTGTTTTAATACTTGAAACCATTTTACATGTCTATGTATGTCTTCATTTTTTTACCTTGTCACCTGTTTGCAATATACTGTACTGTATACTGTACTGTACATTTGATTAAGAAGGTGTCATTCCTAGTGCTCCAGAATGACTCAGCTTATAACAACTGTAGGTTCAGTGTGCCGTGGTTTTTGCCTTATATCTCATAGAAACATTAGAAACATTTTTTAGTCTTGGTCACCTAGTAAAATACTTAAGATAACATTTAGTTTAGTTTGAAATAAATAATAATCTTGAAGTTATTTATTAATTCTGCATTTAAACCAAATTATGCTCTCCCCGTGTGAATTCACTGGGGTGAAATGTCATATAAGTGCGATTTCAGTCTGCTCTAAAGTTAAAGGTCCTTATCATTAAAATTCCTGATCAGCCGCTATTGTCCTATTCCCCCTCAGGACAGTCTTGCTCTCAACAAGGATCGGTCATTGTGGCTGTCTTGAAATGGGATCCCCCTTCATTAACATTCTGGGTTTTCTGTTCAGGACATTAGCTTTTCTGTCTTCATGGAATTTGCTTTAGGGCTTATTTTTTAAGAAATCAGCATTGACAAGAAATCAGGAAGATGAAAGAAAAGGAAAAGAGAGGTTCACAATGGGACTGGAGCGTGAGAAGGCAGTGGTGTAGAAATAGAAAAGAAGGATTTCATTTTTTTTTCTAAGTTTCTGAAATAAGAGCCTGTTGTGTTATTTTCAACATATATATTCCCATGGTCAGGGTACCTTCTATTATTGTGGCCTTCTATTATTATGTGGGAGAAGTAAAATGCAGGTTCTTTTCACTGAACTTAATTTTTTTTTTAAAGTAAGCTTAAAACAGAAAGGTGAAGTATGAAGTTAACTGGCATTGAAATACAGAGGAGCATTAGTGATCTCTTAACATGTTGTTTTCCAGCTCTGGTCCTGGAGGAATACTTTGTCTTCTGCTCCAGCTGAGTTCTTAGTCACAGGCTAATTGGCTTAATTTTCCTGCGGGACATTGATTTAAATTTACTTCCTGGTCTTAAACTGTCAAATGGGAATTTTAATTGGTAACAACGTACCACACGGTCATCCCATTGGTGAGGACGCCCTCGATGGTGCAGTGGTAGAAGTTCACCAACACAGGTACTGGCACTGCTCCATTCTGCTGGCTGTTATTATTTATTATGTTTGTAACGTACTGTCTACATTTTGTGGTGTTGTCTGCCGTGCTGTGTTGTCTGCTGTTTCAGCTTTTATCCTGAGAGATCGGCACGAATGAGAATTGCAAAGTACATCATATGGCAATAAACTCCTCTACTACTACCCTAATCTACTACTCTGCCCTGACAGCTCGTGCTTGGTGAGGTGTCTGGAAGAGACCCTCCTGATAGTGTGGGCCCCATTCAGCTTGGTTGCTGATGCACCTCCTAGGGGACTGTACCAACGATGTATGTCCTGTCCGGCCAGGCTCCAGGTGCAGACCAACCAGCTCTGCCTTGTCCTTGACCCTCTGTCCAGTTTCTTTCCCAAAGTGGAGTCCGTTCTGCAGAGCACTGGCCGCTACCTCTGGACTATAACCCCCTTGCTTTTGGGTCCTTAACACCCCCCTGCCTGCCCTCACCTTCCTAGTGGGTGTCGCGTTGTAACATATATTGAGTATGTAAGTGTAATAGGTTTAAGTTTAACCCACTTAGTAAAGAGGTAGCCTTCTGGCCATAGGACAAGGAGGACCCAACCCTCCTTCGGAAAGAGGAGTTAACCAAGTGGTAGCTGCAAAGATGGAGATGAGGTGGAGGTGATATGAGGTAAAAAAAATGCGAGAAACAGTGAGTGCAAGACATAGATATGGGCAGTACAGTGATTTAAAACAGCTGGGTCTTGTCTGACATTATCCCTCCCAAACCTCAGTTACGAACTTCCATTTTTTATTTTAGTAACCTTTATACAGTCTTGTTTTTGATACAAATGTTCAGTCACTGTTTGCTAACGTTTTTAATTTGTTGTTGAATTTGAGAGAATGCAAGATTTATATGGTTTTAATCTGAAACTTAATTCTATGGTGTTTATTATCTTTGGAAATGTACTGTATATGTATGTATAACAACTTTAAAAATACCCCCAAATAAATGTTTGGAAAACATTAAAAATGAATCAGAAGTGAATTTGGGATGAGCATATTTTTGCTTTTCTTGGTATTCAGTCAGAGATGGGAAAGCTGAATTTTCTCAGTCCTGCAGTGTAAACATATGGCCGATTCTGATGCAATATGGCATAACCAGTAATCACAGTCATCTGTGAAGTCTCTACATGTTAGAAATGATCCAGAAGATGTGGCCTCAATTTTTTCATCTTACAAGCTTTTCTGTAGCTAAATCTTTCGGAAATTTCTTTAGAGTGAAATCTATTATTTTTTGTACTGATATATGTTATATGGATATACAATATATGCATATACACATGATGTATATGTACTGTAATAACTTATCAGTATTACTTTTGGAATATAAATATAATATTTAGTATTTAATTAATAAACTATTGATAATATTATTTTCATTTCAGTAGTATACTGTGTAGTACCTGCCCTGTATGACTGTACTGTGTAGTGCCTGTTTTAGTATGAGTTTCATTTTTTATAAAGTAACAAAACAAAGATGAAAGAATGTCTAACAGAATTGTTAACATTGACAAGAAATGTTTTCACTTTGCCTACTCAGGCATGAAGTCCTTTTATTTCATTCATGATAGTAGTGATGTTTATTTACAGACTTACAGACTGTAATTTAAATTCTAACCTTGAAGAAAATAACATATTATTGTCTCACTAATTTAAAATCTGCTAACATCCTAGCTGTGCTCGACACAACTACAGGCACATAATGAAACAAACAACTTGCAGTAATTACCCTTGTCCTGATTTTGAAAACAAAAATATATTACAGTAATGTACTGTGCAGATTGATGAACATGGTATGCCATACAGCTATTGCTTCTTTTTAATTGAAATATGAAAAGAGAAATGGCCTGTACTAACCTTGTAATTACGTTTCTCAACATATTTTTGCAGAGATTGCAGAATCTCTTGAATGCCTTTAAATTTAATTTGATCGTCATATTGTTTATTGCTTGGAGTACTGGATATTAACTTACTTGTCATAAAGGTTCACCCACAGGTCTCCAGGTCCTGTCCTAGCTTCTGCACATACTGAGTGCTGACTGAATATATAAAGTTAGTTTGCCAATTCGGTCAATTGTAGCATGAAAGCTATTGGAACAAATATTTATCCTGGTGTCGGGGCCAAATTCCCCCCCTCGGCCTTTACCATGGTCTCCAAATTGTCCCCATGTATGATTGGCTTGCACTTGCCCTGCGATGGACTGGTGCCCCGTCCAGGGGCAGTTTGGTAAATGACATATCATGACAAATAAGACTTTAGAGGTGTCCCTGAATGATCCTAAGTGGACCTTAAACCAATCTTAAACATAACTGAAGGATTTGCGTCAGCTCAATGTAAGCACTGCCTGTGTCCATTTAGATGGTTTGAATGCATGGAAAGTCTTGGTGCATAACAGCATGATTTAGATTTGTGTTCAGCATACACTGCCATTGATTGTGGGAACGTATTCTTCAGTATTCCACTTGTACTGTATGTGCAATAAAATTCATTGCTCCACAGTCTAGAATTCGTTGGAAAAAGCTAGCTTACTGTATTCATGCCATGTACACTAATGGAAAAGAAAGCAATTTGAAAGCATTCTCATGCATACTGTAACTTGATTACTTCACGATCTGAGGGATTCCTTGAGGAATTTACCCATACCAACCTGGAGCTTCTACCAATTCTTGATATAAACAATATCTGGTCATGTGTTTTAATATCTACATTGCATCTCCTTGTATATTGTACATGAACATATTTATTTGTAAGTCTTATGTATGCTTTTATGTTGCAGTGGAAATAGTACAATAAATCACTACTTGCTGATTCAAAATCCATTTTATCCAGTACACAGATGTGGGGGGGCCAGAGCTTACATGAGGATATTTACTGTACTTTTGAATCATTTTATGAAATTAACATAATCTACATATATATCTCATGCATTTCTGTTAAATGTTTGATCAGATTATCTTCAGCCTTTTCTAAAATCATGAAGATCTAATTACATTTTTAATCTAAAATATATGAGCGTACAGAACAACCTACTAGATTCAACTGACATGAGCTTATTTTCTTCTCTTCTCATTACATTTCCTGTCTGGCTTATTTCTCTTGAGCAATATCCAAAGGAACATCCCTTTCCACACTAATGGATGGATTTCGTTTTTTTTCTGCTTTATCCCATTCAGGGTCAGGGGCAGCTGGAGCCTAACCCAATAAACAAAGGGCACTAGGCTGGATACACCCAGGACAGGAAGATGTACATCGTTGATCACACACAGACACAAACATGCACACACTCACACCGGGGCCAGTTTTTTCAGAAACCGATTAACCTACTAGAATGTCTTTGATCTGCAGGAGGCAACCCGAGCCTCCTGGGAGAGCCCACACAAACATGGAGAGAAAACACAAACTCAACACAGATCACACCACAGTTCCATTGTTGAACCCAGGGTCCCAGTGCTGTCAAGCAGCAGTGCTAACCACCGCACCACTATGCCGCCCACTTATCTACAGAAACATCTTATTCTGCCGTGGTGCTCTCCCGCCCAGACTATTGAAGCTCCCATTCTGGATGGCTGACTGGCCAGTGCATTGGCCTCCTGTCCTGGCATGCATACTGTATGTTTCAGAACACTTATTCTTGCCTACCGCTGTCTTAACAACTTGGCTCCATTTTCTGTCCCTCATCTCTCCCTATGCCCCCTCCTGACCTCTCCTTCTTCCCCTACCTCCACCCCTCGTTCAGTCTCATTCTTGGCTCCACAGTAGTGGAACTGAAATCAGAACTTCTCAGTCTCAGCTAACTCTGACTAGCTTTTGGCATCTTGACAAGACTATTTAGGCAGCACCTGAGATAGTTCTCACACTTGTGTACACTTTCACCCTCATCTAGTATTATAGTCCAGAATAATACATTGTAGATTTGTAAATCACCCTGGATAAGTGTGCTAATACAGATACGACTAATAAACAATCTAATTAAATACTATTAAAAGTAATAAATAAACCTCTTCTCTTATTCTTTGATTCTTTGTATCTGTTCACATTTTTCCCATGTTTAAGTGGTTTTTCTCCAGGTTCATAATCCAGAAGATATGCCTTCTGTTGGCCTCTTGGTGGTGGATAAGTGTCCAATTCAGGGGGGTAGCCATTGTGTCCTCTCAGTCCTACCCTCTGAAGATACTCCGCATATTTGCTTACTTCCATGTAAATATCAATAGTTTTATCAAACTTTATATAGCCCTTCTCCATGATGTATCCACACACATAAAGCTGTATAATAAATACTTTATGATGCATTGCATAGCTTTGGCATAGTGTGAAAATATCTCTAAAACAACCAATCAGAAGACACCCTTTTATAACTAAACCTTGATTGTTTAGCTTCCTGTTTTTACTTCACCTTATCATGTTTGTGTTCATTAATATTTCCATCTCAACTGATTTCTCACACTGTAAGTAAAACCAAGAACTTGTGTGACTTGACTTTTTAAACAATTGTCTCTTTCAGAAAAGTTTTTAGGTGCAGGATTATACTTAAAATAAATGTACTGTAAGTAATTGAGACTTGGAACTAAATAAATGGAACACGCATCGAATTAATTTCAAACCAGCTCATATTGCTGCTCTTTCTGTTCGGTTTCAAACATATTGATTTATTTTCAGAAAGCAGGGTCTTGTTTTGTACTAGAGCAACACAATTTCAAAAAAGCTTTTCCTATTTCTTAGAACAACGTCTGAAGCACATATGATACTGTTAACATGGATAGCCCTGGTAGACACTCACAGAGCCAATTGGTTGGCACTGTCTGCTGTCCTGGGTGTGAATTCAGATTACCCACAAAGGAAGAGAGTAAGCAGACAGACTCTAACCAGCAATTGGGTCTGATATGGTTGCTTAGCAACCATAGCACAAAATAATCTGGGAAAATTAAGGTGTTACTGAATTAATAAATATAAACATTTGATTTAGCAAAGATTATTTTGCTGAATATTAATGATTACTGTTTGTCATTAGAGATATGAACGTTTCTGAATGAGGTGTGAGTTGTCGAGGAACCAGGTTCTGCTGGTGATAGAAACCAGGTCAGAGTCATGAAACATTTGAAATATTTTAATCACCTTTTAAATAACATTTCAATAACGCATACCATTGATTGCTAAACTATATCTATTGGTTCCACTGTTCTGACTGTTCACTATGCACCACATCACATACAGTATAAGTCACCAAGTAATTTTTTGTCTGTTTGTGAATTCCTAAATCTCACTTTCCTTTAAGGAATTGTTCCCACATTTTAAATAATAAGGTAAACCTCTTTTATCTCAATAGGCATGCTATCCATTTTCCAAATTTAGCATATTTTTAAAATTATTTTGTAAACATTGTGTGCTGGAAAAGGCTATAAAAGAGCTTTCTGAAGTGCCTTTGCTGAGAAGCCCAGCCTTGATAATGCTTTTGTATATTTCTGAGTCTTACCTTTAAAAGTTGTTGTTAAAAAATCAAAAATGTATTTTCAAGGTTATTAAATGAATAATCAGATTGCCATCATAAACAACAGCAGCCTTGAGAAACAATACAAAAATGGGAAACCTGTTAGGCCTACAAGCTTTTGATTGATTGAACTTAACCAAAGAAAAATGTTTTGTTTTGTTAACAAAAGTTGTTGAGTCTTTAAAAAGGTCATGGAATCAGCACTGACTAGTTAATTAATGAACTAGTATGTACCATATTGAAATAAAATGAAACATTGCACCTAAGGAAATACAGTAAAAAAAACAAACAAAAAAAAGGGGTTAAATGTTTGAACATCAGGCATCAACTCTTTAAGGTTTACAATTCAGCAAATTCCCTTTGAAATTCACCCACAGCCACAACCTGACTTTGTTGTTTCCTTCACCTCTGTTTGTTCTAGTTTCAAAGGAGTCCCAACAGTCAGTCCATACCAGCCTTCCTGCATTGGAATTTTGCCCTGGTAAAACTGGCTGTAGATCTCCTTGGTGAGCATTTCAAAGGCAAGGTCCACGTTTGTGTTGTCTTTGGAGGAGACCTCCAGGTAACCGGTCATGTCCAGCTCCTTGGCCATCTCCTCTGCCTCCTTTTTACTCACTGTCCTTTGTGCTTCAAGGTCAGCCTTGTGCCCAATCAAGCTGAAGACCATGGTGGCGGGTTTGACATATTCTACGACTTCCTTGTGCCAGCTCCTCACTTGATCAAAGGTCTTCCGTTGGGAGATGTCGAACACCAGGAGGCAGCCCACCGAGTTCCTCATGTAGGATTTGGAGATTGATCTGCGTTCCAAACAGACTTGGTGAACATATGAACAAGATGGAGTAAATTCCTAATAACGTGATGAAACTATGTTGCTTAAAGCAAATTAAACAAAAATTACAAAGGACCAAAAAGTGAAGACTGAAACACAGATGCATGTGTGTGTTGTTTTACACATAATTACTAAGTATGTTTTATTACTAGTGTAGCGGTGAGGCTTAATAATAAGACAGAATTAAGTGTTTCTGAGCTTTCCCAAATTAGGCCTCATTTCTCTGTTCATCTCTGTGGTGCAGCCACAGAGAAACCATTCATGCAAGGTGATTTAAGGTCCAAGGACAGCTCCCAAAGGGGGATGCACTTAGCTAAGCCTGGCTATCATGATCAATGGTCACCCATTGGCGCCTATCTGTCTAGGGAGTGCCAGTTGGACATCTGGACTGCATTACTAAGTGTCAGGACTAAGTGACTCATATCTCACCTTGATCAACCAATCAGGGACTGGTAGGGCCGAGTAACCCACGTGGGACTCTGATGCCCATGGAACTTTCAGCCAATCAATGAGCTGAAGTTCCTCCAGGTAAAAACAGGCAACACAGAGAGCCTGAGAGATTCAGATTCAGATTCAACGAGATTCAGATTCAGATTCAGATCCAACAATTCTAAAGGGAATTCAAAGGAGAATTCCAGGGCAGGACGGCCCAGGAGCAGAAGGCTCCCAAGGGCAGGACATTCTCGCAGCGCGCCTCCTGACCATCCTGAGACTCAGCCCGGACAACCACGGAACGGCCAGTGTGTCCGAGTGCCAGAACTTTCCTTTGTTCTAAGAGTCTAGAGTTGAGGTTGCCAGAGAGTAACCAGCAGCAGGCCTCGTGAACAGGTCGGAACTGTGGACAGCTGAATTACTATTCAGAACTAGCTCTTCATCAGGAACGAACCAGTCCTCTTCCTGACTTGCTGGGACCCACAGTCATCTTTTCTCCTGTGCACAAACTTTGCTAGTTAAAGCCAACAGTGAGCATCAGCAGCGCACCGTCGCAAGCCGCACATCACAGCCTGGCACGGAGCCAGAGAGCGCGGATTGGACAGCAACAAGCCTGCAACTGTTTCTTTGTGCCCGCAGGAGATCTGAATCCCCAAAGATTGGATGAGTATTCAACTTCAATGCATTACAGCTCGAGAATTCAATTGTTATCCCAACCAGTTGATATCAATTTAATTCCTAAGAGTTATGTACTTGTTTGAGTATCTAATGTAGAAGTTGTAACCAAGTCCACTTTACGAAACGGTCTTAATGAATGATATACTAAACGTATGTCCTCTTGATGTGTAACTCTTTGTAACTGATTGAATATATATCTTTTGTATTCTGATAACCCTCTCGATAAGATCTGTTAGGTTTATATGCATATTCTATGTATTAATAAATGTATCCTCGTGTATTAGTACCTGTGTGTGCGCGTTGTTTGAGTTATGTCGCATGGTTGGATTCTAAAGCCATCAAAAGAATCAACTTTGTGATTTACTGCTACAATTAATAATTGTCTCAGTAAATGCCCAAACCCTACAGAACTGGTGCCTTCAGAGAGCCACTATGATTACATATTTGGCGTCCCTGAACCGGTTTTCCCTACATTATTTGGCGTCCCTGAGTCGGCATAATCTACACTAGTTACAGTTGTGATCTGCAGAAACATTTTTCCTTTAATTGTATGCATTAGAAACAGATTTAAAGTGATACAAATGTACAAAATATTCTTTAAAATGTAAAATATAGGCAACATTTGGTGCCTCACAGTGCTGGGTCCCCGGTTCAATTCTGGACCTCAGTTGTATTTGTGGAGTTATGTACAATACCTTCTGTGTTTGTGTGGGTTTCCTCTAGGTGCTCTTTTTTCCTCTCACAGTTAAAAACATACTGCTAATGGCTTCTGGGAAAATTGATCTTGTTGTAAGTGTGTTCATGTCTGTGTCCGTGTGTGCACTGAGATGGACTAATGTCCCATTCAGAGTGTGTTCCACTTTGTGCCTGTTGCTTGCTGAAATTGCTCCGGCACCTCCGTTACCCTGCGTTTGATGAAGCGGTTAGAAAATGGATGGATGTAAAATATTCTAAAAGTCCAAACTAAACAAAAATATATTTGGTACTTCGTATTAAACATTGCTGTTCTGTCCGCCTTGTTAAAATGTCACCCACCCACCAGGCCTAAAATTTTACATGTGGTTTGAATTGGTTATATTAGACAGTGGAAGCCGCAACTGTACAGGACCTGATGAAAAATGTTAATGACCATCTTCTCTGAAACTGCATTATTCTGTACGGTATATCCTTGTTTATATAACTTTTAAAACCTTTTATAACCTTGTTTTAGTGTGTTACAAAGTCTTAATGAATGTGTTTTAATTAGTTAGTGTAGAGTAGCTCCATTTCATTTATTTATACAGTTAATGAGTCTCTAATGAAAACTACATTATACAAGAAATGCTCTTTGAATTTTAGTCTGCAAATTCGTATCTGGGTTTTTAAAACATTTTTTAATGCATTTTAACCAAGCAGTACAAACACGGTATCCAAATCGAAATACAATAGTATCTTGTAAAAAATATTACCCTTTTCTCTTAACTTTTGCACAGTGATGTATGAGTTGAAGGAATCTGCAGTTATTTTTTTCTGTCTAAACACTTTAATGAGTGTCAATTAGAAGGTAAATAGCATTTCATGGTTGGGTTTTTTTTGTTTTAAAGCAAATTTCTGTATCAGCTTGATGATGTTTGGGTGACATGCTGCTGTTCAGTTAGTACTTACCTGAATCTTTCCTGCCCAGCTGTGTCCCAAAGAAGGAGTTTTATCAGCACCCCAGGGTCAAAGTCTAGGTGTTTGACTTTGAAGTCAATGCCCAGTGGAGACTTCCTGGACTCGTCAAAGGTACCCTCAGTGTACCGATGCAAGAGAGACGATTTCCCCACGGCAGAGTCGCCCAAGATGACGATGCCAAACCTGAAGTTCCATGAAATCTCCATTGCACTCACATTAAAGGAATTAGAGAAATATCTGCAAGTGCAGACTTGTGTTTCTACGCGCCTTAAAATGCACTCTTCACACTACTTTGAACATACATGCAAGTCAGTCTCTTTCTTCTATATCTGTGAATTTCTTTAAGGATTTGTCTGTATTCCTACAGAGCCCTGTGTCTTAGATATATTTAAAGGAAATTGTGAAAGGCACCGTTTACACCTAATCGGTGTGGCAATTACTGTTGCTGAACGGTCAGGCAGGTCTAACTTGTTTAACAAGTAAAAAAAAAATTCTGGTAGGTAGAAAAAAAACAACTGCAAACTATTTGCAGTGCCACTGAGGTAGGCACTAAATGAAAGGCAGTAGATTATGTTTAATAAATAGTACTACACTCCATGTGTAGTCCATGTGCTGATGTGCTTATGTACAAAGACAGAAATTTCCCATTTTACCAGTGCTCTAAAAACATATCTGCCACTGCCTTATCATTCCATCCAGTGTTTTCTCAAGTGAAATACAAAGCATTTCTGGAGACTAGCAAACATCTAGGTTTCTGACAATCAATTAAGACAATTGTGCTGTTTCCAGGAAATATCTGAAAAGTTTTTTTTAGACGTATCCTAAACTGTTTCCCTTTCTAAACAAATATTCGTGTCGTTATAAAAATGAATGTCAAGGGCATCAACATCCATTTGTATACCCAGAAAACAGACAATGCTTTAATAATTCAGATTTTGGAATAAAGTTTTTATGTCACTACAATATTAAATAATAATGGAAATTGAAGAATCCATTTTTGTGATGTGTAAGTCTCACAGCTCAGTTTAAGTCATTATGCTCAACAAGTGTTTTTAAACTACGTATCACAATTATGAATGTAACCTCCTTCGCAGTTGCCTATATGTACTGTATAACTCACTCTTTTGTTTTTCCTCCTTTTGCCCATTCTTTTCTTTTCCTGTTCAACTGGATCACCTAGTTTCAAACTACTGATGGTAAGATTCCTCAGTTATTCCTGTTTGCTGATCAACAGCCGATTATTGTGCCCCTGAGAATCAGAAGTAATTCTTTCATTGCCAGTTAGTGTAAAGTCATTAATGCCTTTAATGTTGAGCTTCAAATATTGATTGATTCTATTTAGAACAGCTGTGGTTCTAAGCTCTTTAATACTTTAACCTTTCTTCAGTACAGCTGATACAGAGCTCTAATGTGATACAACAAAATCTTGAAGCTCTTGTTTGTTGGAACATTTCAATTTACCATCTCTCAGCATGTATCTGCAATACTTACAGTTGAGATTCAGTTGCTTGTCCAGCACCCTTTTCTTTATAAACAGGATAAATGATAGGGTTCTCTTTTGTATGTGTGCTTACAGCTGTTTCATAAAAATGCTCAATATCATGGATGTCTTATGCGCGTCTTATTTTCCTGTTTAGCATCATAATATCTATTGTATTTCTAATGTGAGTATGTTTTCAAGCAAGCATTCATAAATGAGAAATGAATGATTTCATCAGTGAAATGTATTCACCAGGGAGTATTGTTTGAAAACAATGGTAGCCTAGATAAATTAAAATGAATGCTTCCAGAGCGCCCATTTATATAGATACTGAGTAAAAGTCATAGGTATTTGGGATCAATGTCCCTGCTCTATACTCTATTCAGCTGAGCTGTTGTATTGTACTGTATAACAGCAGCTGATGGGAAAAAAAACTTGTTATAAATTGCTTTACAAAAAATCTTGTAAAAAGAAGCATTTTCTAGGATATTGATCAGCTGACCAAAGAAGTGGTTGTTTCATTGGATCTACTGCTGAGTTCCATGGAGACAGAGGAGGAACCAGATTACCCTGGAAGACATCAGCTGATGATTTTGTTTGGGTTTCTATTGTGGGATGGATAAGGGAAGGCTTCCTATAAAAACACATACAGTATGTAACAAAGTGGTGAAACCCGTCAAGTTCCACATTTGTTTGTATTCAGTTCAAAATAGTCTAGTCTGCATGGATTCCAACATACAGTATAGTACTGGTGAAAACTGCTGAAATAACAAATCAGTTCACAAGTCCTACCCACACATGGTTCTCACACATGAACAAACACGATCCTAGATGTGTTCCCGGCAACCTGAGTCTTGGTGATGACTGTTAATTACTGATTTTCAGTGCTTTTTTTTTAAAAAAAAAGAGTTTTAGGTTACAAGTTAATTGAAAAGGTCTGTAGACCTTATATATTTTAAAAAGCTTTTAACGAATAGAAAACAATATAGTACAGTATTATATTGGCAGTATCTTGACATAAAAAACAGATATTTCACATGGCTATGTTGTGGTATTTTAATAGGTTTTACAGAGCACTTATTACATTTGAAGTCTGAGGATTGGTGGTGGACTGTAGGTCTCCCCATTAGGTTTAAGAACTAGAGGATATTTGTGAGTGATTAACTGACTTAAAATAAATGAGTACACAATAAGACCTCTGTTTCTTCTGCTACCTTTATTTTTTCTACCTTCTCTTTTTCTTCCTCCTTGGCTCACTAAATAGTCTAATTTATCCTCTGGGAGGGTCCTTTAAAGGATGGAAAACCTCCTGAACCAAAACTTGTCTTATTTGCTGTGAATCCCACTGTCCCACACCTTTGTTGCTTTTACAAAACATGGCCGACACAAACCTTTTTGTGTTTAAAGATGAAAGAAATACAAAAAAGAAAAGAAATGTACTGATAACTTTTACATCAGTACATGATAACATACGAGTAATTACAAGCTAGAGGAAGCCTTTTGGCCCCTCTAGACCAATTGGTTGCTAGAAATTAAGCTGACCTGACCCTAGACAGTTGGATGAGATCCTTCAAACAATCAACTATTGAAAAAAAAAAAAACTGCAAGATGGGCTGAATGTAACCATGCTTATAGCTTTTTGTTCAGCTAGTAATTTCACAGTTTTGTACAGGACAGTTTAAGCACTCTTATTTAGCCATATAATATGACTAATGGGTTGTAGAGAGCTCTATGGCTTTGTAATTTTCTAATGTTGTGAGGTGAGTACAATTTACATTTGTGTGTTTAAGTAACCTTATTCTTAACAACCCTGGTATTTTACATTCATTCAAGGCCACAGCCCTGAACTCACTTGACACCGAATATTGTGAATATAAAAAGATGATTAATAGCACTGAGGTAATTTTCAAAAGTACAAAAGAAGGTATTATGTACTTGCATAATATTTTGATTAATAACCTAGACAAACATTGCCATTTCGTGACAAAGTTATTCTTTGGTGACACCCATTATCAACTCTCATGTTGAAGAGGAGTCTAATTTTGTAATGTGTGGAATTGCAATTCAACAAAGAATACCAACAAGAGACATTTTGTTCACTTATTGATGAATAGTCAGAATAATACACATTTTATTTTCTTTTAGAATTACATTTGGAAAAGGAAAGTATATTTCAGTGATTAAAAAAATAAAAGCATAATGTCATAGCAAGTCTTAATCACACACTATTAAAGCAAAATGAAGTTCTTAAGATTGTCACTCTTAGGGCAAAATTCATCTGTATATCCCTCAGGAAAGCTTCATTTAAAACTCTTAACAAAAGACATAATACATTAATTCAATATTAAGGCCTTGCAGAGAAATAACACATTTAAGCAATCTAAAAAATAAGCTTTAAAAAAGTGAAACACTGGCTTCCGTCGATGAAAGCTGTCAGGTTGAGCACTCTGACAATGATGGCAACCGCAAGATTTTAGACATTTCTTCCAGGAATGAGAGAGCAGGAAAACTGGGGAATCCCCCTCAGCAGAGACACAGAACAGAAATCTCTTAGCTCTGGCAAAGCTGGGCTCCTCTCTCGTGCTCAATGAACTAGCAGAGGGAAAAGCGACGGGAGTTGATGTTCATCTTGGTAACGCCAATGAGCTTGAGTGGGGTGGAGAGGCTGAAGCCAGGGGTGACAGGGAAGTCACAGAGCAGGTCAGACAGCTCATCCCGCTCCTCCAGCTCGTATGTGGCATCGTTGAGCATCTTGCGATGCAGGTGGCACGTCTGCTCAATCTTCAGCTTGTTGATGTCACTGCGCAGGCGCATCAGCTGCCTAGCCAGCTGCT
This sequence comes from Lepisosteus oculatus, assembly GCF_040954835.1. Lineage (NCBI taxonomy): Eukaryota > Metazoa > Chordata > Actinopteri > Semionotiformes > Lepisosteidae > Lepisosteus > Lepisosteus oculatus. The sequence goes on along the minus strand of NC_090697.1, from coordinate 56,623,159 downwards.
GGTCCTGGAGACGCATTTCTGTCTGAAACACACACGGAAATATGATGACCATTGTGTATTCTCACTGTGGGAGCAGACATGTTCCATAACCATGAACTATTCCCCTGGAGCTCCAATAGTTATCACCATGGCTGACAGTTACTCTGCCTGGCCTGGAAAAGGACTGAATTCACAGTGGGGAGAGGCAGCATGCGTTGGCTGCATAGGAACAAGTAAAGGTTAATTCAACACTAAAAATAGAATGAAGCACAACATATTTTGGCTGTTAAAGCCTGAGAAAGGCTCAACAGCCTAAACATAGTTTCTGTTTTCTATTATTCAGCATGTAGTGGAAAAAGTTATCTGTACTCATTTGGCAATTAAAAATTAAAAAAATGTGTGAATTTTGGAAGCCTTCTCAAACTTTATCACCAGGGTCATGTTGAGTTTTGAAATTAGCTGCCTGGTAGAAAGGTCTGCACTCAGTTTTTACTCAGTTGTGTTTTGTATCTGAACACTGTCTTTGGCGGCAGTATGGCACTAACTGAGCACAGGCTGTTGAAGCTGAAATTCAGTTAACATGACATTTCTTCTGTTTTTTTTCAATGTACAACCATTTTTGTACAGAACCATGAGATGTACAGAACAATGGCATTGGGCACATTTTTTGTTGAAGCTATACAGTCGTCCATTATAAAGTTTAGACAAAAGATACACATACTGTATGAATAAAGTCACTGATTTAACATTTACAGGTCATTTACAGGTATCTTGAAACTAACTTTTTTATAGGGAAAAAAACAATATGTTATTTAAACTCTGAGGGATTAAAAATAAAACTTTTCCAATTAGCTTCTCCATTTTTAAAATTGATTCATAAGGTTTTATTATTCCATCCATCCATTTTCTAATTACGTCTTCCAATTCAGGGTTGCAAGGGGGCTGGAGCCTATCCCAGCAAGCAATTGGCACAAAGAAGGGTACCAGTTAAATTGCAGGGCACACACACAAACACAAACACAAACACAAACACAAACACAAACACAAACACACAGGCCAGTTTTCCCAAAAACCAAATATCCTACCAGTATGTTTTGTACTATCGGAGGAAACCAAAGTACCCAAAGGAAATCCAACACAGGGAGAACACTCAAAGCCCATACAGATAGCATCCAGAATTGAACCCAGGGCAATAACACTCCAAAGCAGCAATGCTTTCCACTGTGCCACCAAGCCACCCTCTTTCAGGATTCCATTATTTCAAATTAAATGCTGATGGGTTATTAAATATTCCCTTTTCATTTAAAGCAAAAGTAGCAAAACTGTAACGACAATAATGAAATAACCAGAGAGGTCACAGTTATTAAATAAAACTATAAATAAGAAGTGCAACTAGTCTTTTTTTTCCTTCTCTGGGTCTAGCATAAAAACAAAATGATTGATCCTGTAAACTTCTGGAAAGGTCAGTTTTATAACAGGATACTGTACTGTAATACCTCTCTGTATATTTAAATACATTAGACCTACATTAGTATTACATTTCATTTGTGTATGGGTAAATAATAAAGCATATAATATAATCCTGCTGCTACTTTGTTTAGGTTGTAATGTATAACATTATATACCGCTTTTAAATAATTCAAGTAAATAAGCAGATTGTCAATTTGCTCTACATACTGTAGACCACTTTGCAAAGATCTTAGGATATTTAGGTCATTAAAGATCACATGATACCATTTATAAGATTAAGATTAACCCCAATGTCTTGGCTCAATTCCAGTTCTTTTCTCACTTCTCTGCCTAACCTGCTGAGCTAGGGAGACTCCTGATGTATAATTGCTGTTACGCATCACTCAGGTGAGTACTACATTTCAATGGTGGATGAAAGAGTCCACTCCTATGTTTTCTGGTTTCATATATATGCAATTTATTATCCTCTCTTTTGAATCTGCCAACACTTCCTTGATCACTTAGAAAAACCTACAGTCTTATATGTGTCCAATTTTGAACATAAATTATATTACCCCCAAAATTTCCTATGTTTAAGAAGATCTACAGGACAACCTTTCATTGTCTGAAACCACAATTCTATACAGTTTTATAATTCTGACAAGGTCACATCTTCTTCCCCAGCTGTGGTTAAGTATTAAGTACTCTAGTATGCCGAAAATATTATTTCAGGAGAGTAACAAAAAAGTAGAGAACTGTACAACATGGGTGACTTTATTCCAGTACATTATTTAAAATAGTTTTCCATAAAAATCTAATCAAGAGCCAGTTACAAAAATATATTTAATATTTTTTGTTGTTAAACCTTGTTTGACAATGTACTCTTGGATGTGACTGTGTCATTGAGTCCTTTACTGATTTAACTCAATAACATTTCCCAAATTAACGTTTACTATTATGTTCAGGCATGGTAACTATTGCATTTTTGCCGGCTTGTTCTGTTGAAATCAATAAAAGATCTCTTTTTTTTAATAAATTCCAAAAACAAAAATAAAATATTCCTGCCAAACACCTTTAATATAAGAAAACAAATTGTGAGCACAAAGATTATACCATCTGTACCAAGATTATATGATTTCTTGAAAAACTTTGAAAAAAACTTTGATCATCTTGTCTGTGGATGATCAATGTAACTAATAAAGACACCAAATTAGATTCCTTTAAGGAAAAGGCAATTTCTTCCAATTGAAGACAGATGTAATGTGGAAAAAGTCTACAGTCTAAACCCAAGGAAGATTAAGACAGACAAATTGCTTTTCTTCACAATTTCAGGACACACACACACAGTGGGTTGACCGGAGCAATTTTTATTGCAGGCCAAAAGCTTCACATTTATGCCTTGCTAGGACAGAAAATGTGCCAACATAAGAGCATATAGGGACATTTTGACAAGATTTTCCTTATGATCACTTTACAGACTTGTTCAGCTCTTTGTAGAAAGTGTTTTCTCTTAAAAATAAAACCCTCAATAAATTACAGCATCAAATGATCAAGCTTAAGTGGTTTAGCAGGGGTTTAACATTTGCTGACCTACTCTGTCTTTTGGTTTTTTCTTTCCCCAGGATACTTAACTGTAAGAAGGATTTGGACAGAAGAATGGGGTTATGAAGTACACAGACTCAAGTCATAAATCAAACAAGACTAGGCTATAATTTAGTTACGTTTTACATGATATAAATGTGAAAGACATAAAACAACAGGCCTACAGGCCAAGTTATTTTGCTCTCAGCATTTTTTAAATGCAATGTACTTAAAGCGGTCAAAAGTCTGGATAAAAAATGTGCTAATTGGGAGTGACATTTTTTTATTCAGTAAAACAGAAATATAAAAACAGCTAAATATAAAAAGGCTCAACACCCTGCACTAAATACATAACATAGGATTCTGTTGGTTGTTCTCTCCTTGCCCTTCGTACTGCAACCAGCTTACCAGCTTACAAGAGCACCACTGAGCAGGATATTCAGTCTTATTTTCTGTGTACACATCAATAAATACCGTTAATATTCCAGCATTCAAAACAGATCATCAAGCAACATGCACAACCTTCCAGTTGAACAGCTTTCTTAGTTTCTTAGTTGGAGTTGCTCTAGAAATTACTACTTGTTATATATCCAAAATACTTTTAGGATATTCATTGCTTCTGGATACATTCTCACCTGTTGTGCCATTTCCTCTGAAAAAGGCTCAAAAGCTTAAACATTATGATATTTTTCTTTCTTTTAACAATTCTGCATGGATTTAACCTCTATGTGTTCCTCACCAGATACTCAGACCAGGTTAAGGTCTCTGGCAATGAATTGATTCTCGACAGGATGCTGTCTTTGCCAGCAAGGACAAAGGTCTTTCCACTTAGCAAGGCCCTGGATAAAGGATCCTTGGCATCAATCTGAACCTTATCTCACAAATTTGCATTCCAATTACATCATGCTTGGGGTCAGTTCCCACTTTTGTCATGGGATAGAACTATAGGAAATGGCAAAGCATGAGAGGAGAGGAGAAAAATACAAAAAGAGAAGGACATAAACTGTTAGGTCTAGTCTTCATAAGCACCTCCCTTTATTGTAGACAAGGCATAAACAGAAGTAAGCTAGCATTATCCTAAGCAGAACTATTATGGGTTTTTTTTAGAATATAGTTTAATAACAGTTTTATATATGTACTGTATATACTTCAGTTCAAGTAGGTAGCTGCGTCAGCATGCGTAGGCTGCAAAGGAACAAGTAAAGCTTTATTCCATGCTGAAACAAGAAGAAAGGAAACAACATTTCGGCTGTGAAGTCTTCTTCCAGCGTCAATGATAACACACCCAAAGAAGGCTCCACAGCCGAAATGTTGCGTTTCCTTTCTTCTCTTTCAGCATGGAATAATCTTTTACTTGTGCCTGAATACACTGTATTTTGGTGTGTGTCTGCTATTCTAAATATGCACTGAAAATTAAACATAAACAAAAATGTCAGCAAACATAATGCATGACATCCTTCCATACATTTTTTAACTGCCTTATCCACTACAGTGTCACAAGTGATCGCGGCAAGCAATGGGCACTAACAGGTCATGCCATGGACAGGACCCCAGTTAATCTCAGGGATCACACAGACACCCACACACACCCACACCTGGGCCAGTTTTCCCAGAAGGCAATTAGCCTACCAGTATGTCTGTGGACTGTGGGAGGAAACTGGAGCACCAACAGAAACCCACTCACACACAGGGAGAACATACAAACAGAACACAGATAGTGCCCCAGGTCCAGAATTAAACCCTAATATCCTAAATTTTACAGGAGTGTTATATATTGAGAAGTACACAAAATCGTGACTCTAGGGATCAAAGAGCAGAAAAATTAACAATATCTCACAGTGTTTCCAAATATTTTAGAATTTTCTAAATATACTGTGGATACAATCAGCAATCCTGCCTCTAAACTATATGTTGTACTTTGAGGAAAGACCCTTTTATTCTGGCATAGCACTATTCATGGAAGTGAACTTTAGATATCAAATAGTTCTTTCCACAGTAATACCTGTACCAGTAATTATACCATAAAGATATATCTCAAATGCCCTGCCTGTCCATCTAAAGATGTTATCTTGTTTGTTACTCAAACAAACAGCCTACTTCTTTAACAGATCCCCAAGGAAGGCCTTACCAGTTCCTTCCTGAGCCAGATGAGTGCTTCGTCGATGCTCCCAAAGCCTTTCAGGGTCCCTGTGGGTGGGCTCTCCTCCCTGACAACAGCACTGCTAAGTAGGTGCCGTTTGGATCTCCTCAAAGTGCCTAGCATCTCCTCCCCGGCTCTCCTCTCCTCTTTAGGTCCTGCTGACTCCTCCTGGGCTTTGAGGTCCTTGGAGCTCTGGGCTTCAACCTGGGCCTTCCACTCCAGATAGGAGGGCCTCCTTGTCTCCAGCCTCAGCTTTTCTGTCAGGGCCTTCAGGCTCCTCAGGTGATCATCGGGGACAGCAGGGCTGTCCTCTGTGGCTGCGCTTGCCTCCTCCACTCTGATCCGTGGCAGAGACATTATGTCCAAGCAAAGGGAGTTGCGGGTAGGCCAAGAGGAAAACTAATCTGTGTTTTTGTTAATATCAATTGGTTTTTCATCCAGATTTAGCAATAAGCCTTCCTGGGCTACTCTTCACTGTAGCATGAGCCTCATTAAGCAGATGAACAAGACTATTTCAATTCAGTTAACCAGAGTAGAAGTTTCTCTGAAAAATGTGGATATCAAGGAATCAGGTACTGTATTCCTACAGCTGCAAATCTGGTATTTAGTTTCTAGGAATTTCCCCTCAATGATTGCAATACTATTAGCAATGGACTCCACAAATAAAAATTTAGAAAACATTACAGGTCTTCAACGATTAAAGGCACAAAATTAAAAAAAAAATAATCAAAGAACAGGAGAAAAAACAGGTGAAGGAAAAAAGCATCCTAGAATTAATGTTCCAGACCTGTTTTTGTTCTGGTCTCTGGGTCTGAAATCCAGTTGAAATAAAAAAAAATAAAGCCAAAGCTATTTAATGAAATACTGCCTTTTGATTACTCCAGAAAGATAACCTCTCACAGAATGACATTGTGAGATTAGATGGCAGAGAAATAGCTAGCAAAACAATGAGGCATAACAAATTAAATGAAGAATAAATAGCTCTTCGTAAGATTTTTCTTCATAGCCCCCAAAACAATCCAACTCCTTGTCTCTTTTGCAAAAAACAGATATGAGCCCAGAAGCCAACAGCAGTTCTTCCCCCACAGAGCAATTCGATCTAAAACGATAAAGAAATATAGACACATCAGCTTCGGTGCTTTCATTTTCAATGTGAAGAGTTAAATCAATTAAATAAGAGTGAACCATGATGAACTAATATCATAGTACTATACAGTACATGTGCTGGAAGTTGGAGTGCACTGTGATTCACATCAGCGGTTTTAGAAGGCAGACTATAGATACAACTGAATGGGAAGCAATCCTATCATTTTGAAGTTGAAAACATCTTTCATTTTGTTTTAATTAACATTTTTACATCAATTTTTCCATTTGATCCAGAGTAAACAGTAATGTAATGAATTCCCACAATCCCTCAAGTCTGAATTTCCACTACTTTATCCAGAACATTTTTTGCAGCTGTATGACACATCATAACCTTCTCATGACCCCGTCAGAACCAACCAATCCTTACTCCATTCCAGCTTCTTTAATTTATAACACGTTCTAACATGTTTATTTGTTCCAAGTAAATATAACAGGCCTTCTGAAAGTTGTTCATCTACTTTGCCCCAGTCAGTACAAATCTTGACATTGGATTCAAAGATTTTTTGGAAACATTTCCATTGAGTTTTGAGGTTTTTCTAGGCTATAAGGGAATCTTCTGTAAAAAGGATTATCTAAGAATGGTTTCTAATGTATAGAGCTAAAAGATAACACGCCTATGGGTGGTGTGATGTGCTTTCCTGTGTTCTGCCAGTCCTCAAACAATAACCATCACATTACTAATACTGCATAGGGAAGCAGTTCTCTCACAAAGAAACCTTAATCTTCACTTATGCTGAAGAGGACAAACTCTCTTTCACACTCTTGTCTTTAAAAGGTGCATTGCTATGGCGACACTCCGAGAAGAGCACATTGTATTCATTGTCTCTTTTCCACAGCTGCAAATTAGGGCCGGCTAAGAAACTAGACGCCTTGCATTCCATTTTGAGGCTGGGAAAAATACCTGAAAAGGTCTTTCTGTCCTCTGTCCCAGACACTTTCCGATAACTACTCTGCAAACATCATAACTCAACAGACAACACAAAGATACCATTTACAAAAACTTCAAAAACCTTTGTGGCGAACCTTGAAGGTACAATATGTAACGGCTTTCATCAGACATCAAGTTCTTTAGACTAAATTGCAATCTACATGTCTAGACTGTGAAGTATGCCACCAGCATGGCAATCTGTTATATTACTTACCCATGCAGAATACTTTACCAGTAGTCCTTTCATTGTTTTGTTGCGTACCTTGTTAATCTTGTCTTTCATTATATTTAGCGGCTGTCTTGTTACAGTTATTCAGACATAAAAAAGACACACAAGCTCCTCAATAACAGGGGAGATTCTTGGGGAAGACAGGTAAAGATAGGTACTGGCAGTAAAATTAAAATCAAAGCCAGAAAAAATGAATAAATGACAGGAAGAACAGCACAAAAATAGCGAAGGCAGAATACATTTGTTTATTGGTTCAAATGCCAGTTCAGAAAAGGTTTCAGAGCCCAGACATATCTTATCATACTGTGAATCACTGCTAGGCATGAACAAGCAGTTTCCATGGTAACAGACCAAAGCAGAAATGTCAGCACTTTCTGCAGTCTTCATGGTGTTTATCCTCAAGAACCTTATGCTCACTTCACTACTCATAAATGCTCTGCTTTATGTTATGCCTGCATGGTGGCAAAAGTTCCATGTATTGCATTAAGGAAAAAAATTAAGTCTCCTGTTTTGTCAGAGACCTCCCAAAACACAAACTTAAAACATGAACATTTCTTTAAAACGAGCGTGTAGATGTACTTTCAAATGGTACTTAAACAAGTACAAACCTAATTTGACTTTTGAGTTAAATCCCCAAAGGATGAGTAAAAGGATATTTTTTTAATTCTGGAGAGATGATTTCATGGGACTCTCAAAACTAAAAAAAACACATCAAGTGGCACAAAAACTACTCCCCAAAGAAATTCTACTTTAAAAAAGATACCTGGAAAAGGGAAATTAGAAAATCATGAAATACTGATGAATACAGGGAGTTACCAATGTCTTAAAAACATATAAAAGACTTCAAATTATGTATTTCAAGTTCTGTTGAAACAAACTGTAATGTATAAACTGTAGGACACTTCAGTAAAGCCTCTCTTCAAGCCAAGTGTTCATGACTGCACAGCACTCAGTCATCCAATCTGCAAGTCCATCATTTCAGTTACTGGGCGCGGGGGCGGTAATTGAAAAAACAGTGGGCCAGGTGTGTTTTTTCTCCATCAGCTACATTTCTGAGAACTGTAATTCTAAGATTACGTGCCATTGCTGTGCCAGTCTTCAGCCTTTGAGAACAAAGGGAGAAAATTACAGAATTGCCTAGTGGTGCACCATTTCTCTCTCCTTCCTGGGTCTGTCCACTGTCCAACACCTGTTGTGACAGATTCCATGCACAGATTTCAAAGCCCAGGTTTCCTTTTTTTACTTCCGTGGTCCCATTAATCAGTTTAGAGATATACTGAACCCAGCAGTTACTGCACATCACACTCCAATAACTGCCTCGCATGACCTTCCAGACAGTTTTGCACAAACGTTGATTTGTTTCTGATACGTTTCTGATAATTCTCCACATGTACTGTATATACTTGCCTGTGCTTCTGATAATGTGGCTCCAGGGACCTACGCACATAAACCATTCTAAGGTAACTTGTATTTCATGATCTGCTCCTACTATATTCTCTATAATGCATTAATTTATCTCCTGATGGCCTACAACTGAACACCTTCTTCCTAGTGACACAGCCTTATTTACACAAAACCACGTGAGAATGTACATTCCAAATCCTTACACAGTTAGTGAAACTATAATAACCAAAATCGCTAATTACGCAACATGGGGTCTTTTTGGCAGCCCCTAGTGGCAAGCCCATGGAAATGAAAGTCCTTCTACGGAACTACTGCCAAGCATGAATTCTTCTGGCATGTACGTGGTGGTTTATGATCCATTATGATATGATGGTTTAGGATTGTCAATATAGGTTTATCTTGCACTTACACAATAATTTTAGTTGATCTATAACATAATCCCAAAGGCAGTTGCCGTCAGCACCCATGTTTATAACTGAAGCCTGTACTTTGTCCTACTTTGTTCGGATGCAACGAAATGTACAACTCCTACCCAGAAATGAAAGCTTAATTTAAACTGAATCTGGGACACAGCTTTTCCTGTGCCAGATGCTAAACTGGGAGTCCCTCTGAGCTTAAAAGAGACTTTGGCACCTTCAGTTTTTTTAACCATCACCTAGAGTTTTTCCAAAATTATTTGAGAAGTGCCAGTATTGCTGAAGCTTTAAGTCCTGAACTTTTGATTCCTCCTTAAATACTCACAAGAATGACAAAAAATGTTTAAAATAACCCACAGAGAAAAAATAGGGAATATTATATTGATTTCGGATTCCCAGTAATGTGTTTCTGAAAACATTTGCAACACAAAGCACTGCAGGTTGTGCTTTATAAATGTAGTACATTACAGCACATGTGCATACTACACTATGCAGCAAGACACAAGTCAAATTTTAATGGTTATTTTTTTCATTTGTATTAAAAATATTGAACGTTATATCTAACAAGTTAGTGCTATCAGATCTTGCAATTGAAGATCCTGCGGTAAATATTGTAATTATTTTATTATCTAGTTCCAACAAGAATTAACATCCACTTTGCCATTCAATAGAACAAGGTTGCTGCCATTAACATACTTAAGGGAAATCAGGACAGGGCACACCATTTTATAACTAAGACAGTCCAACATGTTGAATGCAATTTCACAATGAAACAAAATCAGTTCCTGTGAATGGGGATTGCTGCACATCGGTACGTACAGTACTGCACAGGTGCCTTGAATGGTAAGCAACTCTGAGCAGAATTTGGTATTTCATTTTACGCTGGGTATTTAGAGGCTAGCTTCTCCAGACAAGACATTCACAATTAGTCATGGTAATGGGTTAGGGGTTTCAGATAAACAGGTTGGACAGACATTACTGAAAAGCACAAGGGTGTTGCTGTGACAACATGGGTCTTTCTTTTTTCCTTCTGAGCGGCATCGAATCACGGAGATCAGGAGAGAAGCCTGTAGAGGTCTGACTAACCTTTTCAGCCAAACAATAAAAAAATAAAAGAAGCCTCCTTTGATTTCTTAACCACATTTCCTCCATGGATACAAAGAGGTCTTTAGACTGAACATCTGCTCACGCTTTCTCTTCAGGAAAGAAAGGCCTTCACTGCCCTTCTTTATGAAAACTGGAATGGCTTATGGTGGGTTTAATATATACCCAGTTGAGTTGATCGTGCTTTTTCACTGAAGAGAAAAAAAGAAACCCTAACCTACTCATTTTGAAACCAATGGCCTTTTGTGCAGATTACATCTTTTCAATGTGTAAATCTATTTATTTCAATGTAAGGCTTTATCAACACTGCTGGAATCTACAAGTAAACCATACTTCAGATCTGTCAGTTCACAGTATCTTGTTTTTCACATCTCGAAGTATTCCATGTTATGTATCCCAAAAGTAATATTTTAGACCTGTTTGGGGGATTCTGTGTGGTGTTCACAGCTGGTAAGTATATTAAACGATTATACACGCAACTAAAACCAAATATATTAAAAATAGAGGTCAAGCCATTCCTTACAATATTAAATATATTTTGTACTGATTTTCTGGCAGGGATTTTCTAAGCAAATGTATATAATGGACTGAAAGTCCATTGTCTGCAGGATATAGAGGGTTAAAATAAAATCTGATTTATGCTTAGTTGGGTTAGTATCTTCTCTCCAGGGTGTCTGCAGATACTTTGTGTAACAGAAGGCAGAGCAATTCCTCTGAGTGAGTTTGACCACTGACAGAAACCAGATCAAAGCACTAAATTTTAAAAAGGTTCCAGAAGCCAGTAGTTGTGTATGCCAGACAGGGCACAAAACATTAGCTCAGAAAAACACTACATCAAAAAATAACTGTTCTTTATAACCCTTGAATTATTGCTTAAATTTGGAAAATTGGACAGACTACTGCTATTTTAACAACCTTTTTATATATAGTATGTGGTTTGGGTTTTTTTTCCACTCATAAAATTCAGGGGTGGGTGACAGAGTATAAGAAGGCACCCCTGTCAAACAATTAGCAGAAGATTCCTTTTCCAGGGGGCTCTCATTAATGTAGAGATGAGGTGGAAATGGCTGATCAGAGAAGACATAACAGAAAACTTCAAAATGAGAGGTGAACAGCATGTCATAAATTAATTACTGATGGTGGACATACTCACATCAGTATATATTTCAATGCTTAATTGTGCTCCAGATGCAGGTGCAAATAAGAAAATCAAACAAAGAACTGATTATAATATAAGAATTATCCAATAAAAGATTTAAAGATTTAAAAATAAAAGACCTTTTACATGGTAGAATGTTGCATTCCCAAATCAAAACCCCAGTAAATAATTTTAAAAATCTAATTTAATCAAATGTATAAATAGTCACTTATATGTTCTTGAATGACAAAACCTCTTGATGAAGTAGTATATATAATGTGACATATATGCATGACATATACTTTTTTTATCAGGTTTCACAAGAAAGTGTTTTCTTTAGCTTAAATATAAGCTAAAGAAAAAGATAAAGCAATTGTGTCTTTTGTATAGAAATATCAAGAAAATAATGTTCCAAAATTAACACAAACGACTAACACACAGTCTGGCTCAGCTGCTTGATTAAAATTTCACAAATAATATGCGATAATCACATTCCAAGAACTTAGTATGTGAGTACCACAAAAAAATGTGTTGTTTCTCTACAAGTTCATCACACCTTTAGATAGTGTAAATTGAGCACTGGGACACTACTTAAATCGGTAAGTAGTAATATAACATCACACAAACCTAAAGAAGTTCCATTGTATATTATGTAATGATCAGTGTTCTTATTTAGACCTTGGAGAAAAATAAAGTGCTTGGTTATTTCAGAGCTCCAGACAACTGTTGTTTTGATGTATAATTCATTGTTTAAATAAGTCTTCATCTTAAATACCCACACATTAAAAAATAGTTACATTTTACGGGTATACTGCTACCAACATGGATTAGGACAAGTACAACCCTAGACTTCAATTGCTATATTTGTTTCTAATTTTCATTCCATCTAAGAACTTAATGACATAATTGAATTAAGTGGATAAGAAATCTAGCGTGTTTTCTAGGTCTTAATCAGGTTTTAATAAAAAGGTGCCTCTAAAATCTCCAGTAACACATCTAAGGTTGTTGACATAGCTTTTATATAGTTTAAATGATTATTAGTCCGTACCGACTAGTTATTAACCAGGGCCTACCATGTTATTTGTCAGGTAAACAAACTTTTAAGTAGTGAGTCTGGAGAGCTATACAAGTTAGAAAGCCCTCAGATAAATTCAGGAGTTATTGGCGTGACCTCGTATAGAGCCACTGCCAGGATTCTAACTCTGGTGCTTGTGGGCTCCGAGCACACACAGCTCCTCCCCCTAGACACTTCTGCCACACAAAAAGACCAGGTCCTCCACTACCGCAGAATTTCTATACACCACCGGTTACAAGTGCAGCTCTTCTCTGCCCCTGTCAGGACCTAGACAGTCTCCAGCAGGCCCAGAGCCACACAGCACCATTCTATAGCCAGCAGAGAATTTGATTGCCAAGGCAGGATCTCACACTTCAGAGAGGGGTGATGTCATTTCTGTAACTAGCTCAGTGCATGAGCCCCGTTACACTTGAAAGCCTTCTTCCATTGGACGTCTGTCGCCAATGCAGAACTGGAACATTGGAAGGCCTAGCAAATTACTGTATAAATGGGAGTTTCGTCCTCTCTCCAAAAACTGGAGAAGCAAGAGTGCTGCAAGTGAGCACCACCTTCCTACAGTCCAAAGCTCCAGGAATTCAGGACCAATCTTTTGTGACTGAAATGTAACAGGTATTTTTGAGACCTGTTGAGACCAATAAAAGTAGTAATATTTTTTATATTAAAGGTCATTTCCTTTGAGTACCTGCCAACCCTGAGCTTGTATCTCCAGCATACATTATATGATTTGGAGAACAGAATCTTCTGAATCGGCATCACAGCAGACTGTGCTGTGAAGGATCTTTTTGTTGTACAGAAACCAGCATTGCCTCCCTATGCAACAATATGTGGTTTAGTTCACATTATTTTTGGCGCAAATGAGATTACCTTTGGAATGTAGAAGACCTGAACACAGGGACTTAGAATCTTTATAAATATATCTGTATATAAACACAAAATATAAACTATTCATTTGTAATTATTGTAAATAAGGAAGCCAGTGATAGGACAGTAGGTTCAGACAAGATGGAGATCCTTGCCTGAACATTCTGCCCTCTCTCACAGTCTATTAAGGTGGTCTCCTGTTTATAACTCCTCCATTAGTTTGGTGAGAATTTCTACTGATTGTAGACAGTATTATAATGAAGACGGTATTATAAACTGTATTACATACTGTAATATGAATATGAAGATAAATTTAAAAAGAGAATTGAGACATGCTATTAATGGATGTGTGGCAATAGGGGATTACAGAAATGGAAAGTAAATTGTGACAAAATTTATTTGTTTAAAAAAGGACTGTTATAAAGAAAATACATAATAATCATGGGAGTTGGCTGAAATATTGCCAAGATTTTAAGTCTTCCTAAAATCCTGTTCTGATGAGACAGAGTGCAAAGCCAAATTAAAGCGAGAGATTAAAGTCTGACTGCTGCATCTGCTAAAACATGAAAGCAAAGTGCCAATTTGTGTAATTACAGAGGTGATGATAGACATTTTCTGCATGAGATGTCTTTAATCATGAGAGTTTTTTTAATCCACCTTATGTTCCTTTAATGTACTTTTAACCAACATGAAAACATAATCACGGGAATATTGCTAAAATTCGCAATGTCTCTTTCACAAGGTCATATTTTACCCTAGTTAATACATTTGTATTAAAACTGGACATAAAAATAATTCACAAAGATCAATTGCATTCCTGCATTCCTTACAGCTGCAGAACTCCATTAGCAATGATCATTTTTTAAAATTAATTCTGGGCAACATGGACAATGTAATCTGTACTACAACATGGACAATGTAACAATTTACGAAAAATGTAAATTGTATTTTTCTAAGAACGTCTATGAAAGAGATGAAAAATCAGTCAACAGATTTGTTATATATAAACTATTAAATAAATGCAGTAGAATTATTTGTTTTACTTTTGAAGTAAAACAGAAGAACAACCATCACTTACTGAGATTCAAAGAAATGTTAAAGACATTTCTCAGAGGTAACTGAAAATATTTAGAACTACTTCTTTAAAGATTTTACTCAATAATAAGGAGCTAATATTTGCTAATATCAATAAAGATACGTCTAAAATATAAAGTGGATGAAAGTATACTGATTATGTACTTATGGAGAAGACACATGCTACAAGTTACAAACTGTCAGGTAACTTTTAAGATATCTTTGTTGAATCCTTTCATTTATGACTGCTAGTATTTTCATAGTCTAAAAAGTTACACTGTACAAGCACTGTAATTCCCCTCTACTTAAACTGTATCAAAAAAGTTTATATAGTCTTAGATATAGGCAATCAGTACAAGGCTGAGCATTTTTTTTAAACTAATTTATTACAATTCTGCATTGAGATCATTTTTAAGGACATTTTTAAGGGTTTGAAAAAAAAGTATCAGGCTGCAGCACTGGTCTGGCCAGGGATGTAATTCAGAATAAGTAAGATAGAGTACCTTTAATCAGCCTGCTAACCAAGAGATGTATGGTTGCATTTGTACAGTAGATAGAGTGATCAAGAAAGGGTGTCTTTTTAAAAGAGGCAATAAAATGGGGATTGAGTCAGTTTTGTATGATTTTCAAACCCAAGAACTCACCTTCCTTATTATTTACTGTTTATTTGTTGTAAAATTAATTTCACTGTACGACAAGGGTCACCTCATGTTCATTTTTTCTAATGATCTGAGTTTCCCAAGTCTATTGATTTTTTATTTAATCTTTGCTTGACTACAAAATGCTGGTGACATACTTTAGTTTGAGAAGCACCCTGGAGAATTCTGAAAGAAGGTTAAACAAATCGTAGCTCCTAGAGAAATACCATTTCCCAAGGAATAACAACACCCCAGAGGTGAGGGTGTTTTATTGTGTATTTAGGTACAGTATATTGAGATCTGGTTTATGATGTGGCTGAGTGCCTTGGCTTTAGGATGGAAGGCTGGGACCCCATGCAGACTGAAGAGAGATCCAAGGGGTAGCTGAAAAGGTGGAGGTAAGGAGAAGGAAGGATGTGTGAGGTGAAACATAAAAAGAAGAGGGATCTGTGTATAATGTATAATTCAAAATAACATCAAGACTGATTTTTATTTAGAACAGCTGGGCAAAAAGCTTGGTTGTCTTCCATCCCAGATAAGAGATGGAAGATAAGAGCTTCAATTTATTAGAATTCCATTCAGATGAATAGTAGATTGCAATGTACTATTCCTGGTCAGATGAAGAAACCAAATATATATTAGGGAGCAGTCAGACCCTAGATTACTCCCAAGTGTTATAAAAGGCTATTTCAGGTCAATGTAAGAAAGACATTTTAAAATCAATATAAGGTACAATATACAGTATGGTAGGAATGTCAGCTTCCACCCCTTTGAATAAAAAAGAACTGTTCTACCCTTTATACTCTTTGTGTGTGGATTTAGGACACGTTGCCCTAAATACCCAACTAGTTTATTTTTAATTGAAGGACTGTGTAAGCTATTGCCAACTGAACATTGAAAGCACAGAAGTGATTTTCCTCTTAACTTTGAGAGTGTACCATGAAGTGTTGCAGACAGTGTTGAACGTGTTCTAAACGCCATGTAATGTTTTGCACACAATTCACTGCAGAACGTTACTGCTATCTATAAACTATCTATATTCCATCTTTCACAAGTATGTACCACCTACTGTTTTGAAACTTTAAGAAAAATGCCATATGAGTTTGATCCAATTAAAATTAACCTCAGAAATATCTTCCAAATGAAAAAGACATGCACTTAAATGAACAATGCATTACGGCTGGGCCTGAATTTTTTATTCTTCAAATGTTCCTTTTATTGTAATTGGAATTGGATCTAGACACTCTTTTACAATTGCTTATACATTTTGAAAACAGCTGTTATGTTTATTCTCCTAACCTGGATTTGCCAGTAATTATGTAATGCGCTTAGGTCATTTAAGCGTGCTAGCACAGGACAAATGGGAACAGTGCAAGATTTCTACCAGAAATGCGTGGAGTTTGTATGTTCTCCTCATGTTCATGCCAGTTTCCTTCAGGTGCTCCAGTTTCCTCCCATAAGTCCAAAACACTGGTAGGTTAACTGGCTTCTGAGAAAATTGGCCCTGGGCTGAGTGTGTGTGTTACTGTCTGTGTGTGTGCCCCATGATGGACTGGTGTCCCACCCAGGGGGTATCCCGCCTCTTCCTGTTGCTTGCTGGGAAAGGCTTTGGCTTTTCCATTACCCTGGATTGGATGAAACGCTTATAGAATGGATGGATGTAAGCCTGTCAATAGCTCTTTGTACACAACACAAGTTTTGCAGTACTTCATAGAACCTAGAATCAACTGGAAGTGTAACAGACTTCCCACTCAAAAGCACCTGGCAAGTCAAAGAGGTTGATTTTATAAGAGAAGCCTAGAATACCCTAGGCAACTCAAACCCACACAGCCCCTAGGGTACTTGGACCATTGTGCACCACCCTTTGTAGAATCATTTACAGCTAGCTAATTACAGCCTAGCCTCAAACGCGTAATATTATAAAGTGCCAAACCTTCACTCTAGATGGGTTTTTTAATTCACTGAACCACCTAGGAGAGGCCCCTCTTCATACAGTTTGAAAAGAGTCATTCATTGAAGACATAATGATCATCCTGATTTTCAGTGCACTTCAATTAAAAAATGGAAAATTTTATGGCTGAGAATCTTGTATTGCATACAGTACCTGGCAAAAATACAAACCCAAACCCCCAGATCAGCATTGAAATGTACTTCTTTTGTCAGGTTATTAAGGTAAAAAAATGTTTTCTTCATTTTCAACTATCATCATCATTTACAATCTACCACTGAAAGACACTACTGTGACGTGCTATAAGAGTTCATTCTTCATTTCTTCCTGTTTCTCATCAGTCTTTGTCACTTTAGAGATGGTTGACATTGTTAGAATTGATGACAGAGGTTAAATATTAGTCTAGAGACCATCTTGTAAGTTAGTAAATTAAAAAAAATAAATGATAAAACACCTCCACAGCTCTGGAATACAGAGTGTGGTTACACAGCTTCTTTCATACTCAGTGAATTGTTTGGTATCTGGGAAATAAAAGTAATATCTTAAAAGCCATATATTTACTTGTGCATTTGGAGTGAGGACCAGTCCCATATATTACATCAAACATTCACACTCAATTTGTAACATCAACAAACCCTGATGCAATCAAGAGTAGGCGTAAAACCTGAGAAAAGTGAGACATAAAATAATCCTCTACAGGCGAGATCACACTCTAGATCAATGCTAAAGGAAAACAACCATCAGTCCATAAACAAGACAATCAAGAATGCTGATCTGTAGTGCAGACACTCCCTCACTCCTATGCTCCTCTCCCCTTCATTTCCCCTCCTCTCCTGCCCTCTGCTCTAAAGGGCTGGTCCGTAGTCCCAGACTCAAAAATGTCCAAAATATTTGTTTCCACCAAACATGAGCCTACATTTCTCACTAGATAATGCTGAGCTGTAAAAGCACATTAAAATATATCATGCAAATTTCAGTAAATCAAATTACACAAGTACCATAGCAACATTCCTTAACCAGATGTGTGGCACTGTGAAAACCCAACCTATAATGTAAGAATGGTTAGATTATACAGGGCTTGACATTTTCCTGGATATCTTAAAAGACTTCCCCAGAAATGTAAAAGAAAACAATTGAACAATGAATTGCTGTTTTTTTGGAAAGTTGAGCAGATTTGAAAATGTGTGTATCTGTATACAGTATAAAAAAGTTTATGTATTTCAAATCACAGCAGCAGAACATCTTTACAGCACAGGCTTATGACTGTTCTGTTGGGACTGCGAGTTTTCATGTATGCCAACCAACAGCCTATCGCAGAAGCATAGGGCACAAGTCTTCAGAGGATGCTCACACAAAAGTGCAACTGAACTATGAAGCTTTGAACCTCACTGAAGAGATTATACCAGTTAATCGACGTACACCAGAATTCAAATTAATACACAGAGGTCTTAAATCATGAGGTGTGCAAGATTTGATAAAATGCTATATAGTATTCAATTTCATTTCCAATTTCCGAAGTCAAAAATATTTGCTTGGTGTGCTTTTTAAAAGTGCCTGCTTTTAAAAATTACACAAATGCTTTATATAATTGCTACTGTATTTCCTGCTGTCAGACCCTCTATAAAAGACATTTTCTTTCTCAAGTTCAGTTTCGTAAACACACTGAACAGGAAGCCAGACAAACAATATGAACTAGAAAGGGAAATGTTTGCACATTTAAGCATTTGAACATCGATACTTTTGCTATTTAAGGTTTTAAATTTAAAATACAACTTTTGTTTTAGCACTGTTGTCTTGTCTCAGGCAAAATTATGAGTGCATGAGCCAGAGGCAGCTTATGTCAGAGAGCATCAGGACTAAAGTCATCATGTGTGGTTTTAGCATTAGAATCATGTGCCAACTTTACGCAACTCTCTCCTGCATACATCATGCAAATACATAACTGGTATTACTGACTATAACCACAAAAAATGTATTTGTTGTTTTTCAATATAACACCCTATAATTCAATAATTGATTTAGTCTGTCAAAGGCTCTAGTTCAGAGATCACTAATGCAACTGCAATATACCATTTTAGCGAAAAGATACAGATTTAAATTCTACCTGTAACTGAAAGGTAATTTCAAACTGATGAAAGGCACTACACATTGAGATAGAAACAAAGGGGTGGAAATGATATAACAAAGTGAAGGACCAAATATGGTGGAGATAGAGGCCTTCACGTTGTATAATTTTCCAATTCACTGCTGGAATGCTGTTGCACTGATAGTTAAAGCATCTGCCTTGCCAAGCTATTATGGCATCAAATCTAAATGGAGAGAGATTTTTATAACATTGCACAACCAAAAAGTATTTATTCAAGCCAGTGATATGGAAAAACAGAAAATTAAAATCACACAAAAAAAAATCTATACCAGATCAGAAATAATACAATCGTGTGAAGCAAACTCATCTTAAACTGTAAACACAGAGAGCGAAAATAATTTTCAATATTTTGTCACATCAAATTGGCTATCTCTTCAGTGATTGAGCCTGTGTGTGTGTGTGTGTTCTTCAGAGGTTCCAGATGTTTGACCTACTGTATTTTTAATCAAAATTTCTGAAACAAGGGAACCTTGAGAGTGGAAAGCAGTACAGGTCTCTGCACAGAGTGGAGGTTGGGTTTATACTCCAAACACTGCTGGTTCATTAACTGACTAGCACTGGGATTTCTTTGGCTTGTCAGATACTGGAGATTGTGCAATTTCTACTGAATACACTACATCTGTTATCCACCTGATGCTTTATCTTTGCTGTTAGTGCTGTCAGCAAGCAGTGTAGAGACGTGGCGTGACAGTCTGCAGTTTTATTAATTCACTCTATGCAAGTCGTAGAGTTGCAGCATTTAAATCAAGTTTTGAAAATTTTATAACTGGGGAATTTCTAGCAATTCTTCCATAATCAATTAATAATATATATAGATATTTATTTGAAAGTGGCATCAATAGTGTTTTATAAGGCATTTATTTTTTATTAAACTACCTTATGTTGAGGCAATATGGTTTAATACTAAAGTCAAGTGAAAAGCATTAGTTATAGTAAAGCTTTGATCTTTTTTTGTTCCACAAGTATAGCAAGCTTTTTTCCCCAATGACACAAAGAAATAAATCATGCATTAATAAGTTCATCGCTTATCCCCTTTCTGATAAAAGCATTGCCATTCATATAACTTCCTGACTGCTCCCGCTCTCATTCTTTTGCTACTTCCTGATGTGTTTGGTGGCTTAACACAAGAATGTCAGAAAAAAAATCCCACACTTTATAAGAAGGTTCATCCTCTGCAGGACAACCAGACAACTCAATCAAAATGAAAATAAAAAGTAAAATCTAACAGAGAAAAAAATAGGAGTAGCAGTAAGACTATAATAAAAGATATTTTAAAACCACAAGCCTAAAAACTAACCACCTGAATAGAATTATTAAAATACTACTTCCATGACATTACACAATTGCATCAAAAAGTTATATTTATTTCCTTTATAACAATACTAAAGGAACTTTCCTTTCATATAGTAGCTAGCATAAAAAACAGTCAAATTATCTATTAAGACTTGAAGAATATCTACCTTTAAGGTTAACCACATAATTCCCAAATAATGGTTATTACAAACACCAATCTTATTCAATATTTCTTGACGCCCCCACAAATAAGCAATAAAAGCTAAGATGCTCAGTTTTAAAGGGACCTTGATTTAGTATCAATGGGAAAAACTTCACTACAGACTGCACCTAACTCAGAGCTCATGTGTTTTCAAGCGCAGTCATTACTTACAAAATAATGAAAAACATAACCAAGATCAAGTGTCAATACAACCATATTACAGTATGTGGCTACATTCATAGTTAGACATAGAGCTGATTAATGGTTGTATAATTATGTATTGTACATAGTTACTTTTTTGTAGAATCACTATTAAGAGGAATCAAGAAAATGGTTTGTTTCATGTCTGACACTTTACTCACAAAGTTTTACCATTTTGTAGTGTCCTTTTATGCATTTGTAAATTGCAACAAACTAAGGATCAGGAAATAACCCTGAATTATGTAACATCCTTTAAAGAGAGCAAATGAAAAAAAAGCACCAAAGAGATGTCAAGAAAATGCCCCAGCAGTACTGAAGTCTTAAAAGCTGACCCCTGTGGTACAGAATAAACATATGAATCCTTGTAAAGCCTTCCCAAAAATTCACAGAGAAGCACAATCCAATACCAACTTCCAAGAGATCTTATGGTTCTCCAAGAACTGCACTTGTCAAAATATCCATCCATTTTCTAGCCACTTATTCAACTCAGGGTCACAAAGGAGGCAAAGCCCATCCCAGCAAGCAAAAGGCGCAAGGCAGGATACACCTGGATGGGATGCCAGTCCATCACAGGGCACACACAGACACACTTACAACAGAGTCAACTTTTGTGGGACTGTGGGAGGAAACCAGAGCACTCAGAAGAAACCCACATGAACACAGGGACAACAGACAAACTCCACACAGATAGCAACCCAAGATGACCCCAGGGCCCAAGTGTTCCAAGGCAACAATGACAAACACCACATCACTGAGCTGCAAGGTCAGAATATACCCTACTAAAATAATTTTATTCAATGACCTATACAGTATATAAGAGAGTCCATGTGTATGTGCACTCATGTCCTGCAAATTGTGTCATGTCCAGACTGCAATTCTGCATTGTGCGTTATGCTTCCACAGGACTTTGGGTTGCCACAACATTCACACATGAAATTGGTGGCCATTTGGGTAATGAACGTATATATAATATATATAATAGAATGAAAAGAGATGATAAGGCAATCTCAAATTGTACACTCCCTCTGATTCAGTTTTACAGAAGGCACTGGTGGAAACAATGTATGTTTCTATTAAACCAGACCAAACCTACTGCACAAGATATTAACAGTTATTGGCTTCATTTGTGAAGTACAGTCATTGTCTGGTTTAGTTTTTTCCCTGAAGTTATGGTATGGACAGCATTTCTGTTATATTGTACGATCCTGCTTCTCATGAATTGACCCAAAATCTCTGTAAGGTATTATTCTTAAAATCTATTTCTTCAAATAAAATGTGGTAGATACCATCAGATCTAACTAAACTTTAAATAGCAAGTAGCCGGTAAATCTTTTAAAAATCATCCATTAAAAAAAGGTTTTAAAAAGCTGCTATATGAGATTTACACATAACTCCATTGTTCTAGTTTGTTTTAGGGAAAACAAATCATACTGATCAGATCAAAGTTTACAGGTATTAAAATCCAGTTGGCGAGAGATTCCTCCAACCACTAAAAAAGACTAGTTAATGTTTTACTGCAAATTGTCTGAAGATTCCAAAAACCTGATTGAAAATGTATTATGTGACATGATTTACCTAGACTGGTGGGAGAACCTTGAAGGAAACCGATTGATAATCCAGCAAAATCTCTTCACTGGTGGACTTGTGTAGTATGTAAACAGATACTGTAACAGCCAGATTATGATAATAAAATAAGTTAATCAACCTTACATATACACAACACTATACCACACAACTTTGGGAATCCCATTAAACCAGACACTGGATCCTTGAGATTCAAAGGCTCAATGACTGACGTAGGTTCTTACAAACATGGAGTTATAAATTCAGACATGTGACCAACTCCAATAAACATTTCAAAGCCCTATGATTAAACAGAAGATTCACATGAGCACCTATTTAATTTTTTTTTGTATGCAACTCAGATCATAAAACTCAGTAATGTAGATGGAGTTTCCACTTGACATGAATCCACATTGTATTCCAAGAATGTGATCTGGCACAAGACAGTTGGCAGAGACTCCAGACAGAGCAGCAGGGTGCCTAACTGAAGACCGTGTCTTTGTCATTTTTCTTCGGCAATATTGGGAATGTTCTTTTCTCATGATGTTATCATACTTTCAGAGGGTGGAACGCCCTAAAAGGCCAGGGCAAATACCGATTAAGAGAAGAACAACAGTCTTATTTCACTTGAAGCATGACTGCTTTGACTGGCAGGGAATTTATATAATGCAGTCCTTTGTTGAATCTATGTGGTCTTCTCTTTTTAGCGTAGTGTATACTTAATACCTTGTGAAACAAGTGTTTACAATACAGTATTTAAGAGATTTTCAATTGGGTGTTTACACAGGCTACCATTTATAATGTTTTAATTGTATTCCTTCATCACTGTGCTCTTAATTACAAAATGAATTTAACTTATCACAAAATGTACTTTATAAGCATGCCTGACTTCTTTTCGGTGAGCTTTCATTCATCCATACTGATCCAGGTCACCCTCTTAAACCAGCTCCAGACCGTGTATCTTTAATTTCAGTCAAATACATTTTATGGCTCTTGCAAAACAATTGTGAGCTAACACAAAACAGGAAAGAGAAGTAGATTCAGTGAAAGATAATCAAAACTTAAGTAAGAATCGTGCATTCTTTGACTTGACAGTGGGCTTAATAAACACTCCCTGAAAATCCTCTTATGTGAATCGTCTCATGATGAGTAAAACTCGTGACTATAGAAACTAGCGTAGACATTTTTGGAAAGTAATGTGATCTACAGTAGCAAAAAAACGCAAGAAAGTTTTAAAAAGTAGCGCTTTCATGTAAGGTTCCCGAAACATTTCCGAAACAGCACTACAAAACTAAAACATTAAATTAAAATACATTAAATAAGCCATTTTTTATTAAAGACATCCACATGTCCAACCAAATAGAGTACGCAGAACTAACAGACTGCACTGCAATTCGCAAAGGGTCAATGAACTCGAGCCTGATAGAAACGTGTCACAGGTGAGAAACCAGGCTAACCTCCAAGGAAACCTTAGAGCATTTGCTCTTAACTGAGTCTCGGCCATCATCGTCGCCCCGTTATTACTAATACAACTGCAAATTATTACTAGGAATCACCAAGAAACTCATTGTCTGGTCCTGGGATCAAAAAAGCAAGACGGAGTAGCACACTAACGACGAATCTAAAATTGTAGAATTAGCTAAATTTGAAGAAAGAAATTGGTAGACTCCTAGGACATGTATTTACAGTATGTTGATGTGAGCAAGGTTTCGTTGTTAAAACAGTTTTTGATGTTACCTAGTAAAGAGAGAAGCAAATGCTATGATAAATTATACAGTGCACACTGAATAAATAACTTTGCAGACTATAAACTATCAGAGACTTTTAAAAAAATGTCTTAAGAACTAATTTAGCTTCTTTTAGGTATGCCTGTCTTATAATGGACAATGGGGAGTTACTTGATAGCTTCAGATCCAAAGTGACATTCAAATATATTTAAGATATTCGCTTGTTAAACTGCCAGAATTAATCCGTTCAGTAGGATCTACAGTATAAAGGAGTTACTTGATCTGACGCTTTGGGACAGAACTGATACACCATTATAAAAAGGTTGAAAACTCCTGCCAAATGCAATGGTGTTCAAGACTAAGGCATTGTAGTAATGTGGAAATTTACACAAAAAGTTTGAGGGTATAAACTGTTACACCACAACAAGTTCACAACAACAGATCGCAGCCTTGTCCACTAATCTAAAAGCTTCCAGTTGGCAGTCAATTAATGCCCTAAAACAGGAGTCCTCAGTTTTGGTCCTGTAGGGGTGGTATGTGTACAGATTTCACATGGTACAGTAAGTCTCAGTAGTTCTCACCAGCAACTGAATATCATGGATAAGTTGATAAATTGGTTCAATTATGTCAATAATTAATGTCTGTAACTTTTCACACAGGTCTAAGATTGGACAGACCCCCCCTGCCATGTTCATAAAACAAGGTTTCCCAGTCTTAGTTCTCACCCCAGTGTCTGCAGTTTTCAATCCAGTTTTCTGAACTAAGGTATTAATTTGTTTTAGAGACTGAAAGTACATTTGATTTTTTTTATTATTCAAATAGGGGAATTTTTCAAGTGATGGATTTTGGAGGTAAATTAATACCCAGCAGTTCCAAAACTCGAAACAATTCAAAAAATTGAATTGGTAAATTGGTCAATTTAGTATGCAGTCACATAATAAAGTGCTCAAGTGAACAACAATCATCTTAAAACTCTTAAACTATTGATGAGAAGTGATTTTTCCTCACTTTCCTGTAGGAAAAAAAAAACATTACTGTTAATATTACTCTCCTTTTTAATTTCCAGCACAGATCTGCAGGATCTTGAATTTTAAGTTTTACATTACTTATAAAAAAAACAAGCCTACAAGGTCTACAAATCCTTATTTTGTAACAATTTTCACTTTCAACAAGTCCAAACATTTGTGGGCTTTCAAACCCATTCATGAAACATGAAAGTATCAGGCATTTAGACCAGGTAAACTACATTAAGAGCTTTCAGTCTCATGGAATATCCTACTACAGTACATCAGCAAAAGAGGAAACACATGTTTTTGAAGAATACTAGACATTAGAGCGTGAGAGATAAATCATCTTCACATTTACTGTAACTGAATTAGCATTCAAACATAAAATAGTCCGTGTTAACTGTTTAAGAGTTATACTTTCTTGTAATTAGAAACTATTGGATTGCAGTGTAGCGTGACTTAACCTAGGAAGTCAAATGAAAGTTGTATTGCTTATGAAATGAAGTTACATGTAATAATAAGCTAAGGGTGACTAACAGATGCGAGGCACGTCAATCTCGTGCTGTCTGCACACCAAACAACAATATTGTGCGACAGTGTATCACTTAAGCGTTCATCACTGAGAGTTAACTACGAATCTAATGTGTTTAAGACACTGGCAATTTGCACAGAGCACCAATGATATTATCGGCTTGAAACAACTGGAATAAGCCAAGCATCCTAATCCGTTGTTAACGTGCAAGTCACGTGAAACCATCATGAACACCTTTCATAAGGTCACAGCTGAGAACATTAGGTTTAATAAAATAAACAATAGATACACAGCTATGTACGATTAAAAGCAAATCAACGCCAATAAAGCTAAACGACAGTAACGTATACCCCTAATAATTATAATGTCCTAAGGAATAATTAACAATAAGTGAAGAAAATGGTTTTATTAATAAATTGTGCAAAGAATCTGCCTTTCCAATAACATGAAATCACAGGGTTTTTTTACCTAAATACATTACATTGTTTAAAATGTTTGTATATAAACTGGTTTACCAATGGTCAGGTAACACGAACACCAGAACCATATTAAGACAGAAAAAGGTAATTTAAAATTATCCTTCTTTAATTTTTACTATGCAGCCTGAATATCTGAAATGTAATTCGAACGAAGATGCAGCACTTTAGAATTTAACACGATTGTTGCGCAAAATGCACTAGTGTCTCCTTTCAAGTTACTTCCACCGTACAGTTAGACTAGTCAGAAAAATACATTATTTGTTGCACAGGTTGTGGTAAGCGTGAGAATTACTGCTGTAAAGCGGTAATTGATGTTGCATGTACAGTACTACCACTATTTTATCAAGCATTGCTAGACCTATCTGAAATTCTTGCTTTCGAAAGCTGATGCCTAGCGGCTGTAGGCTTCTCCGGTCCTAAGCTTGCCACCTTGGGGAATCAGAAAAAAACTGCGCAGACTCACCTGTCTCATCTGCGAGAAAGGTGATGCATATCTGATTCCATCTGCTTGTCCACTGCAATATCTTTGAAGAATCGCTGTTGGAGAAATAAAACACTCGCTAATTATTGTAGCTCGAAAAATGCGGATCCCACCAATCGGCACCCTTCTTTATTCATTCATTTTTGCTTTTTGAATCTTGAGAAGCATGGGAGGGGGACTTTGCGTAAGGTTTTGGTTGCCTAGAGACAGTTTAGCAATCCCGGACAGGTCCCTTTTCACTCCTGTGACTTGCTGCAATCTGCTGTTGCTCCCTGGATGCATTCGCCAATCGTAAATCAACGGTGCAGCATCATACAGCATCTACTGTGTCCTAAAGCCGTCCATGTTTATCAACGAATGGAAATTCTGATGGGTAGTTAACCACAATTTAGCTTTCCCCAGATATTTACACGAAATATTAAAATTATATTTAAATTTAGAAGGGCTACTTCGAGATAAGTGGTTCTCTTTCAAACTAACTAGTGTGGTATTATTAAAGACTGAGTAATTCACTACTCTCACACTCCTACCGCACCTCTTTTTTGTAATTGCTGCCTGTTGCAAGGTAGTAAATGGCCACAGCTGATATAGCGGTGGGAAGCCGTGATCCTGGTGGCTACAGTTCCTTAGGCTTTACAGATCTCACCACAAGCTTACACTCTGGTAAACACTTACCTTAATAAACTGAGTAAAATGAATTGTTCAACTATGAGCTAAGAGATAAAGACCAAGCAACTGATATTGTATGACTTCCAAAGTCCTCCTATAAAACATAATACAGCTCTTTCTTGCCAGTTGAACTTGGTTTTAATTTAACCCAGCAAGAAACTTATGAGTATAAGAATATAAACCAAGGAATATTCAGAAATCACAGTTATAAAACAAAATAAAGAGACTGTTATTCTCAGGGAAACATCTTTTTTATCCTTAGTCTCTTTTTCCATCATTGCATATTATGTAATTTTATAAAGCAGATAATTAAAGGAAGACAGGTTACATCACTGACCAGGAATGCTAAGTCTAAAACATCGGAAAGTTTCTGTCTTTACTCTGAAATCATTCAACTGTATTATTTAGCAAAGCTGAGTCAAGTCTATTGCATATGCTGATACTTAAGGGTTACTTAAGTGTGTTTAAATGAAGCCCTGTAGTGATGAACGCAGACATGCTGTATTTGAGGTGCCTGGCCTGACATTTATAGAACATTTTTTTTATCTGATCATTACAAGCTTTCAAAATTGAATTATGAATGAATTTATATTATTTATACACTTTAATTACAGTACATATCTTAAAGGTGGTGGGCAGCACAGTGGGACAGTGGTTACTATTGCTGTCTCACAGTGCTGGGACTGTAGGTCCAGTACTGGACCCAGGTTGCTGTCTCTGTTGGTGTTTGTTTGTTTGCATGGGTTTCCTCCCACTGTCCAAAAAAAAAAACCCATACAGGTGGGTTAATTGGCTTCTGGGAAAATTGGTCCTCGGTGTCAGTATGCCCTGCGGTGGACTGGCATCCCATTTCAGGGTGTCCCCTGCCTTGCGCCTGTTGATTGCCAGGATAGCTCCAGCTCTTCCACGACCCTGACCCTGAACTGGAAGAAGCAGTTAGAAATATGTATAGATGGGTATCAAATCTGCTACACCAGAATAGAATGCAGCATCTGTTTTCTTTTGCTTGAAACCTTTGATCTTAGAGGTTTGGTATATTTAGTGAAGAACTGTTGGACTGTTGTGGCACTAGTCCTACGTGATATGACACTGTACGATTTCTATCCACAGGGTGCATGAAAAATTTAGCATGCAAATGTATACTACAGAGATTTAATATAGCAGCATTGAACACGATTCTTATTGGTGTTCATTCTTCATACTACGAGTTTTATTGCATAATTTAATTGACCACTTGTGGATTGTAATTGTGTGTTCAAACATGGTACGAAACAGGGAATGAATTTCAGAACTTATTAAATTATTACAATATTGTAGACATTGTCTAGTGATTGAAAACCACCCTGTATTTTAGGTACACTACAAAAACTCATTCCACAAGGGTAATGATTCCACCATAACACCTTGTCTTTTTCTTAAGAAAGCAAACAGGCCCAGACTATCATTGTTCTTCAAATGTGCTCTACAGTGTACTAAGAGCTATGGTTCACTGAAGAGTAGATCTAGTTAAAATGGACATTAGAGATAATATGTGAACAGCTTCTGTTCCCAGAATAGCTGCATTATTTGATATATCCAACATTTCCATGAAAATCAGGTACAGATGGGATCATAAAACAGCAACACGAAGAACTGCATCTCAATCTGGAAATCTGTAATGCATAAAATGAAATTTAAATTGTACTTGTTGACATCACCCATAATCATATAAGCACACCTTCTACAATAAAAAAAAACATCTAATTTAAACGTTATTGAAAATACTTGTATTAATTGTTTTGTTCTGTAATGCACTACCGCTCTAATTCAAAGGAAACAATCTGGATTATCTTTTAGTTTTATACAAGGAATTACTGTACAAACTTCCAATACTACAGTAATCAGTGAAAGGTGTTACAGTAAGAACCAGAAGAAGTTCTGGGTAGCTCAGCATTATAATTTGTAGTATCAAAATATAGGTAAGGTAATGACCCTGTCTTGTTTTAATACATACTGTAGCACACTCTGTGCATTCTGTCTCATCCATCTATCCATTATCAGAAGGCCACTTATTCCTGATAATGTTTGAAGAAATCTGGAGTCTATCCAGGAAGAATGGAGCACAAGGCGAGATTATACTAAGTACTAAGGATAGCTTGCCAGTCTATCACAGGATGCTTACACACAGTTACAATTTAAAGACAGCTGACCCAGAATATCTCTAGCAAGAGGGAGGAAAACCTGTGCGGACAAAGAGAGAAGATATAAACTCCACAGAGAAGGCACGATAGGCCAGAAAATAGGACAAAGAGCTGTGATGCAGCAGTGCTAACTGGCTTTGTGCAAGGCTCCATCATACATGAAAGGAGTGTGAAATGCCTCTAAAATACAAGAGTCTGGGGCTTCAAGGGTCTGACATATCAACACGTTGTTCAAGGAAGGTCAAAGTTGGTCAGTGGATATATTTACTTCAATTGATGTCCACTTCCTTCCATCTAGCCTTAAATATGCCATGAATTCTCCAACTACAGAAAAACTAATCATATGATCTACTTCTTAAACTGTTCTTAAAATTGAGTCAGAGTTTTGATTTTCAACCTAAAGCCTGAAATTGTTAAGCTCCAGCATTTTTAATCATGTATTTGATTACATTCCAAAACACACTTCATGGTGACAAGAGCAAGCTTGTCACGGGTTCAGGTTCTTAGTGCAAAGCTGCGCTCAAAGAGTGAGTCTGCTGTTGCCTCTTCCCCTGCTTGAATTCAGAGATTAAGGCTTCTTTTTAAAAACCCCGTTCTACGTAAACCCAGCCCTTTTAATCAAGCTATATGTTTTGGTTATGTTCATACAACTCAGTCAGGCGACCTGTCACGACCTCTCAAGCTGCTTTATAAACCAAATATTGCAACTGGTTAAAACCTCAAGTTTGGATGGTGTAGTTAACATAAAAAAACCCTAGGGATTTTGTGATCATTATGATGAACTTTATGAACTTTTGATTCTCTAAAGTTTACTCTTAAAGAAGAGTCTCCTGGAAAATAGTAATCCAGTAGTGTATTTGAACAGTGGAAGAAATCTTAATTTTAGCTATTTTGTAAACTATGATGGATCATCTGTGTATAATTGCATTGGGTTTAAAATGAAGAGGTCAGTTCAATGAGAATACTTGATTGCTATGGTAAAAAATGCAGCATAGGTGAGATCTGAAGGTGGTAAAAGCCTAAGAGACTAATAATGACTAAAAGGAAATAAAAATGTGTTTTGGAGGTACTTCAAAGTAAGATCAAGCTTTTCAATTCCAAGGGTAGGGGTGTGATGAAAGTACCACAACATCGATGACATCATACATCTATTTAAAAAACATTTATTACTCTACAGTAGTGTTATGTTCATAAATTACATTTTACTTTGGCACAGAAGACATTGAAATAGGTTTCTTAGTACTACACTTTGTACTATCTGGTACTTTGTTGATTTTGTTTTGTAAAGATACAATGTAAAAATAAAATAAAATAAAATTAACATATACAGTATGATAAACACAGAAAACATAATGTTCAAAATATAGTAAAACAGATATATGAATATTATAATGATCAATATCCAACATTGTTTTTAACATTGACCACTTTGTTGTGATCTAGATGGTGTCAGTATATAAAATGACTTGACTTTTACTCCATCAAATCTATTACTGTAGTGACATGCGCTGGGATTTACAGAAGATCTTTCTGAGGGTGGTTCAGATCATACACTGAAGAAAGGGAGTGACTGACCTCTGGTGGAAAAAATCAAAATTGGTTCAATTCAATCCCAGATTCACAAAGTGATATTCTGTATGCAGGGCGTTATATTAAAAGAATTATTACTATTTATTGTCACAGTGTAATTGTGCATATTTTCTATCCATGGTGCAAATGTCATACTTCTGCATGGGTGTCTGCATTAGGTCCTGCATTATAAGACTGCATTGCATTTGTGGTTGTTCAGAAATGTGAGTTTGTAAAAGTACCGGCAATAATTATGCAAGCAAAGGAAAGAGTGGGTATCAACATTTTTTTGTGAAATGTTACCTAATATGGTGTTATATTGATATATTGTTATATTGTGCTAGTGCTATACCACCCCGAAGCCTGGATTAGTCTAGGCACTGATACCACTATAGATTTCTAAATATGTGGTGAACACAATGGCATATGGGAAGAAAATTTCACAGAACAAGAGCACAGAAAAATAACAGTTTAAGCGTATTAAGACTACTCTTATTGAGAAATTGCAGTAAAATTTCATTGATTTAATTTAATGTTAAAAGACTCTAATGGAGGTTCGTATTTCAAACCCGTCCCAGAAACTGACACACTTGACAACTGAAGAGGTCAAGGAAGAAAGAAACATTCAAAAACTAATGTAACATTCCACATATTCTTTTCTTTGAGATAGTAGAGATTCAGAAGAAATCTTGAAAATTACTTTGCTTCAAATACAGGAGTTAATGTTTCTTTAAGAACAGTAAGATACATGTTAGTACAAAG
Organism: Lepisosteus oculatus; assembly: GCF_040954835.1. Lineage (NCBI taxonomy): Eukaryota > Metazoa > Chordata > Actinopteri > Semionotiformes > Lepisosteidae > Lepisosteus > Lepisosteus oculatus. Next base: position 56,591,238 of record NC_090697.1, on the reverse strand, counting down.
CCTCAAGTCAAAACTAAAGTCTCAATGCTTGTGTAGCTACTTGGAAACATTTGCTTCATCCTTATCATTTTCTCTTTCCTCAGAATAATAGACTAGTTTAGATAAACTATGAAATCAGCTTTGCAAGAGACAAGTAACATCCTGGAACCCAAAGGGTCACCACAGTGGCAAAACTATAAGAAAACAATATTGATGTCTTTCCATGGCCAGCTTTTAGCCATTTAAAACTGACTAATAGTTGCCTACTAATTAAAACTAAATAATACTAATTAGTCCAAACAATTACTACAGTAAAATCTCTGCAACCTCAAGGCCTGGAGCTAGTGCAACTACATTCATAGAAGGTGTTGGTTTTCTCCTTTATACAGTATCTAAAAAAATCTAAAGTCTAGGTTGTATACAAAAGCTGACCAGAAGTTTGTTATTGGATATGTTCCAGGAAAATTAACTATGATACTTTAAGAACTGGTTTAGAGATGGTTCTTTTAAAAAATAGAACACAGACATACAGTATATAGAGTATACAACATTTACAAAGTTACACATTTTGTGATCTAACAGTTTTAAATGAAGACACATTTAAGTAGAATTTATTTATTTGAGAATGGGGTAGATACAGTAAGTGTACACACCCCATAATAAAACAATTGTAAATTAGCTGTGGTGTAACCAATCACCTTCCAAATCCCACAAAAAGCTAATTATCCCACACCTGTGTTTAACTGTAGTGAGTCTGATTATTTCAGAATAAAATCAGCTGTTTGTGTATGTCTTTGCTTTCGTTAGTATATCGAGTATAGAGACAGAGGTGGAAAGGAGCAAGTGTTTGGAGTTTGGAGTTTGGAGTTTGGAGTTTGGAGTTTGGAGTTTGGAGTTTGGAGTTTGGAGTTTGGAGTTTGGAGTTTGGAGTTTGGAGTTTGGAGTTTGGAGTTTGGAGTTTGGAGTTTGGAGTTTGGAGTTTGGAGTTTGGAGTTTGGAGTTTGGAGTTTGGAGTTTGGAGTTTGGAGTTTGGAGTTTGGAGTTTGGAGTTTGGAGTTTGGAGTTTGGAGTTTGGAGTTTGGAGTTTGGAGTTTGGAGTTTGGAGTTTGGAGTTTGGAGTTTGGAGTTAAAAAGCGGTCATGTTGCGAGTATCCGCTTTGTTAGTAAATGATCGATTTCTAGGAGCGATAACATGTTTACTAGAAAGGGGCAAGCAATGGGTCAGCAGAGACTGAATGCCCTATCTTTCTTACACCCGAAGAAGACTCCATAGCCAAAACGTTTTCTTTCTTCTCTTTTCAGCATGGAATAAACCTATTACTATTTTCTTTGCAGCCTACGCATGGTGACGCAGCTACCAGCCTGAACTACTTCTTTACTAGAATGTCTGTTTGATAGCTATAAAGAGAATAGATTGTGGTTTGAAAGAAACAACGGGAGCTTTGACTGAATATATACAAGCTCATTAAAGTTTTTTTTGTTTTAAAACTGGGTTCTATTTCAACAACTTGAAAAGTACGTTCTTCAAACCCCCACCACCGTCTTTAGATTTACTCCGCGATGATTTTAGTAATATTTGGGAAAAACCTCACTTCATTACCCAGCGTCACTTGCTGCACTTGTTTCAAAAAGTGATCCAAGCATCCTCTGTGCCGTCTCTTTCTGATTGACAGTTCAGTAGATCTTTCTAGCTAACCTATCCCCAAAACAAGGGCGGGACTTCCTGTGTGCGAGAGGTCTGTCTGTTTTGGTGGAATTGATCTTGGCCCATAAGGTGAGAGATTATAGGTTTATGAATTATTATTGGGGAGAGTGCTATCGCTCCACACGCTTCTTTTGAGTATTCTGCTACATTGCACTGTATATTTAATTGTTGCAATTCTGGGGTAACAAAATAATAAAGAATGATCAATCAACAATTGCTCTACAGTGTACAGTATGTGCAACTTCTGTCCATCGGTGGATAAAGTGATCGTGTAAATTAAAGACTACGTATTATGGCCGTTTTCTTAACCTTGTGTTTCTTAAATCTCAGATGGCGTGAGGTGTAATTTTAAATGTTGACTGATGTTCTATATCGCACTGAAGTCAGTGTGATGTATAGCCTATTGCGCTGTATCTGAAACGTTTTTGAATGGTTATTTTTAAACTGCAAAAGACGGAAGTGCTGTAAACGTTAAGACGCAATATAAAAGCCATTCTAATTCTTAATATTTGGTGGCTTCAAAATTGAAACAATGATCTCTATCGGATGACATCCGCCGGAGGACTGCTACTTTTGCAGTGTTTTTCGCATGAGGTAATCTTTTAAAATAATTCTACTGCATTTTGTCTTATTACGTAGAATGCATTTATTGAATCCACGAAAGGTCAGCTTTTGGAACTTCCCGATAGTAAATATAATAAGGTGTGTAGGGTACTTGGCGCAAATCTGATATGCGGTTACATGCAAAGCAGATGATCCGTTTCTCACGTCTGTGGCATATGCTCACTTTGTGAACATGCAATATCGTAGTGCAACATTTAATTCAACATATTTAACCTTCCTTTTTACCTCTTCCATCCTTCCTCCAGAAACAAAACAGCCCCATTATTACAATGCCTTACTACAGCTTGGAGATCAGCTGGTGCTTGTGGACATTTCTAGGTCTGCTTTCACTGCCTGGTGTGTTTCTGAGCCAAGACAAGTTAAATAAACTCCTGTTGGTATCTTTCGACGGATTCCGTTGGGACTACCTTGACAGGGTTTCAACACCCAACTTCGACTCGCTGATTAAGAGCGGTGTGCAGGTGGAGCGCGTCTACAATGCCTACATCACAAAGACCTACCCTGACCATTACACCCTCGTGACTGGCCTTCACGCTGAAAGCCATGGTATAGTGGCTAACGAAATGTATGACCCTGACATCAACCGAACTTTCTCCATGGACAGAATGGATATTTATGACTCCATCTGGTGGGATGAAGCTATTCCAATTTGGGTCAGCAACCAAGAGGGAGGACACAGAAGTGGTGCTGCTATGTGGCCAGGTTCTGATGTGAAGATCCATGGGAAATATCCCACTCACTACATGCTCTACAATGAGTCTACCCACTTTGAAGTGAGAGTACAACAGCTGATCAGCTGGTTCATGAGCACCGAGCCCATCAACTTTGGCCTGTTGTACTGGGAGGAACCAGATGAGAGTGGCCATCGGTTGGGTCCTGAAAACCCTGAAATGAATGATGTTATATCTCAAATTGATTCCAACCTGGGATACCTGCTAGATCAGCTGAAAAAGAGTGGTTTATATGACGAACTGAATCTTGTCGTCACGAGTGATCATGGGATGTCACAGATGTCATTGGACAGGGTTATCGAGCTGGATAATTATGTAGATAGAGACCTTTATACATGGATTGACAAATCTCCCGTGGTTGGCATTTTGCCTAAGGAAGGTAAGACCCTACGTTGTTTCCGGGTTTTATTGTTTTCGTATTATTATTTCATATTGGGTTTTATTGTTTGGATTGTTCAGCTTTGCTTATTAATTATCTCTTCTTAGTGTAGTTAAAATGTAATATTTTTAGAGTCTGCAGCTACTGTAGGTCTAGTTATAGGTCAGTCACATTAGTCATGTCATTCTGGTGGTATCTGTTGTTCCGTGTATTGACTTAACTTAATTAACTTAAATGTTCCATATGAATTCAAATAAAACAGTTGTTCAAATTTCATGGAGAAATTACTTGATGCTGGAAAATATTGACCTTAAGCTTTTTCAAAAGAAATTATATGGTTGTTTGTGATTCCTTGATAACGTGTGTTTTTGTGTATATTCAGGCAGATTTGAAGAAGTGTACACAGCTTTAGAAAAAGCACACCCTAACATGACTGTGTACAAGAGAGAAAGCATTCCTGAGCGCTACTACTACAAGTATAATAGCAGGATTCAGCCTATTTTAGCAGAAGCCAAGGAAGGCTGGACAATTATGAGAAATAAAAGCGATACATTTATGCGTAAGTAGTGTATTAATACATTTTAAGATATATATGTTTAATCTCTTGAATCCCATCTGAGATTCATTTGAGAGCTGTCTTTATGAAAATGATCCCTAATTTTTGTTAATTAATTTGGTATCTGTTGAAGTTGAGGGAAGCTGAGATATAAGATTCAAAAGTACTTAGGACTGTTCTTCCCTAAATAGGGAAATGCATTGTGAAGCATTGGTGTGTAATTTCAGCTGTAGCAGGGATTCAACTTTAAAGTGGTTATTTAATGTCTGCCAAAATATGTAATGAAGTGATAAAACCTTAGTCTTATTTTATCTGTTGGACTGTGTTTAGTTACCAACTGCAATATGTTGAAAATGATCCATAATTTCTTATAGTTATTAAATTACAACAGCCTGTACAGCTTGATATCCGTAGCTTCAGCATGTAGAGGTCACCCCATCATGGTAGGTGACCCTGGTTCTTGAGTGCTGGCACCTTTAAATCTGACCTGGAAAACAGAGCCAATTTCTTATCCTCTTTATTGGTTCAGTTAAGCCATTAATGTCTGCGATTGAATGAAAAATAAGTGTAGAATTCAAGGACCTGGGTTGCCTGCTCTGTATGACCATGCACAGTTTATATTAAAATGACTTTTATTTAATGGTTCTGATGCCTGTGTTTTTGTTCTGTTGGTGGTGATCAATACAAGCTGACACGTTCCCAATCAGTGTCAAATATATACGCAGTTGTCACTATATAGGTCTTTTTATGTAAAATATTAGTATTGTTTCAGAGTACTACTCTCTGTGTACTCTCAATGTACTACTCTCTGCATTTATCTTCATTAATATTATACTAGCATTGTTATCATAAGTTGCGGAAATATGTTATTGGCCAAAGGGAATCAAGTTCATCTCAAGTTTGGACTAACGTTTACAGGGGGTTTCACCTAGGCTGAATCCCCTTTATTTACCTCTGTTTTTCAATCTCCTTGCTCAGTGGGTAACCATGGTTACGACAACATGCTGCCGAGCATGCATCCAATATTTATTGCTCATGGCCCTGCCTTCCGGAAGAACTACAGCAAGAAGTCCATGCAGTCTGTGGACCTGTACCCGCTGATGTGCCAAATCCTTGGGATCTCCCCAGCCCCAAACAACGGGTCACTCAGCCACGTGCAAGACCTCCTCGCCGAATCCTCGCCTCTAGGCCCAGTCCAGCAGCTTGAGGACTCCCACTCCTCTTTGCTGGGTGCCATCTTGGGTTTTGCTCTTGTGGTAGGTTTTCTCATAATCTTTGTTAAACAGGTGACCCAAAAACAGATACCTGTGGTGCCCATCACTAATATTGAGATTGTACAGCCCCTACTACAAGATTAGAGTTGCTTTGTTTTTACATCAAGAACTCTCTAACACACTTTTCCTATCCATGCTAAAATGTTAGTAACGTTATATGTGAATGTTGACAATATGAGTCAGATACAGTATGTGCCTGGATGTGGTGTGATTTCATCTATACCTTTTTGTTTTTGTGCATCTTAATGTGGTACAAATTAATTGTCTTAACTGTAGCACTGTCTTCAGGATCAGTTCCTATACTTACTACCATCTAAAGACTTATATTTTCTTGTTAGTGTAGCATAATTGGCTGAGCAAGGGTCCAGTGGTTAGTTACAGTGCCTAGCAAAAGTATTCACCCCCCTTGGACTTTTTCACATTTTATTGTGTTACAGCATGGAACCATGATGTATTTAACTGAGAATTTTTGCCACTCATCAACACAAAGTACTCTTTAATGTCGAAGTGAAAAAAATCCAGACATTTGACTAAATTAATTAAAAATAAAAAACAGAAAATAATTGAATGCATAAGTATTCACCCCCTTGCTTTGACACACTTAAATTACCTCTGAAGTAACCAACTCTCTTCTCCAAGTCACATAATTACTTGACTGGAGTCCACATGTGTGCAGTTGAGGTGTTTAACATGATTTCAGAAAAAAATACACCTGTGTCTGGGAGCTTTTGGATACTTTTGCAAGGCACTGTATATATAAACAGGTGGTTGAGACATCACCCAGTTTCAATGTTTGTTAAATTCTGAAGGTATGAATTCTCACATTCCAATTAACTGTTTTAATGTATTTATAAATGTAAAGAAATTATATATTCTGTTATTTTGAGATTCTTTATTCTTCAGCATTCTTGATTTAAAAAAAAATAGTTGGTCATTCTGTCCCAATGTTCTGACATGCCTTTAGTTTAGTGTGTGAGCTCTCAGCAGCCTGAATGTTAATGTTCTCCTCTGCACTTTGTTTTAAATTAAATGTTCCTCATAGAATAAGAATAGGTGGTAGTGCTGTGTTTAAGTGGATCGCAGAATACCTAAGTCTTAATGCTAACCAGGAAAACCACAAATACCACAGTAAGGCGCATCATCTTCAGAATGTTCTGGGTAATTAAAATCTACTACAAATGACGTATTGACCTGAAATAAATCTGGATGAAGGAGCTGTTCAAAGTGGGGAATCTTGTGCAAGAGAAAACTCAAACAAATTATGCCAGACTGCAGCTCGGAACGTGTGAACGGTCTGTGTAAACATTTTATGATCCACAGCATGTCCATAAAGCCACACTGACAATCTTAAAAAGTGTTGTTAGTACTCAGTCTCTTTGGTTAAAGAGCCATGTAAAGACACCTTCCTGTTGTCCCGATACATGCAGCAACTGTGGATAGGCTTATAGGTGTATATAAGACACCATTGTGCTGTGAACATGTGTAAATTTACACCTTCCACCTATGTTAAGATAACTGTATTGTATTTAACAATTCAGGACAGGGGTCCGGAGAATGCAAAATATAGTCACCAGATCACTTATGATAATAGTTGTCATTTATGCTCTGAATTTTAATGTGAACATGTCTTTGCATGGCACTCTCAGTAAATGTGCTGCACTGCAGTTCAACTTCTGATTATTAGGTTCTGAATTATTTTCCCCAGAAAGCTAGTTTTTCACTCCTCCATCCAAATTGACCCCTTATTTTTCCTAGAAGAAATGCCATGAGTGATTCTGAGAGTATTCTGTTAAATTTGAGAGGTACATAACCAGCTATGGTTAGAAAAGGCTCAACAGCTTGTTTCAGGACTTTCAGCATAATAATTAACTAGTCTATAGTAAACTACTGAATATATTTCAATAAGTCATAGAAATTCCAAGTATAAGCAAATGAAGCCAACAGCAAAGACAACACAATGGCTTAGTAAGTTGAGAACCAAGCTCTAAAAATCATAGTGTACATAACGAGTGTCTAGTGTATTTGTATCAGAATTCTTGTTTGTGTCTCTTCATAATTTGTTCCGTCTTTGGGCATTGTGAACAGTGTTGCTTATATCATTGGTCTGAATCAAAGTATTTGTGGACAGCAGTTTTATGCAGCAGATAGGTGTTTATTAAGGAGATCTTGTGCCCGGATAGGTTCACAGACCCATTTTACAAACAGTCCCAAGAAAATGATCTGGAATGCATTTTAAACTAGTTCTTTTGGGCTAAACAACCCCCCCCCCCCCCCCCCAGAAACTAGAAACACAGCAGCACCATCTATTCTTATGTAAACTGACATTAGCACTGTGATTTACTTTTATATGCTACCAGTACTTGAAAAATGTATAGTGCACTTTGTGTGGTAGTTAACTGCCTTATGTTAATTGTAAGTGACTATCTTTTTTTTTTTTTTTGAAGACATTAGATATCCAGAAAGAGATTTTCAAAGCTCTTATGCCTCAGAGGAAACATTGTTTTCCTTTTTCTATATATAAAAGTTGAAAGTCATTTCTCTGGAGACATCTCAGGCTTCAGAAAGAATTTATTTTTCCTCACATAAACACTGCTTTGAATTCAGCCTGGAAGTGAGAAATGTGGGGGATATTTTTTGCACTGAAAACATTTTGAAAGTCATCCTAATGGTACCCTATACCAGGGGATATGTTTAAAAGAAGAAAAAATATATTTTTGAAAAACATGTGAATGGAACAGTAACTGCACTTTTTCAAACCCCCCTTTTTTCAAAAACGGCAGGGCTTTTTGAAATGAAATTTAGATTTTGTAGTACCATAGCTAAGCATTCATTATAAATGCAGGCACAAGCCGTCATTACTGAATACTACATAATTCCCCCTGCATGTAAACTGATTTAGGCCATTTGCAATGACATTAAGTGGCCTGCATTTGATTTCCCACAGAGAGACTTAAAAGGGGAACTACAGTCCACTGCCTTCATCCTTTCAAGTGCAGGCCTTCAGTATCTGCTGCAAATCTATATTTGTTCCATTGACAGTTTTACACATTTGAAATTGTTGCTTTCCTATTTAAAGCATTAGAATAAAGTAATTCACATGAGAAATGTACTGTAATTTGATCATAGATTAAGCCATATCAATTCTTAAACTCAGTGAAGCAATTAGTTGCATCCAAAATATAGATATTATATAGTACTGTATATCTGTAGCACAATGTTATAAAATACTAAGGCTCTTACTTAATAGGTACAAACATTCATTTTGCTACTTCACAGATTTGTAAGAGAATTTACCCAGAAAAATGTGCTTGCTCTGGTAAGTTTTGTCATAGAAGTATTTTTGTGGTTAATTGAGTAAGTAGAGTTTCCCATTAAGTGCTTATCTTTGTATTCTCAAGAAACTGTCCTTAATTGTTAATTGTAAATATTTTGTTAAGATGTTTAATGTAAATTAACTGATTGGTCATTATTTCAAATTATAATTACATGTGAATAGTTCTGTCTTTCAGATGTTATTCTGTCTTGTAGGAAGGCATCTTGCAGTAACGTGTTCTATTATGCCCTTTCTTTAAAAAAATGATTTTTTTCTAGAAAATGTGTAAAAACCTTTTTTTGATTTATGATAGATTCATCTTTCTCCAGTCTCCTGTCATGTAGGTTTCATTATTGTTTAAGAGCTTACATTATTGTTTAAGTGTCAAACAATACTTCAAGTGTTATAAATATGCCTTTGGTGGACAACAAGCGAAGGGCAGTAAAGAAGAAGTCCGGAATCATTAGCACAGACCACTAAAAACTATTGCAAGTTTGGAAAAAATACTGGACTGTTGGAAAAAATTATCTTCCAACAGTATGTGAAAGTGCAGTACACTGTTATGAGATTTTAGCAGAATATATTTTACTTTAATTTTGTTCTGGTGTATAAAAAATAACTAATTTACATTTTATTTTTTACAAAAATTAAAAAAAAAAGAAAAGCTTTCTCTCCAGAAGACTTGGGAGTACAATTCACCTACTTTTAACAGCTTCCCTTTCTCCCCCCATTATTCTTGTATAATTGATGTCTGTCCATTAGCTGCTGAATGGTTCATTTTCCTGTTTCTCCCTAAGCCTTCACATTACAGAAATGCATATACAGTAGCTACCACATTTTCTGGATACTTTCTGTTCAGAGAGGTCACTGAGGCGGTCAAGTCAACTCTGTTTCATGTGGAGGATGAGAATTGAGTTTTCTTTGTATTCCTGTCATTGTGAGAACTCCTCATGCTGCTTTATTGTCTAACCCCAGTGAAACCTCCAGGCATGCTGAAAGAAGACCAAAAACCAATAATTGTTTGGCACTTTTAATTTTAAAAGAAGACTCTTTGGATTAGAAAAAAAATCCCCATATCATCTGCCAGGTGTAGTTACCTGTGGGTAATGTCTGTGGGGACATTATCTGAAAATGTGTCCCCCAAGTTGCTCATTACACAAAAATGTCTCACTCACGAGATGTTTACGAGGGCCTTGAGTGGGAACAGTATATAGCTCATGAGGAATGTGTGCCATCTTTCAGGACTAGATGTCAGAACTGCTTTAGAGCACAATTAGGTCCCCACTGTGTTGATTTAAAAATTTGCCAGAGATATTTAGGCAAGTGTCAGCTGGTATAACCAGACTATGAACTTAAGGAGGGAGCTTTTTATTGGAGTGCAGTCAAGTCCCCTACTCTGAAGTTACTCAGTGAGTCCTAGCATCTGTCTGTACTGGTGAAAGACTGTAGAGTGAAAACATCTGACACTTTGCTTGAATGTGAAGGTGTAAGCTCTTTTACACAAATGTGTTTGTAATACTGAAGTACACTTCTGACTGTGCATTTTGAACCGCATCATACTAAGGCAAATTCTAAAAGTAATCAAAAGAAATATCTACAAATTTAGGATGATTTGAATTGATGGTACTGGAGGTTGTCCAAATTGTTTTTAGAATGTGGCTTTTGTGAAACTGAGCACTGAAAATGTGTATTAACCAATGATGAGATTACACTTTTTTGAGCAACTAAATAAATCTGTTTGAACCACTAAATCTTTCGTTTTATCATTGGTGTGGAGTGATTTAATTGTTTATAAGTAATTCTGTTCCACTGGTCTTTAAACGATAGCCTAGGTAAGAAAGCCTTTACCACTACAGGCTATATGTTCATTTCCTATAGTTAAATTATAGTTGGATCCATTTTTATTGTATAGTGATAAATCTTTGCTGGGAAATAAAATGAAGGTAGCTGAAATCAGACTCTACTTTTCTGATGAAACACAGAAAAGGGGTTGATTAAGTGCTCTTGGAAAAGCACTTGATACCACAACATTCCAGCTCATCCCAAAAGTGTTCATTAGAGCTTGCCTAACGAGTATGGCATCCTAGGTTTGGTAATCATTTTCATCTCACAAGAAAGATGTTTTGGCGTGAGCAGCACAAGCTATCCCAATTGACCCACTCACTGATGTGCTGATTTAGTATTTATGCAACAGCCAAAATTACTTGTCTGTATTCTGGTTAATAATGAATGATCAATTAATCAAAATAATGCCCAAAACATTTGATTAATATTGAAAACCTGTAGATTTCATTTTTCATAAAACATTCTTAAATAGTTAAGATTTCTTCTGATGTACTGTATTTGTGGGCTGGCTCTGGCTGATTCTTTGAAATTTAATTATTCTTAAAAACTATGGAGCACACAGAATAAAAATAGATTTGTAATAAGTGCCAACAGCATTTTGCAGTATTTAGCAATACAATTCAGTAAGGATAAACATTTGAAAAATTATATTTCTGCAGAAATAAAAAAAACAATCCAATACTCAATCAAGTACTTTTTATTCTCCAAACAAGCTTTTCAACAAAACATACAAGATAAGATCACTTAATTGGCCATAAACAATTTCTTGCATTAGGAATTTCTTTTTCAGATACCCCAGCTTGCTCTCCATGAGACACACAGATAGGGAGAGAGAAGCCTGGGGTCAGAGCACAGGGTCAGCAATTGTACAGCACCCCTGGAGCAGTTGGGCTCAGGAGCCCAATGGAGTTGGATTCCTCTGCCAGCCGCAGGATTTGAACCAGCAACCTTCCAGTCACAGGTGATGATCCTTAGCCACAGAGCCACTGCTCTGTCCATATTAAGGAAGTACTGGCCAATGAGATGAGACTGAACATGACCACAACTGCATTATACCATCTATCAAAAGTACTTAAGTACCTCATTTTACAACAGATAAAATGTGTTTCTGTAACTGGGTATTTTATTATTTAAAAAGACAGTATTATATGCACACAAAAGAAAAAAGTATGCTATTTAAAACTGGCTATAAACATAAAGGCAATAATTTACCACAAACACCAGAGCCCTGCAGGCTTTAGATGTACTTTTAAATTAGCAGGTGATTAATAACACAACATTTGATTTCTTAGTCAAATTAATTTTATGTGATTAAGACCATGCCTGATGTGATACCTGTCCTGGACAACATTATTTCACAATGAGAGGGATCACACAATAATCAGTGTACAGTAGCATGAAGTGGCAATGAATAGCAAATCAATTTCATGGGAATAAAATGAACAAATAATTTAGCAGCAGGTCAGAAATACAGACACATTTGAATAATGAGTTTTAAGGCACACAGCAACTAGTAACAATACTTGCAAAAAAAAACTGCAGATCATAAAAAAGTGGAAAGCTAAGTATTGCTATTTTAGAATAATTTATACTTCCAAAAAGGCATGTCATAGCATAGTATTAGAAAATCCCATAAATCTCTTAGTGCCTGTACAATACACTTTGCCCATAAAAAAATAAATATTTTTTTAAATAAGTTCTGTAGATCTTGTTTACATAACATTGCATAGAAAATTCAAATATACAGATTCACAAAGTCTTACGCCACAGACATTTTTATTAAATACTGGGCAAAACACCTTTAGGTCTTTTAAACTTTCATTCAGTGCATTATAGTATCAAGAACTGTGGCAATCCGACCATTAAAATACATTACTCTACAAGTCTACACCCATCAAGACGTTCATGTTGTAGTGAAGGAATCACATATTTATATATTGAAGAAAGTATCCTTTTAAAATGAGAAAATGTACCAAGATGTCATTAAAGAGAGTCCTTTAGGACTCGGCCAAAGTTGCACTAGGGAAGGAATTCATTAGTTAGAACTAATTTAATGTTTAATCAAATTCAATCTGATGATCATAGTAGTATTTTGTATTCCAGAGTGATTAATGTTTACAAAAAAGAGCCAATATAAAATATATGTATATCTGGGTTGTGTTCATTTGCAACCCAAAATGTTCCCTACAAACTCTTTACAAACAAAGAGGTATTACATTTTTGTTTGCAAAGATTTATGTTGGGGAAAAATTATAAAGTATTCTACTTCACAATACGATTAAGGCTATTAAAAACGATTTACAACCAGTAATTAAAGTGAGCATTATATTACTACAATGTGTACCAGGTAAATCCAGAAAACAAAAACCCTAGAATTCCTCCACTATCTATTTAATATTACTTCAAAAATTATTTTTTCCATTTACTGATTGAGTCAATATTCAGTCTAACATAAAAGCACAAACATGACCTAATTCCTTCAACACTTAAAGTGCAGGCAATATAAAACATAAATAATATAAGTGCAAACTTGCTCCAGATAACAGCCAATACACAACTGTAACAAGTGTGAACTCAAGTAAATCCCAAGGCATTTTACACTTTTTCTTTTTGATGGCTTTGTTTAAATTCACAAATTGTACATGCAATTTTATTTAGAGAAGTGCCCTCAGCTTATGAGACTCTGGTACACCGTATCTTTGCATTCAACTAAAGGTCAGAGGCATAAAAGAAATTTCCGACTTTAAAAGTACTTAAATCTCAACAATTCTTTAAATCGTACTCATGTTTTCAAACATTTGGCATTTAAAATAAAAATATCTTTAAAAGGCCAGAGGTCTCTTTGCCTTTACAGTTCTTTCTATCAACAGCAATAGCTGATTACTAAATAGGGATCACAGCATTAGAAAATCAATTTTAAGGGACAGCCGCCCTCACAAGGTGTTTCGAACATTCTTCTTTTGTAGACTTGTTCCTGAGAATCTAGCAAAAACATGTTTTTAAACATTTCTTCCAATCTTTCTTTGTGAGCCAAAATATTCATTCCTTTACCCCTTCACTTCATTGGCCTCCAACTCAAGAATTAAAACTATTCTCATTCACAGGCCTAGTTTAATTCCCTAAGCCACTGGCAGTTCCCTTTGCAAAGAGCATACTCTGGTTGAGTGGGAAAAAAACAATCGAATCTTTTATTCCGAGGGGGCCCTTCAGTCCCTCCATTCAGTATGAAATTCCGTTTGCAGGGCCAAAAATAAATCCCATTAGATTTTATTAATGAAGTTTGCTGGTACACCAACTACACCTCAACCTTTTCCCCTGCAGTGTTGATGTGTAAACATCCAGACACTTAAATTAATGAAGTATAATGCAATGGTAGCCTTCTATACTGAAAACACTGCATGCTGTCCTGGATTGTAGAGCTAAAGCCATGCCCTAGCATAGATGATGGACAGGAAAAGCCATTAGTCCCAGTATACAGTATATCCTCTGGGCCCCATCAAGGCTTGCAGATAAGGATTAAAATGTTGGAAATATTTAATTTAATTATTAAGTAGGTGTTAGATTATGAAACAATATAGAAAATAAATGTTAATTGCTCAAAACCATGTGCAGGCAGTCTGAATGTCCTGAGATTTAAAATAAGCTTCTTTTTCATATTCCCATGCAGACCGATCTCATTTACTCCTCTGTAACAGCAGTTGTGCAGCGGTGTTGTGCAGACTGCAAAGTTGAACTCCCCTACCCCAGCAGTGGATCATCATCGTCGTCATCCTGTAGCTCCAGACGAGCAAACGGCCGAGAGGATGACGGCGTTCTGTTCTTCATCAGCACAAATAGGCCAGTCAGGGTGGTCAGGACCATCAGCACACCGATCACTATGCCGATGACTTCAGGAAGATCGGTGCACCTCTCGTCGACAAGCAGGCAGTGAGAATTATAGAAACTGCCATTGTTGGGCATCTTCTCCATGTGCAGAAGGTGGCACATCAAAGGATAAATGTCCACGATGTTCAAGCTAGACATCCTGTAGCCCTTCTTGAAGGCAGGCCCATGGGCCGTCAGGAACGGATGCATGCTAGGCAATGCATTATCATAGCCATGGTCGCCCACTGTAGTGAGAAAAATTGGGGAAACACGTAAATTACTATATATAATAGAACAGAACAGTTTCTATTTCAGAACACAGCTACTAAATAGAGTAATTTAAACACCTCAATATTCAATATAAACCAGCTATCTTCCAGCATGGGCAGATAACATTCTTAATTTGGGTCTGTGTATATTTTGAAGGCGTTTTGCGATTCCAGTAGCAAAGTTCAAACTGAATTATTGCACTTACTGTACATAGCATTTTTCATCCTGTGTGATCCCAAAGCACTTAACATATATATGGGCTCTCATTCAATTTACTCCTAAAACATGGATCCCTCCAGCGTGATTCATAGTAGCCAAATGAGAGTATGGAAAAGCTATCCAGCCATGTTTGTTGACATCGATACCCTGGCTTCTTCTAAGAAAGCGCTTGATGATATCCTTGGTTCAATAAGCGACTAACTGCCAAACGTATGTTCTAAGTAGAAGTAACACTTTTACTCTTACGAGCAGTGCCATGAGATAAGAGCCAAATAGTCATGATCTCTCCTTAATAACTCATCTGATGGTTGGGACCTCTTCTTAACCGAACATCTCTAGTGGAGTAAATCGACAGTTGCCAATCACCTAATTATCCCTGATCAAAGGTTACATCTGACTATCATAATCCTTCAATACCACACTAAGCTGAGCCATGAACTCTTATTTTATTCAGTGTAATATTTTTTCCATCTCACGTTTATGGAGCATAAGGTCTTGACCTCAGTCACTAACCCTAAAATTCTAAAGTAAGGACAAGAATCTTACATCGTAGATGGCTTTCCTCCTGAACAATCGTCCAGCCTTCATCTGCCACCAGAATAATTGGCTGGATCCTCTCATTGTCCCTGTAATGAAACCTATCAGGAATTTCAGCTTGCAGGTATGCTTTCATATTGGGGTGACAGTCCTTCAGCGCATTGTACACCTGTGTAGCATCTGTCCAACGAAAGACAAGAAAAAAATACATATTTAACTATGAAGTCAATTTAAATACAACTGAAATTACATTTAAAGGAGTCATTTTAAATACAACTGTAGTGACTCAGAGTAGAAATCTTAGCTTTAATAGCAGAGTTGAAATACTGTATACAGTAGTTTCACGCACTTGCAATTGTTGTATCGTTTTATCAAGTTTAAACAAGATAATGGAGTTTTGGGGATAATTCTTAATACCCTTTTTTAATTCCAGACCTGGGGTGGTATTTGTGAGGAGTCTGTATGTTCTCCCTGTGTTCATGTGGGTTTCCAGCAGGTGCTCTGGTTTCCTCCCACAGTCCAAAGACATACTGGCAGTTTGATTGGCTTTTTGGAGAAAATTATCTCTGGAGTAAGTATGTGTGTGTTTGTGTCTGTATGTGCCCTGTGATGGACTGGCATCTCATGCAGAGTGGCTCCCCTGCAGTTAGAAAATTGATGGATGGACAGATACAATAGGCATACGGTAGAAATGAGCACAAAGATACATTGCTGTGCTCCATCGATCTGTTTGTTCAGTTTGTCCAGTTCTTGGACTGAAAAAGAAAATGCATATGCAAGGAAAATTATTTGATGGCATTTCATGGAGTACTATTCATCCTGAAGCACTGAATACCTTCCGAATTTTCAAAAAGGATTAAGTCCAAAATTTTCCTAGTTGCTTAAAGAGCAAGAATAAAAATAAAATAATCTAACCTGAGGCTACATAAAATCAAAGAATATGTGAAAATGTAGATCTACAGTGAACAATTATTAAATCACAAAATAAAGTGAATTGGAAATGTAGTTTGTTTTAGCAGCCTTTAGCTTTGCTTTATTCCATTAAGAAAACTAGCAAAACAGTCTTATATATAACTGCTCTTTTTGTAAAGGTCTGCTTTTCAAGCTTTAGTGTAACAAAGGTAAATATTTGTGAAAGGAGATGACAGGGCAGGCATGAATATACAATAGCACTGGATCAAACTGCAAAAATTTTGACTCCAGTCAGTTCTGTTTTAGGACCCCTCAAGACTAAAAGCACCAATTTTTCTCTGGAAATTAAAATAAATACTCATGCTTATAACTGGAGTCACCTAAACACAGGCTGGACTAAATCTATTGTTCATATACCAATGTGTAATCTGGTTATGTATCTTGTTATTTGCTTATATCTGTTCTGTAACCCTTTGTACCTCCAGCAGAAGTTAACACAGGTGTACCCCGTCCTACTTTCCAACAGGGCACTTACTTGTCAGTGGTATGATGGCAGCCACAGGAGTGAGGTACACACTGGTGTAATTTGCACTATCAATACACTTATCTAAGTGTATTAACCTGTCCTTGGAACATTGGGTCATCCCATGGTCACTTGTAATAATGACATTCATTTTGCCCCATAGTCCAGACTGATTCAGTTTGTCAACGAGGAATCCAATCAGGTTATCGACATCTTTCAAAACCTTGCCCATCTCTGTTGTATTGTCCGGCCCGTACAAGTGGCCTGCATGATCAGGCTCCTCCCAATACAGCACAGCAAACTTCACCGTCTCATCCTCGGTCAGCCTTTTGGTGAGGTTCCCCACTCTCTCCTGAAAAGTCACCTTGGAATCGTAGCGCAGGTAATATGTCGACGTCATGTTGTGAATCGGTACATCAGTCCCCGGCCACATGGCCGCCGCGGTCTTGTATCCTTGCTTCTGGGCCGACACCCAAATAGGAGTAGCTTCGTTCCACCAGAAGGGGTCGGAATCATTGGCGATCGAGAAATTCTTTTTTGTTACTGGGTCGTACATGGTGCTAGCCAGCATTCCATGGCTTTCGGCATAGAGGCCAGTGACGATGCTATAATGGTTGGGGAAGGTCTTGGTGACGAAGACATTGGTGAGCTGCTCCACGACAACCCCGTCTGAAAAGAAGAACTTCTGCAGGTTTGGAAAGTTAAACTTCTTTAGGTAGTCTGCTCTGAACCCGTCAAAGGAGACGAGCAGCAGCGGGGGGCCGGAGGTGTTCTGGAGTGCGGTCATGTTCCCAGTGTCCTCACAAACGCCTAATCCAACTTCCACAGCCAGGACACACAAAAACAAACCCACCAACATCCTGGATTACGTGGGCTTTTACTGCAGAGGTATCCTTATTGTGGTTTTAGACCCTAAAGTGAAAGAAAATATGCATAAATCTTTCAGAAGCTAAAGCTTTACAAAAAAAAAAGAATGTGATGACTGGAAAAGGAAATAGGATAGTAGTGCTTCCCATAAATCTCAAACAATTCTTCAGCTATGCCAGACCAAACACAAAATGTATTTTCCTAGCATGACTCAGATGTTCTTGTCCTGTGGTAACATAACACAGACAGGTCATATTGTACTTTGGGAAAAAAAACATAGTTCTATTGTACTCAGTTTAGAAAACAAAATGTCCATTAAATGAATAGATTTTTATATATGCCTACAACCCTAAATACTACAAGTATTTTGTAAATACCAAAGTATTTTGTAAACATGCAGAGCTACACACCTGTCGTTGATGAATGTACAATAATCCCAAGGAGAAATAAAAATAAAAAGCAAAGTTAGAGTGCACAAAGTCACTGTACATTCAGCTTGTATGCAGGTTTATCAACATCAGGAATAAGATCCATGAAAAAAGCTTTCAGAATAACAGTGCGTTGACATTTTTTTGTTTTGGCACAGTATATAGTAGGATACTGTTTCTGCTAATATTCTGCCAGCACCCATCTTAAAACACCTAAAAAACATGGTAACTTTAATCCCACTCAGTAAGTTTTCTAATAACTGTAAAAATACATTTTACTTCATTTCTCTTCACAGTGCACTTTACATTTTAATTAAGAAACCGAATCACAAATTTGGATATTAAAAAAGCAATCAACTCTTAAATACACATAGTTGTAAACAAAACGGTCAATGTACAGACTGAAAACAAATCGTCTCTCGCTTTTAAAGAAATATGTACAGTAGTATCTCAATATGTACAGTAGTTCTCATATTGCAGGCATCCCACACAGGATGTGTGGTCTAGCACTTGATTTTTGCAATATCCTCCTCTTAGGTTTTAAAACTTTTATTGCCTTTTTTTTTCTAAGGATGGGGTAACAGGACTTAAAAGTATTTTTTGCATTAGATATTATGGTGAAAGAAAAGCTCTAACAACTGGAAGCATTTCTCTTGCGCACAAATGTTACAGGAGGTCCTTCACTTGGGTTTGCATGGGTATTGCGTGTAGTACTTCCTTCTTATCCTGGATTGGTTGATACAAGTGATTTCTGCAAGTGATACATGTAGTTTTCAATTTAAAAAAATAAAAATAAATGAAAAATATGATACATGAAACAAAACAAGTGCATTTCAGTTAGGGGATGTCTGAAATTTCCTTAATTTGTTTTCAGTAATGTAATTTAATGTCTTCAGTAATGTAATGTCTGATGGCTTCATTTCTCAGGTCAAAACTGACTACTGACAACAGTTGTTCAGAGGTTAGTGTGAAGAAATTATATTTTTTTAGATCAGCAAATACAGCAACACAGTGGTGCAGTGGTTAGCATTCCAGTCCTAAAGTACTATCTGCATGGAGTTTGTATGTTCTCCCCATGCTTGCGTGGGTTTCCTTTAGGTGCTAGTTTCTTGTACAGTCCAAAAACATACTTAATTAGGTAAAGTTAATTTGTTTATTGCTAGGGTAGGTCAATTGGCTTCTGGGAAAACTGGTCCTAGGAGTGAATGTGTGTGTCTGCTGCCCATTGCTTGTATAGTTAAGGAGCGGAGCGGTGGCTCTGTGGCTAAGGATCGGCGCCCGTGGCTGGAAGGTTGCTGGTTCAAATCCAGCAGCTGGCAGAGGAATCCTACTCTGTTGGGCCCCTGAGCAAGGCTCTTAACCCCAACTGCTCCAGTGGGTGCTGTACAATGGCAGACCCTGTGCTCCGACCCCAAGCTCCTCTCTCTGTCTCTCTGTCTGTGTCTCATGTAGAGCAAGCTGGGGTATGCGAAAAGATTAATTCCTAATGCAAGAAATTGTATAGGGCTAATAAAGTGATGTTATGTTGTTAGTTCCCCAAATTCAAATTAAATGAAGCAGTTAGGAAATGGGTGGATAGAACAGCAAACTTGTTTCTGGAGTAAACCATTATTTGTAGTATGTTTTGAATAAACTACCATTTTGGATTGGAACACCGTACAGTAATTTAATCTGTGAACTAAAACCGACATTTTTTAGAAGATAAATTGGATTAATCTGCAGCGCCACACCAGACAACTCGTGGCTAATGATGAGCTGACAAGTTGCTTAATGTACATTTCCTTGGGAAATTCCATTTCTGCTCAATGGTAGGGTGAGTAAATTTGTTAAAGCTGCAAAAAACAAGCTCACTGACCAACCTGAGAGTGAACAATATTTTAATCATTTGTTTTAATAAACCTAATCTATCCAGCTAGACTAAAAAGTCTATTTAAAAAAAAATGTTTTTGTTAAAGAGATTTTTTTTACAAATTATTTCATAAAACACAGTACAAAAAGAAAGCTTTGAGTCTGGAAAATAACCATGACAGTCACATTATTCAGAAAACTGCATTATAATATGAAACATTTGCCAAACCTTTGGTCTTAATGAAAATTAGTATCACATGAACAAAAATACAAGATAAATGGATTCTTTCATGTTTTAATTTATTTTTCCTGGTGATTAGTATGGTAAACAAATGCTTACTGATAATCACTGTACTATCTACAAATCACCTATAACCAGGTGGAAGCCAAATGACACTGGAAGAATAAAACTAAAAACAAACGGACGGGAGAAATGGCCGGACTACATTTTAAAAGGAGCTGTGATGCTTTTGTTTTTATCATTCTTGACTACATGGGGTTTTATCCTGTATAACTGCGAAAAAATATAATCCACTAAAGATTGACAGGGACTAAGGTGTAACCTACTATATGTTAATCCAAAATCTCTTCATCCACCTACTCACATAAAGTACTACCAACGAGGAAGCAGGAAATGAAAATCAGTCGTTTGTTCCTCATAAACAATTGTGAAACATGATCCGAAATACAGGAGCAAATCCACAGCTGCCCGAACTCTAAATCTATTTAGGGCTTTAAATCGGTGTACCAGTGGAATTTTATGAGAACAACAACATCATCATCCAGGTATTGATCGCTTTTTAGTATATTTGGGCTTTCAAGTCATGCTTATTTTTTCCAACACATTTTTAAATGTTTAGTTAAAATATGATGTGTATACAGTATATAAACGACAGTAATAATATAATAGCATTGGCACAGAAACATCCGTAAACTTCTTAAATGTCTTTTTTGACGGTTTTCTGCAATCTATATTTATGTAATCCCCACGTCTACAGAAATGTAATTCTAGATTAAGACATTTTAAATACACTTTGACAGACATTGAGGTTCTCAGACCCTCTAGAAGTTCTGATACCTATATCCCTGCAATCAGGGATACATTCTTGCATTATTATTATTGCTGTTGCCTACATGGTCTCCTAAAACACATACAGTAGGTTGCGTAACCCAGTGTCAGACAAATTATTCGCGCTGTTAAATAATAATCGGAATCAAGAAAATTAGGACCTCAATCAAGACCTAAGACGTCACACATTTTCCATGTCGTACTTTATAAACTGTAAGACACGTTTGATTAGTCAGTGTCTTACCAATGTAATACAAAAATGTAAATACATCTGCTCGGTATAAACGTTCTAATCTTTCTGCTACACATTACTGACTGTACATGCGACTGATAAATTAAAGCTCAGGAAAGAGAAGATTTAACATTATGCAGCGGGCAATAAGGAATATGATACGTCTCTTCCGGAGACATGATAAGATACAGTGTATAGCCCAATAATTATATAATGCTGAAAATTAAAAACATTATTTTATCAAATAAACAGTAAAAGTACAAGGTACTCACGGTTGTGATATAATCAGGATACATACAAGTTATCACGTATAACTAAGGTTACACGGAAATAAATCTCACTGTGTGTGTTGTATAACAGCAGATCACTACTGTCCTTTCGCTGCGGCGATCTAAATTTCAAATACACGCACTAATGCAAGCCTGTTATCTAAATCCAGTATTTTAATACATTAAAATAACTAAAGACTGAACTTTTTTCATCTCATTTCAGCAATTCACAACTTCCTTAAAATAGTCACTGAGGTGACGTCTTTTAATTGGCAGTTGAAGTAGCCTATTGGGATGGGGTAGATGGGCGGTAGTCAAAGTTGTACCACGTGGAAAAACATTTGCCCAGGGCTTTTTTTTTGACAGGGCGGTTACGGTTGACCGGAGAAAACTGATGTATATTTCCGAATTCTCTTGCATCTAAACGATGAACTCTCTCAGTAGCTAAACCATTAATATTGCATATCTAAATTTTGCCCTACATTATACAGTATATCATAACGAAGGTTATACTTCCCTCGTGTAATAATAAATTCTAAAATCTTCTTTAATTAAAATACCATCCCACCAGCGCACAAGTTCTGCTCAAGACAGACATCTCTGGAATGGAGTGAAACAGGCTTTCATATATATATATGTATGTATCATATATATATATATTTCATATATATATATATGTATCTTATATATATATGACTTATATTAGACAGAAAGACCTTGAGGATATACACTTACATCAGATTGCTACTCATTAATTACAGCTCCGAATTTAACACTATAGTTCCATCCTGACTAGTCAGGAAGCTTAATGACCTGGGCAGCAGAACCTCTCTCTGCATCTAGGTTCTGGATTTCCTGACTGGCAGACCACAAACTGTAAGGGTCAATGGAAAGATTTCTTCCATGCTGACCGTCAATATACAGTAGGTGCCCCTCAGGGCTGTGTGATGTTTTCCTTGTTTGCCCACAATTGTGTGGCCAGACACAGCTCCAACTCCATCTACAAATATGCTGATGACACTACCATCATTGGCCAAATCACCGGTAATGATAAGACAGCCTACAGGGATGAGGTATTGTCATTGCCTTGACAATAATCTCTCCCTCAACGTCAGCACAACTAAAGAGCTGATTATCGATTATAGAATACAGGGTGGGGACCACACCCCTATTCACATTTATAAGGTGGCTGTAGAGATGGTTAGCAGGTTCAAGTACTTGGGTTCCTTTATTACTAATGACTTAACATGGTCCCAGGATGTAACTGGAGCTATAAAGAAGGCACAACAGCGCCATTACTTCCTCAGACAGTTGAATTTGGTCTATCTTCAACTGTCCTTACCACATTTTACAGGTAATAATGATGATGATAATAATAATAACTGCTTATGTTGCAGGATGTAGGCTGTTGAAGCAGTAACAGGCTATGATAAATCGGTTTGTGTTGATGGTCAGGACTGTGTCAAAGTGACAGTGGAGCTGTCAAGGATGGCGTTAGGAGCACCTGGTTGGACCCTATGCGGCGCTGAGACTGTAGGTAGCTAGTGATTGGTGTCCAAAAGCCAAAGGAAAAAGTCATAGTCGAGGTAGAAGAGCTAGGTCGGGTAGCAGAAGAGTCAGGTCGAGAGTATCCAAATCCAAAACGAGGAGCTAGACGAAGTTGAAGCAGGAGGAAAACAAGGTCCGGTAGCCAGAAATCAGGTCGAGAGTAGTTTACGCGCACAAGAGAAAGCCAAGGGTTATTCTCAATAGTGAGCGGGAGAGGGTAGTGAGAGGGTATAAATAGGGAAGAGAATGAGGAATGACAATTGATTAATTAGTGCGTGGGTGTTGGTGGTGAGAGGTGCTTGTAGGAATGTGGTTCGTGACAGGAGCAGGAACAATTAGTAACAGTGGTCACACCCAGGTCATCCAGAAAACAATTAGGTAACATGGAGGTGTGAGGTGTTGCTGAGCCAGTTTGAATCAGAACTTGGGCAGAGGGGGGGGGCAGTAAAGCAAACAAAGAAGTGATAAGTGTCCATGACACCTAGGACTGCCAGTTTTCAAAACGACCCAAGCTTCCTTCTGGTAATCTCTTGGGCATACCCACCGCTGACAGAGATAATGAGAAAACTCCTGAGGGGGGAATGGTTTACAGAAGGGATAAAAAGATCTGAGCCTGAACGGAGCCTGCACTCTTCTCGATACAAGACAAGCAGCGCAAGGCAAGTTGCACCCGGCGAAACTACAGAGGAGATTGTCCCAGGAACTGCAGACCAAGGGAGAGTTTGGCAGAGGAACGGAGGTGTTGTGCAGAGATGTTCAATACTTGGAGGCAAGAAGCAAAGAAACTGGCCTGGTGAGTCGATACTGGTGAGAGGAACGTAGTGCAGGCTAATGGAGGACTCCCGATATTCCCAAACTGCCCAGGGACTGGGGAAATTGGACTGTGTGGCATCCCTTTTCTTTGCGTTGCTGTTCTTCTCTGAAGCACCAAGACTTTTTAACGCCCTCTCCCCATCACCTAAAAGGACAGCTGACCCTCAGGAATTCATTATGACCCTTGGAAGTTCCATTTGTTGCTGTGAATGCTGTTTTCTTTGAGAATGCTATCACCTTGGGGTGATAGTAAATGTTGATGTACTCAGAAAACATTATAAAAAGACATTATGCTGGTCTGTGTGTGCATTGGTGATTCTGGGAGATGAACAGACCCTGTGGTTAAGTAGAGGGGGCCTAGAACCCTGTTTGTATTGCTAGGTTACAGTACGTAGTTGATACAAGGCAGGCAATAATTCTTCTTTAAGGGGTCACCTCACTGTGACACTTACACTTATATAGCACTTTTCTGGACACTCCACTCAAAGCACTTTACAGGTAATGGGGACTCCCCTCCACCACCACCAATGTGCAGCACCCAACTGGATGATGCGACAGCAGCCATAGTGCACCAGTACTGTATGTTCATCACAACTGTCAGTGTGGAGGAGAACAGAGTGATGAAGCCAATTTATACTGTAGATGTGGATTATTAGGAGGCCATGACTGATAAAGGCCAATGGGAAATTTGGCCAGAATGCCAGCATAACACCCCTACTCTTTTCAAGAAACACCCTGGGATTTTTTATGACTACAGAGAGTCAGGACCTCCATTTTACATCTCATTTGAAGGATTGTGCCTTCTTACATATAGTGTCCCCATCACTATTCTTTGGGATTAGGACTGCAGGGTGAGCACCCCCTACTGGCCCCACTAGTATCACTTCCAGCAGCAACCTTAGCTTACCCCTGGTAAGTGTTATAGGAGCATAAAGGCACGAACGTCCAGACTCAGAGACATCTTTCCACAACATGTCAGATTACTAAACTCTACCCCTACCACTGGCTCACACTGATGTTTTTTTTTTTCTCACACTGGTTGTCATACTTTTTTTAAAGCTGTATGTTATTTAACTAGTTGTTGCTGCTGATGTGGCTTCCAAAAGTATTGGGAACAGCAAAGTCAAATTTCTATTTACTCTTATTTTTGCAAGACACTCAGATAATTTGTATTTGTGATCATGGGATAAATATGAACGATAAATTAAAAAAAATAAAGCATACAGTATATAATAGCATGTATACTCTACAGTTGTGATCCCTTAATGCAGGAACTTCACCTAGCAATTCTAAGGGTGCTGTCCTCTACCCAACATTTTCTTGTTATCTTCCAGATATATCTTCCAATGCATCCACAAACCAGACAACACAGTAGTGTCACATCTGAAGAAGGCTTCACAGCCGAAATGTTGTGTTCTCTCTCTTCTCTTTTCAGCATGGAATAAACCTATTACTTGTTCCTTTGCAGACTACGCATGCTGAGGCAGCTACCCACCTGAACTAGTATCACATTATTATAATCATAAGTAATCGTTACACTTACAGAGCACTTTTCTGAACACTCAACTCAAAGCCTTTTACAATTGTATAATTATAAGTAAATATTATTTATAATTTCCCTTTTTATTGTTTTTTTACAATATATCATTATCTATCTAAAAGCCCAGAAAAACATGACACAAAAGTATCATCACTTAATTATATGTAATTATAGTATTAGAATTAAATGCACTTACAGAAAGACTTGAACACCATGGTGCCCTGTTACACAAACACCAATTACAAAGGGGAAAAGGGGGGTTCGTTTTCCAAAATCACAGCTCCGGTTGGTGACTTGGCATGCCTTGTTGTGCCACAGAGAAGAAACTCTGTGTAGCCCAGTATGGGTAAGAGGGGGAGGAAGACGATTCTAGAGACTTCCTCTTCTGCTCTCTATAGAGTGTCTGGTGTCTGAGTCCTCTTCTGGTTCCAATGGTGCACTCTAGTGTACATTCCCCTGATTTCTTCTCTCTGTCTGTGCTGTGGTCTACTAGTGCTTTTGTCTAGGGTGTGGGCAGACCTAAAGCTCAGGGCTAAGTGACTATATGCAGTTGGACAGGTTTAATGATGCATTGTCTATGCTCCTCCACACCTTTCAGTCCTCCTCTGGCCCAGGACTGGTCTGCACTGGCTGAGCTCCACCACACACCTCAACGTGCCACCCCTTAGTGTGTGGTAGTTGAGTTACAGGTACAGTATGTCTGAGCAGAGTGTCTTTCAATCCTTGTTAATTGGTGCAGTACCTGCCCCACTGTCCGTGCATTCTTTCACTTTGTGACACATACAGATACTTTGTGTTCAACCTTGTGATTTAAAGTGTCCATTTTAGGTCAATTTTTAGTTGTGTATCCCTTTGAGGCAATAACTGCATGATATACTGTAGGTGACCAATTGAGCTGACTAAGCTCTTTCTGTAATCATTTGAGATACTTTGTTGCAGCTAGTTTTTGCTCTTTCTATTCTTAGAGTGTTCTGATTTCAAGTTGTTTTTCTTTAACGTAAAATACTTGCTTAACTGGATTGAAATATGGAAATTGACCTATCCAATCTGAGATTTTCCTCTTCTTGTGATGAATACTTTAGGTTCATTGGTTGTATGTTTTGGGTCATTGTGTTGCTTCACCCAATATATATGGGATCAGTTTCTTCTATATAAGCAATATAATCTATATATTTGCAAATAAAATAAGCTTCAGAATTAATTCTGCTACTGTTACCATCAATTAACTTATCAATACCGACGGGCGTGTCAGAACCTGAGGTGGCCGTTCTTGGCCTGGCTGTGACATTAACTCCATTATACTTCAGAATTCGCTTGATACAAAGATGGCCGAGGAAACTTCAGAACAAGATCAAAGTTACATTAAACTGAATGTGATGTAAAAGAGTGGAGAAAGACAGAAAGCTCATACAAAACCACAGAATACCACCTTATCAGTGAAGTATGACAGAGGTACTGTACAGTGCAGTAGTTCTGTTTGGTGCTCCAGATTAGTTCTTATTCACAGATAAACCAAGTTAATTGTTTTATTTTTGGAGTGTTTTTAATTTGTTTTTCACTTCGTTGAAGGTTTTAAATCATTTATGTTTGAACCCTGTCCCAGTTTCCAAGTTCCAAATCTGCCTACATTGATGTACAGTATATTAGGTGATACAGTAAGTAAATACTGTATGTAACAGAGATAAGCTTAGGGCTATGACTGTATGGAAATTGCAATCATATTCACATGGCAATGACTGTTCTAATTGGCAAGTGTCGTGGTGTACTTTCTTCTTCTCCTTCGTCTTTTGTGTTCTTTCTGTTGTTATAACTCAGATTCAGATTTCCCCTACATGACACCTCCACACACCTGCAATTAGCATCTCAGCAACAGCGTATTGATTCAGACTGTGTGAAGATTGTTGTCTGCTGTGCTGATTTCATTTGGGCAGCACGAAGATTTTAAAAAACATGACTGAAAGCAAATGAAAGAAGCAGCTTCAGGAGGAGAGGTTACCTTCAACAGCCGATCCAGACTTCAGAATGAGAACATTTATTTTTTTGGTTTACATTTTCTTGGGACAAGCTATGTCTGTTTAACAGATTTCAGCTGAGTAGTTCTGCAAGAACAAGACTGATTTGGACTAGATGGGGTAAGCCTGATCACTGTGTTAATGTTAAAAAATATGTTGTACTTGCTCTCCTCTGTATAAAGTGCTTTACAGTGATGTTTGTAGGTCTGATTTGCATTGTTTCTTTCCATCTTGACTTCATCGGTGTGTGCTTAGTTTTGGAACTGTTCATTTAAATCTGGTGAATTATTGCCAGGTTTATTGATATTGTAAAGCATACTTTTATTAGTAAGGAAATACTGGTTTGTATGCATGTGAGGTTATTCTCTTTTCTTGTAAAAAACAAATATTGTGGGGTTTTAAGACTATGGCTGTTCACCCATTTGAAGAATCTGGTTAGAATGAAACAGGTTAACAAACAAACAGTCTAAAGAAGCAAACACAAAGATTAATGACATCAGTTAGAAATAGTGATGAACACCGTACAGTATTAGAAACAAAACACTGGAGACACAAGGGTCCCCAGAGGTCCCCCAAGACCAGGGCTGGAAAACAGCAGTAGACTTCAAGAATTTCAAAACAAAATATTGTTGTTGTTTTTCTTATTTCCATAGTGGTCAGCATTACTGCCTTGCAGCACTGGGGTGCAATCTACATGAAGTCTGTATTTTCTCCCTGTATTTGTGTGGGTGTTCTCTAGGTGGTCTAGTTTCCTTCCACAGATCAATAACATACCGTACTTGTAAGTAAACTGGCTTCTGGGAACATTGGCCCTATGTGTGCATGTCTGTGTCTGTGTGTCTTCCCTGTGATGGACTAGAGTTCCATCCACGGTTAACACTGCCTGGCATGCTTTGCTTGCTTAGATAGGCTCCAGTTCCCCATGATGCTGAACTGGAAGCAGTGGGTAGGAAATGGATGGATAATAAAAAATACATAATAAATAGCATATGATGTGCCATCCATGACGCAAAACGTCGCACTCACTCAGGACATATATTGAATTAGCAGTTGTTGACCCCTTTACAAGACCTGTCCTGTTACAAAGAGCCCTCAGGATTATGACACAATCCAGTCACTTTAACATGGTACTGCTTCTCTGCTGGAATCACACCACATGGCTTCAGTTTTGTGTTAGCCATATTCCTATCTGGCTCTCAGCATTCGCATAGGCCTCTCTCCTTCCTCACTGTCACTGGTGAGGCCACCGAGGTTGGTGAGGGTTGAAATGAAGACTCCAATCCCCAGTGCAGTCTGATTTGAGGTGCTCACATCCTTGGGGAATAGGCTTCAGAGAAATGTTGTTACGGCTGCAGCTGGCCTCAATTAACCCCTCATTATCCAATTTCGCTTACACACCCCTTCCTTCACTATATAAACCCTCATTTCACCCTGGGTCTCTTCTACCTCCTGAGCTCACCTCGCCCTTTCTTCCTAAAAGCCTTTTCTACTTCGTCTGGACTCCTCAGCGTCAACTCTTTGGTTTTGGATTTCTCGCTCTTGTCTCGCCCCTATCGGATTTGTTTGCCTCTCTTCATGCCTTTTATCTGGACTTGACCCTGCCTGGAAGAGCCGACCACTCTACCTCGTTGTCCACCTTGGATATCTCAACTTCCGGGCCTCGCCTGGAGACCTGCACAGGGTTTGTAAATAACACTGTTCCTACAGCTGTGGGTGGGACGTTCGACCAGGAAAGGAGAGAAAAAAGGGTAGAGAGGAAAACAGTGGAGTTAGCAGGGACTGAGGAAAGGAGAGAGGAGGAAGGGAGAGGCAGCAGGGAAAAGGGGAGAGGAAGCCAGCACTGTTGTACCAGAGTTCCAGCTTGGGCTGGCAAAATCAGTAGAACTGAAAGAAAAGAGTAGAACTCAAATTAGGAGCAGGGAGACAGCTTTTTTCATGGCGAGGTTGGGGGTGAAGGGTTAACTGTTTTGGAGAGGCGAGAAAGTGACTCCTATCCTGGCTTGGAGAAGGTAATCGGATCGTCAAGCTAAAAAGACCAGCTTGTGTGGGGAGATAAACAGAGATGTAAGAGGTGCAGGAGCAACAAAGGCCAGGTTTAGCAATGTCAAGTGTGAGATCTAGAGAGTGTGAGAGCTGTTACCAATTACCATAGCAAGGGAGGTGCCTTGGAACATATTTCTTCAGCACTCTCAGGAAAATGGAATATGACAGTGAGGCAACAGAAGTACTGCACTGAGCTTTTTTTTCTTCAGTCCAGCAGAGGGAAGCACGTCTGAATGTGAGCTGAGTAAGTATTCATTGCTTGTGCAGAGGAAAGCAAGGTGAAAAAAATAATCCTGTGTTGGGTGTTTTAAAGGGAGGATAGTTCCGTCCTTTTCAGTTAAAATGAAAATTGTGTCCTCTGGAAGATTTTTTTTTTGTGGCCTTGCAAGGGACTGTAGGACATGCACAGAGCACTTCTTGGGACTTTTTTTTCTGGTTAATTTGGATTGTTTTGTTAAGTTGTCTCTTGCGGATACCTTTTTATTATTTTAGAACTTGATAGTGATACTACACTTTTTGTAATTGCAAGTATCTATTGAAATAATACAGCAGGTATCGAGTATATGTCTTCTGTTGTTCTGTGGGTATACTGGAGTTTCTGGGAGATCCAGTATGTGGGTAAAAACGGTTCTATCATTTGTCCAATGGTAAGGTAGCATAATTACCTTTAGTTCCTCCAAATAGTCACTAATATTGCACAAGCATGAAACATTAGATCATTTATTGAATATTTCAAAAGAAAAAAACATTGAATAGTTCATTATTAATTGTCAATATATTGGGTTGAGAATACACACATTCATGTTTTAGAACAATCTATATGTCACGCCTGACATCCCTCCCTAGAGGGCGCTCCACTGCTCCTGTTCTTGTTCCTGTGATTGTTGCTAAGCTCCCCAGGTGTACCCTCTTAGGTGTATTATTTAAAGACCAGCTCCTCCAGTCCTCGGCGCTCATCATTAGCGTAAGATGTCGTGAGGCCTGCCTGGCACCAGGATACCCTACGTCCGTCTCCTGAGGGCATAGGCCTGATCCCCGACACCTCCCGCTTCCCGAGCCTGGGGTCAGGAGGATCTCGCCCCGTCACCCTTGGACCTCCATTTTTTGTCTGTTCGTGTTTTCCCTCTTCCTGGGGGATTTTAACCTTGTCGTGTCCCAGGATGGATTACTCGCTGATGGACTCTCGGACTGTGCCCTGACCTGCCTTTGGACCTGTTTGGATTTGGATGCTATTCTTTGTCTCCCCTGCTCACTGTCTCACGGACTGTCACTATTATTTTGTGCACTATTAAACCCCTGTGTGTTTCCTTTTACCACGCCTCCTGTTTTCTCCAGCTCTTACTGCATCGCATAGGGTCTACTACGAGACCTGGCACAGATCTCAGTCCGT
Source organism: Lepisosteus oculatus (assembly GCF_040954835.1). Classification (NCBI taxonomy): domain Eukaryota; kingdom Metazoa; phylum Chordata; class Actinopteri; order Semionotiformes; family Lepisosteidae; genus Lepisosteus; species Lepisosteus oculatus. The sequence continues at coordinate 56,560,448 of NC_090697.1, read as the reverse complement.
GGCCATAACACTATATTAACCTTTTTCAGTCATTTGCCCATGTTAATTCTTTACTTTTAATTTTTTTACCTTATATTTTCCTTAGTTTCCTAAGCTTAGGAACCATATACAGTCTTTATAAAAGGATGTCTTCAAAACCAATAGTGAAACAGAAATCAGATGATATACTACACTACAGGGAAGTGTATTTACACAGTGTGTAAGGGTTTTGAGGGGGTCTAAAACAGGCTATTCAGCAATGTTGTTGAAACTGATACTTTTTATCAAGAAAACGTACAGTATCTGAGATTGATTAGCTGCTAGCAATGGAATAAGAGAGATAGGTTGAATGGGCCTCTTCTCAGTTGTAATATTTCTTATGTTCCTTTGAACAAATACAGTGTCCAACACTGATCCTGGAGAGCAAAAGCCATAGTCTTGCAGGTTTGATGGGCTGCTCTAAAGGAGCACAGATGTGGAAAGAATGTTAACGTCTCTAAATTAAATTAATTGATTCAATTAAATAATTCAGAGCTTTGCTGAGACTCAATTAAAACCCAGAAAAAATAGCAATCTTGCTCTTTTTAATTTTTGCTACCATCTTGTGGTATTTGGTTGCTTCTGCGCATCAGTATATTGTGCAATTATATTTAAATGTTCACGTGCAACACAAAGAAGAAATATTTGGTTGACTTAGTTACGGAAAGAGGAAACAACATTTTGTCTTCCCTCTAATCAGAGCACTATCCGCTTGTTTTGCAGTTTTCGTCAATGACCAAAAGAACAAAATCAAGAGATTGATGGATGATACTGTATATTAATGAAATAATATTGCCATTTTACTGTAGTTTGAAAAGATGAACAACTCATATGGAATGGATATAGAATATGCTCATATTTTTATTGTTTGCTCAAAAAATGTGATTTTCTCAAACCTACAAATATGCCATGTCCTTACAATCTGGTTCATATCATTTTGTTTACAGTTCTTTTTATTTTCCAGCACAGTTTAGCTGAAAGAGTAAAATTGGCTCAGGTGCCATTTCTCAATCCCTCCGTCCCACAGTTGTTCACTAAGAAGGAGAGATGTATTTTGCCTGTGGATAACACAATCAGAGCTCTGACTCTGGTCTGTTCTAGTGTTCAGAATTTAGGGTTGCTGTCCCGGTTCTAGGTCTTACAGACTGAAGCAGGTTTTTTCTAAGATTTGGTTTTATTTTGCTCCATCCACTTTCATCCACATCCACTTTGACAAACATTTCCAGCCCCCGCTGATGAACAATAGCCCCATAGCATAATGCTATTTCCATCATGCTTAGCAGTAATGATGAAAACACAGTATTTAGGCCAGTTTTGTCTTGTCTGACCACAAAACCTTTTTCAGTGTGTTAAAACCTTTAATTAAATTGCTTTGCAGCAAGCCCCACGCAAGATGAGAGATGGGTTTGTTACTTTGACAAATAGACCAATGTAGAGTGACAAGGATATTGTTGACTCATTCACATTTTCTCCCTTCTCAGCCATTGAACACTATAACTTTTTCAAACTTAGTTCTAGCCTCGGAGTGGCATTCCTAACCAGATTCCTCTTTGTCTAGCTGTTCAGTATGGAGTGATAGCCTGGTCTTAGCAGTGTCTGGGTGGTAGGTGATTCTTAACGATCAACATCACCATGCTCAAACGTATATTCAGTGTCACTGAATTTTTTAATACCTTAATTTGATCTGTGCCTTTCTATAGCTTTATCTGTAATTCATTTTTTTGTAATTTCCCTGGTCTTCACTTACAGTATGAATCAGCTTGAAATTCACTGCATCACTGAGGGACCTTACCAGGACTGTCACGACTTCTTCTGTAAACGCCCTGGCATTCCCACGTGTACTAAATTCTACACACGCTCATCCAGGAACTAATTATCCAACCACGTCTCTCTCTCCAATATTTAAACATTCTTCACCGGCTTACCTACGCTCACTATTGAGAAGTCTTCCATAGCTTTCTCTTGTGTGCTCTACTATTCTCCACCCGACCTGGTTCTCCTACTTTTGACTTCGCTCTTGCCTAATGACTTTGATTTGGAATCTTGGATTTACATTTACATTTGCATCGCACAGGTGTCCAACTTCTCACCCCTTTCAGAATTCCTGACAAGGACACGTAAAGTAATTCTGAAATTAACCTAGCAGTATGTTTTTGAACTACGGGAGGAAACATGAACACCCAGAGGAAACTCACATGAACAAGGGAGAACACACAGTACAAACTCTACACAGATAGCACCCCAGGTCTGGAATTGAACCCAGGGCCCCAGGGCTGCGAAGCAGCAGTACTGACCACTGTGCCACAATGTCACCCTTTTTGATTACTCATTTAACTTTTTTAATCTATATAAGTGCTTAGTTTGAGTATTCTTGTTAATTCACTGAAAACTGTGTTTACTGTACATCATTTTTAAATCAATAAATTAGGACATCACTGAAAGGGTCTGATAACTTGTGCATGATAGCATAGGCCTGAGGCTAATAGAAGAGATTATAGAGTTAGTTATTACATTGATCTGATATCTGACAACTGACAATATGAGAATTGCCAATTGTCCTCTGAATATTAGTTTTTATTTTGCGTATTGTTGAAGCATATTGTTGATTAGGGACTATGACTGATGAGCTGTGTCATAAAGCAACTGGTGATTTTTTTCCAACAGCTGCTAGCAGAAGATTGTCAGTTCTATTTAATGGGGCTTACGTTTCTCACAACACTAATGACATTTGAAAATGCTGGGAAATTGTCTTGGTGCTGCCATAGACGGGATTTATATGTTTCAAACCAACAGGTAAGAGAAATGTAATGGAATTTGTTCAGCATTGCTAGATTAGATTTTCCATCTTACTCTTTAAGTCTTATCTTACACTTGTCCAGTATCAATTAAGGAAGATAAGAAACATCTATTTGGTGATCTAAACTGATCAAATCACTTTGCAGTTTATATCCAGCTTTAGTTTATGCTCTTTATCAAGGACCTGGATACAGATTAAGCAATATGTAAAAGTACATTTGTTCAAAAGATGACGGTACAATGATATTTGAAGAAGTATGTTATCATGAAACAGAGGTCAAAGGTAAGGACATTTTACCGATTGAAACAGCAAGCTAGTAGTCTAAGGTTCAGAAGTAGCTTCATATTTAGGAATGAAAATGATATAAAGAAAAAATCGATTTTGTTAAAAAAAAGTGTTACGGATGGCCTGAAAGCAAGCTTCAAATAATAAAAAAAAACTGACCAGTTGGTTTTGCTGAAAGAAATGGAGCATTTTTGAAAACCTTATATTTTAGACTGAAGAGCAAGCATAGCACATACTTTAATTTTTAATTCAATGGAGCTAATCTTAAAGATGTGACCAAAAGCCTTTCCCTCATTAATGCAAGATGTCAAAATAAATTATTCAGATCTTTGCAGTAAAGAAAATATGAAATAAACTGAGATTTTTCTTTCTCACTGAAGTTGTGTGAAAAAGAGGGTTCTTCCTCTTTCAATGAATGAATTACATAATTATGAGCTACATAAAATGATATTGGGCTTAACTTTAGATACTCAAGTAAACTATAATTCCAGTTTTTTGTTTGATAGGTTACACTAGATGTACTGTTAATCCTTCAATAGGGACTTAAAGGCAAACTGTGGTCCCAATGTCTCAGACTGGTTAATGTCGGTAACAAAATAAATTAATTGACGGTATTGCAAAATTGGACACATTTTGCATTAAGTGTAAAATTGTGAGCTTTTTGAAAGTACTGTATGTTTGCCATGTTTTCTTTGCAGGCAGAAATTTCTAGTCCCGCCTCAGGCAAGAGCGAGAGGTCACGCAAACTGTGATGTGAAAGCGTCCCTTCCTGCTCATTAGTTGCTGTAAGCAAATGAGAAACATGATCTCCTAACAATATGAATTATTATGACTATATTTTATTTGGTTAGCAGGTTGCTCTTTTTTTTACATACTTAAAACTACAGTAGCTAAAAACCTGTTGCCTTGTATTAGTCGGTTTTATTAAATTATTTACTATTAATTTAGTAGCAAAAAATGCTTGGCCTAAAGCATGTTTACAATGTAATAGGCCACTTTTGCATCACCAGAAGTTTTGTTGCATCTTTCGCAATGGCAGACAATGACGGTAATACAGCGCTAATCTTCTGTGATGCGAATTGGAGGGCGTACACAAGTACTTGGTAGTTTAATTGTGCAGTCATCAATGCTGATTCATTATAACTCCAAAATGTAAAAATAGCATTAAATAGGCTAGAAAACTCTATAGTCTACGTTGCATTGCTTCTGAACTAGAAAGGGGTTGTTATACAATATGACCTTTACTTTGCCTTTTGAAAAACACTTTACTGTTATAGTTTCTAGGAGTTTCTAGTAGTCTAGGAGAACACCTTAAGGGCCATTTTCACAAAGCAGATCAGAGTAAATTGATTAGGTTGTGTCATTTTTCTGTTAATTTCAGGTTGTCTGTTTCTTTGCTTAAGCTATTTGGGAATCCGCATAAAAGTTATTTGCCATATTTACTGTGGTTTATTTATAAACTTTCTCATTCTTGCTCCAGTTTCCTGTGAAGAGTTTAATTACAAAGACAAACCCTCATATTAACAGGAAACATTGTAAAAAACACACAAAACATGAAAAGAAAATTAGCAGTTTTTCTATTTAAAATATACCAGTGAGTTAAGAGTGGTGCTGGAATTTGATACCTGTTATTAAAATAATATAGAAAGAATAATAAATGTTTGGAGTTTTTGCTTTCAGGACTGTACAATCCACTCCTTTTCTCATGCAAATAATTGTTATTTTTTTAAAGAGACGTTTCTCTATAGAACAATCAACAATTTTGTAGAGATTAAAAAGAAGGGTAGGGTGTCTAAAAAAGCTGAACACACAAAACCAGAAGTTGGTAATAAAACCTCTAAACAATAATGACCTGTAAGATCCCAGCAGTGATGTAGACTAAGAGATACAGTACAATTCCAATCAAATTACAGTACATAGTGCATACCAAACTCACTCACAGAACATCTGATGACAACACATGTTGTTGGATAAATAGCATGATCAGAGGAAGACAGTGTGAGACACACATGACAGGCAGACATAGGAAGAAACTGAAAATCAAAATGTTAGGAACCAAACTACTTTTTAGAGAGCACAAATAAATACAGCTCAGTCTGCTAAAATAACTGGTCCTGGACAGCTCCAAACCAGTTTCTCCCAGAAGTCAAAGTAATTTGAATCTCTTGCATTAATACACAGGTTGTATATAATAAGATGAAGATAAAAACAGTAAGCAGAGAATTTGCTATGACATGAATGTGATATTATATGAGGTGACAATGCTGTGGTATAAAAATGCACATATGAAAACAATACAGTGTAATATTTAATACAGTGTAACAATAAGTGTACAACAGAGGGGAAAAAAAGGATATGACCATCTAATGACAATACTGTTATCCTCTCAATTACTTTTATATAAGCTGTTTTGGAAAGTATTGTCTATTAAAACATGTAACTGAAAAGTTACAAAATGAGTAAAAGGGTTACTAGATTACAGAGGGTTACAGAATTCTGTGAATTTAAAAAAACACACACATCCATTATATGCAAAACATTGAGCCAACACGTATTGTTTCAATATATGCACTATTACAGTATGTTTACACACCAGCAAGATAAATTACGCAACACTTTTTTAGTTTAGACCTAAGAATGTATTGTTGTGGTTTGATATGGGACATTTTTATTAAAGCAGACAATTTTCTCTGTATTGTTGTCCACATGCCTGACTTTAAAAGAACCTCAACAGGATGAAAATAATGAAAGGATACAGTGGCTGAAAATTATTTTTTTAACTTTTGCCTGCCTCATTGAAAGGAATTTAAATCACCCGTTGCTAACATTTTTTCAAGTTCAGGACACAAAAGCTCCACTTCAGATATTTAGAAATTTGGATTGAGGGCATGGTACATTTTCTGGAAAAAGTGGACAGAATTTGTGTCCCAGAGTGAACAGAGAAGAGCTTAATGATGGATAGCTTGAAAAATATCTGACTCCTAAAGAATTCCTACAAAGGCCTTCAGTCTTCTTTAATGGATGTTCCACAAAACACTTTAGTCGGCATTCAGCTCTCCTAACATTCTGCAAGCACGCTGTCTAAAAATGAACAAGTTCTGACAAATTTAGTGTGGCTGATTGCTTTGCAGGTCCTATCAGTGCTAGCAGCACTTTGCTTCCTTTATTTGCTGAGCAAAGGACAATAAAATGTATGTTGGCAAACTGGGTCATGTGTTCTTGCTCAAATAGCATCTGGTTATCTTTCACAAGGAAACAGCTTTGTATTTAACATGAGAAGCATTTATTAAATGTGCTGCCACACACCGATTATTCTTAATTTATGCAAGCTAAACAGGAGAAAAAAAGAGATCCAAGAGATGCATTTTACCTGTATTTGGTAGGATAAGAGATTTTTCTATTTTTTCATATTTTTAAGGTGTACACAGTATACATTTAAACTAAATGTGTCTGAGCTGATTTCATTATAGAATATATATATATAATATTTATATTTTAATAGAATATTAAATCTGCTAGGCCTTAACTAAAGACTGAGTTATATGAATAAAGGGATAATAAAGGGATGAGAAATCTGGGATATTTTAATGTTTAATAATTTAAATTGATGGCTTACCATGAGAAGTCTAAAGTGGTTGACATAAAATAATCCCTCCATACTAGTGGTGGTGATAACCATTATTATAGAGGGCTGTAAACTGAGATTTGCTTGAACAAGCACAATTTAGTACTAAGGTTCATCCTTTCAACCTAAAGCAGATAAGACACACTCCCTTCCTAAGTGAAACACAAACCAGACAGCAGCTGTGTTAACTATGTTGAAGAGTATTTAAAATCAAGTGATAGGAGGCATTTCTTTACACAAAGGCCTGGATGTATGGAACAAACTACCAAGCCATATTATTGAAAACAATACCCTGGCTTCTTTAATAAAATGTCATTACAGTTTTGGATTTCCTTTAAATGAACAATAACATTTCAGCACCAAAATAAATAAAATTGGAAGCTTCTGAGGAATTATAAAGCTGATATTAGCTTCATACTGTAGCCATTAAATGTGCTCCAGAATGTAGCCATTAAATGTGTTACCAGAAGCAGGTAAATGCACAGACTTCCAGAGAATGTGTCAGAAACATGATAATGAATGCACTTCAGGTAATACAAGGTATTTTCATCATTGTCACCATTATCATCCTCAATGACCTCTACTTGCCTCTATCAGTTAAGTGACATCAGTATTGAGAAGGTTGTGTCAAGACTTTTTTTACTCTGGTACCTTCAAAATAGCTGATTAGATCACTAAAAATATAGTCATTTGTATTTGTTAATTTTAAAGAATTTAAAACGGAAGTTAAAATGTAAATGAAGAAAAACAGACTAGCCTGAGATTTAATGGATCATCAATGTTCATATTGGCACAAAGTATAAATGATGAACCCTTCACGTTGATGATGATGATGAAGATGAAACTAACAGTTAGATATATACTGTACAACTACAGCTGAGTGTCAACTTTTGTTCGGAGCTGTATTTATGGATGTACTGTGCGTATAAATATTATATATAATATACATATTTTAGTTACATCTAGGTTTTGCTGGCTACATATTAATTCCGTAATAATATCAGTGTTATTTGTTTACTGGTGCTATTTCAGTAACTTTATGTGATATACTGTACAGTATATTGCCACTGTCTTTTTTTTATATGTAACCATATTTTAAAACACAAATCCAGTGTTTACAAAGCTAACTGCAGTATTATGGTAAAAAGTTTGTTTTTAGACAAGTAAACAGCCTTGTTACACAGCCCGATTTACCAAACTAAAAGGAAATCCATCTCCTAATACGTTAAAATAAGTTTTAAAAAAAAAAACATTGAGTGGTCTACTTCTACTCCTATATGCAAAACATTCTTTAAGGATATTTTAAATAAAAGATATTATAAACGATATTTTCTGAATTGCCAGTAGGGGCAAAATAAGCTTATTACTGTTTTTAACATCCCAATCACACTTTAAAGTACAGGTCTGTTTTTATTGCGCGTAGACCGGACTACTGATCAAAGTACCTGCTCTCTGTAAGATATTGTTAGAAATCGCTCATGCGCACCCAGATCTACAGCAACAGGCTATTGTGAAAAAAGGCAAGTCGGAGCATAGTGCTACAGACTGGTGAATTTCTTCAGAGTAGCTTGCAGGCACCTGTTAGCACGTCTTATCCTGAAAGCACAGAACCAAATCAAAACTAACAAGCATGGATAAAAACAGCCGTGACAACATTTATGAAACAATTCAAACTGAAAACGACTATGAGACTCCGGATGACCAATACGAAACTCCTAAATATGAGAATATAAATGAAAACAAAAATGACAACCAAGGTGCTGTGTATGAACGTCCAACAGACGTGAAGGATGTAAGCTCCTGCCTTGCGGACCAAACCTACGAGTCATTGCCAGAGATGGATCCTGCGTCTCCGTTGTCCACCGGTTCCCCGGAATACATGGACACTCGACAAACTCCGGATGAGAACAAGCCTCCGTTAATCCAGGGAAGTGAGAAGGAAGGCGACGACTCATCCTCGTCTTCTTCCCATCAGGGCGACGACGAGAAGGAAGGGTTTCAGTCTTCAGTGAGAGGCATGAATGAAGACTACGAGTCTTCGTCTCAGCATAGTGAAAATGAGAAAGAGCCATCCGCTTTTCTGAACATAGAAAGAGCCCGTTCTGGAAGCTCAAGCTCTTCCCAACAAAGTGAACCCGTGGAACATAACCTGGGTGAAGAAGAAATGGCGAGTCCCACAGAGGTGGAAGAGGACAACGTTGATGACGGGATGCTTATGGCTTACCGATTGCCAACAAAGACCGCCGGGACCGACGAAGTCGATTTCAACAACCATCAAATTATTGACAACAATAATATTGGGGAGACACACAAAGCGGACCCCGATCAAGCGGAGATCTCGCTCTTTGTGAAGGTAAGGACGCTTCGATAAATTTGGAAACGTATCAGTCTACTGTGTGTCTCAGACTACAAGGATAACCCTTTTCTTCCTTTAGTTTATTTTCTATACAGAATGAAGAACAACTGTTGTAGCAATTTTGTTTATGCAGCACATATACTGTAGTATAATATATCTGCGCCTTATTGACAGTGATATCTCTTATAGATATCTGTAATTGAGAAATTATGTTCACACTCGTACCCCAGTTAATTCACTGGGAATCCTACCTGGTATTTACTAGGATCAATGAGTCTTCAGTAAACATGGATTATTTTTTGATTAATTTGTAAATTTTGCAGACAATGTTTACTACACTTAATAACTTAATGCGTTAGTGAATATATTCACTTTATATCAGGTACAGTGTTAACTGATTAGTTGAGATGACTAAGGCACCATATTATTTTAGTGTATAGTGCAAACATATTTGTATTGTATGTAATCAGAATGTCTCTACAGGTATATCCAAGACGTCAGTTTTCAATGTCTTAAAAAGACATCCAGAATTAAAAAAACACATCCAGTTACCTTGTGAAGCAGTTAGGGTTATCAAGGACAATGTAATGATGGGGAAAGTAGTAATAAAATAAGTGATAGGCTTCATATCTGCTCTAAATAATATTTTGTCTAATTCATTTTGCACACCCAGCATGACGGAGCCTCATGTATGCATAAAGTAAAGTAGTATGTGAGAATCATAAAACAGAAAACAGAAGATATAAATTTAAACAATGCTTTTCTAGGAAGTGGAATATTTGAAGATAAGCAGAGATCATGCTTCTCATATAGAGCATTTGTTGTGAAACAACTCAGTTTTTTACTGTTACGTAAAAATAACCAATATGCTGAGCTGTGTGTAAGGGATGTTACACTATATTTATGAATTTCCAGTCAAACTAAGCATATTTGCAATGCTTTTGCATAATGCCATAGTTTAAAATGAATATGAAATTCAAAGAAGGACCTCCAAAGTGTATTGAAAACTAATTCCTGAACAAAAGTATTTTTTCTAATATTTCTTAAAATGTTTATTGATCAATTCTCCCTTTACCTAACCTTAGTGTTACAATTGTGATATACTGACATGCATTATTTAAAAAAATATTTCTGGACTCCTGTGGTGAAGGTATTATATACTCTAATTCTAAACTAATTGTGTGTGTGAAAATGGGCTGAAAGCTATGAAAACCACAAACCATCAAATAATTTCTTATTTGGCAACAAAAGTACAATTCTGAGGGTAACAATTTTAAACAAAATAATGTTTAGTCCCATGTCCTACCTCACACAAAACAAACATTAAACAAGGTTCTGATCAGAGAGCTAAAGTTACATATCCAAGTGAAAAGATTAACCTACAGTACATACTGTCACACTGCAGGGTCTAAGTTTGGTTAGAATTTGAATCCAAAATCAGAAGCCATTGGTGTTTTGGCAAACGTATGAACATGGAGTGAAATCACACATTTATTGGTATGAAATTACTGTAAGTGTGCAATTTTCAATTCTGATTTTAATTGGGATTGCATCAACACACTTTTTTGGATCTAAAATATATAGTATGGAGGAATAAAGGGTAAACATTTAGTTATAACGGAACACAGCTCGAAGAAGGCTCCACAGCCGAAACATTGTGTTTCCTTTCTTCTCTTTTAAGCATGGAATAAATCTTTATTTGTTCCATAGCAGCTTACGCATGCTGACGCAGCTACCTACAGTACTTGAACTACTAACATGTAGTTATAATGTCTTACTTGATAATCTATCTTTGAGTAATGTTATCAGAACAGAAATAAATAAAGTGGATACGTGCAGTACTGTATGTATACTTGGAAGTTATAGAATGAGTGCTGTTCCATAAATAAGTTTACAAGGTAGTGCATGACCAAAAAATGTGGTTACCTGAAAGGAATGGGATAGGTGGAGCATTGTAACACAGTCTTCTTTATCATAAAATTACTTGAGCACATAACTTCCTGTGGTAATGCCAAGCATGTTTAAAGTTGTCTGGCCTCCTGCAAATGAGGTACACAGCATGCTAAGTGTGCAAAGGATAGACACAAGCGTAAATTCATCAACAGCTTGTACGGTCTCCATGTCATCTCACAGAAACACAATATGTTGGACATGATGCCGAGCTTTTCAACATTCTGAGTGTTGAGGTGTGAAGAGAACAGGTCTGCTCTTCCCTTGCTTTGATTTGATCATGCTCAGATGAATTCTGCACCCTTAAGGTGTCTAGGGGGTGATGCCACTTCTGTAATATGCTTAGTGCCACTTGTTAGTGCCCTGTTATACAAGTGACACCTACAGTGAATGGACATAATGTTTGCTGCATTGAGAGAATGATTAGGAAAGACAGATGCACAAAACCTGCAGTCACTGCAGATAAACTCTGTGTTTCTTAGGGCACAGTGCACTACATGTGTTGTTAGAGCACTGGAATGTCTGCATAGAGTACTGAAGCAACTCACAGTTGTTTTCCAATACACACGGATGGTGCATTCTGTTGCTTTGTGCAGATCACGATGAAACAGGGATGTAGGTTCAGATCATCATTATGGGGGAGAAAATGCAAGAGCCTCATGTGACACTGGACCCAGTATCAATGTCTATGAGATGCCCTCTGGTGATGGCAATTTATTACTGAACAAAAGAGTTTTAGTCAATTTGCAATAAATGGGAAAGTCTAGGCTCCAGGAGCTTAGCACACAATTCATCTACAACGGATTTATGCATTGGTGTAAGAGTTCAAGCCTCACCTGTTTGAAGACCATTTGGAAAAGTGTGTGCACAGTGTGCATCATGGCCTTCTTTGTTAAACCTGCAACTATATTTGCATAACCATGGACACTGTTGTCCCCTTATTTATAGAAACACTCCTGTATTTGCATACTGTCTGTCTGTGTGTCTTGAGTTGTGTCATTAGTTTTTTAAGCTGTTTTAACAAAATACAAAGTATTGTCATATTTTGATGTTGAAATGTCAGACTTAAATTTCAAACATGTATAAAATGTCTTGCAATAAATGGCCCTCTGTCCTAGTTTATAGATTATTTCTTTACCTGGCAAGCACCACTGAATTATGAACACATCATTTCTGCCTGAAAAAAAGGTTTTGAGGTCCTTTTATGGTGTAGTGAATTTAATATTAACTCCAATGCCATTGCAAGCACTGGAAGAAATGTACTTTATAATTTAAAATCATTAAAAAGCCTTCTTACAAATGATGAAATTCTGCCACAGGTCTGTCAGTCAACGTGGTTTCTTTCAGTTTACAAAATGCATAGAAATGAAGCACAATTCCAGTAAACTTCAGAGTATTGTTTACTTCTTCTGAATTAATAGCTTAAAACATTTGCGATCAAATGTTTAAATTCTATTTAAATTTAGTATTTGTTTATTTTCTGAGTACAGAAACAGAGACTTAGTCTAGTCTAAATCATTAAGTATTAAGAAAATTGTAACATGAAAATTATAGGAAACCACAAACCCTTTACGAGGACTGTTTGAAGATGTACTGAAGATGTTTAAAGAACATGCTTTTAATTAGATCAGAAAACATATTGTAGTATTATAATAATTTAATCTCCTTAAGAATGTGTTGGAACTGTCCGTAACGTTATTTAATACAAATCCTGTGTAGTGTGCTAAAGAAATCACTTTATCCATAGCTATGAATGTGGAAAACAGGTCATACAATTATAAAGTTATTTTAGAAAAAAGGAAGAGGGCCTTTTGTTATATAGACACTCAACACTTTTGTACTCATTTGTTTTTTTTAAAGAGTCCATTTGTCAGGTTTATCAAAATGCAGATAAGAAAAGAACAGTTTGATTGCTTGTGTTCTCAGTACAATCTCTGGCAAGCCTACAGTGTGACCTGTTTTCAAGGTTACACAAGTCTTGCTTTTCCCCTGTTGATATTACATCATTGTCAGTAACTGATTAAGTATTACAGAGACCAAGATAAATATGATTACAAATAGCAAAAGGAGAGGATTTGCTGGAGGAGAAATAATTGAATTACATTTTTTAATGCATATTAATTTTTTATTTATATTGACGCAGAAAAAAGAACAATGGATTCAGGGGGTAGGATCTTAATCAGACCTCTTTGTGTTGTCATAAAGTAGGTGTAAAGGTCTCTCCCTAAGATCAGAGCAGTCACAGCCACAAAAAGATTAAAATAACCACCAAATAGAGATGCAGATTTGTTCAGTGACAGAGATACTGGAGTATTAAGTTTGGTAAGCTTTGTTTGAGAGAGTCCTTTTGGATATGCAAAGCGGACAAACCGTAGCAGTTTGCAGTAGAAGACTATACGGCAACCCAGAAGAGTAGCCTGAGGTGAACTGTGCTGACGTGGAAGTAGGATAGGGTTCTAGTGACTTATCACTTGTGAACTTTGCTAAAATTAAACAGATGTGGACATATTCCAAGCATAATCTCCAAAAAGAAGCTACATTCATAGGTAGATGTTTGGGGAGAGGGGAGAGTCGAGGGTCAACACTGCACCAGCTGGACACTAGGGGGCAGGTGGACATTGAGGGATCCAGGGATGGTGAGGAGCCCCGATCCAATGTAGACTGATTCCATGCAATTGCACCCTTGGAACAGGATGTACATCAGAAACCTGGGGAGCTCCTGCTGGGAGGACTGGGGAAGGGGGAGAGAAAGGGCATGATGGTGCTGTAATGCTTTATGAATGTTTGACCAGAGAAGGATTTTCCCAGTTCCAGGCAGTGTTGTGGACACTGGAACAAAAAAGAATGGTCACCATGGTGGGAGCTGAGAGCCACTTAATTTCTGTTGAGTGATTGAAGAGGTGGTTGCTTTAGAAGAGGTGAGAAAACAACTCCTGTCTTGGCTTGGAGGGGGTGAATATGACAAAGATAAGGTCACCAAGTGTGAGGGACGTCTGACTGCAACAAGACTGCAATGCTGAGTGCTAGTAAAGATGTGCATAGAGTAGTGAATAGTGAGTGAATATTTATATGTTAGAGAGTAATGTACGAGATTATAATTTGACGTCTTCCCAAACTTCTGTTTAATAACACCTTTTATTAGATTATTTTTTCTGGAAGAGTTGGAGCAGAGTTCTGGGTGTATGTCAAAATTCAGAACTGGTTATATATACTGTACTTGGTGCAGATGAAAAGAAAAATATTGTATTGAATGCATTCCTTTAAAGCTTCTCTTTAATTTTGCACTAATATTAAGTAAAACTTGTAAAAATGTAATTAATCAGAATCTTGTCTCAGTTATGCAAAATATAAATTATAACCTTCCATTTTTGGTAACGTCTTCATCCTTAGAGGTTTGTGATGAGGCAGAGCCTGAGCCAGCAGGTAGATTTTACAAGGTGGATTTACACTCTGGATGTTAATGATACATATACCCGGGACAATGTAGAGATATATTAATCAATTTGAAGAGCAAATGTTTGACTATGGGAGGAAATGCACGTGATCATGGAGAGTCCATGCAAATTCCACACTCACAGAATTAGATTTGAACCTACTTGTAAGGTATGATTTGACAGTGCTACCCTCTGTACCACCCATATAAAATATACATATATGGCAAGATCTGCTATGTAATATGTACAAACCAACAGCCAAAATGGCTTCATCATTATTCAAAGACACCCCCATTCAGTGATTTCAAACAGTTTCCTCTTTTTTCAGCACACACAGTAATGTAGGGTTGCTTGCTGGCAACCTCCAGGACATATGAAATATGGACAACTTTAAAAACCTGTACTATCTCTCAATGTCTTGCATTTATAGGACCTGGTGTCTTATCTAACATAGTGTAATGTTGTGTGTAATATTATTTAAATAAATTAAATATATTTAATAAAATTCCAAAAAGTCCTTCAGATTCTTTGTGTAGTGTGCTTATACTATATTTGTCTAGAAAAACTGAGGATGCCCATATGTCCTGACCTTGCTGTTGATATTAAAGGTGTAGAAAAGCAACAGTTACAAGTGGACATTGTGCCTAGTTTTATTTCAGAAACATCTTGAAAAATGCAGATACAGCAGTTCCCTAAAATGAATGACTGGGAAACATTAGCAATTTCTTTCTACATTAGTGAAAGGTTGAACTGTAACCTACTACTGTTGCTCACAAAGATCTTATCTCTTTTGCCTCCTGTCCTCCATTGCATATCAGCATAGTAATTCAGTGATAGGAATCTGGAGGTTTGCTAAACATTAAACAAAATTTATGATAGTCCATAGTACAAGTACATGTCAAAAGGTTGGTACTGTAGCTTTTGTTTAAGGTCTTTTGCTCCTACTTTTTTCCCAGTGTTGTTTTGGACATACTCATGTTAGGTTTTCAGGAGGATATACCTGTAGAGTGCAATATATGATTCACTTTTTAAATGACAAGGAATGATCAAGGTGATTTCTACAATAACATGTTGTGTGCATGTTTCCATATTTATTAGTAAAGTGAAACAGTAGTCATAAAGTAATAAAGATTCACCAGATGTACAAAATTGTTTTATGTCCTAAATAAATCAATATAACAAATTTTAGTGTACATATTTTCTTGATGAAATTATGTAGAAAATATTGTTCTTGCATTACATGATTTAAGAGTAAAGTTACTCTGATTCACTTTTCATTTGCAGACATTTACATGGATTACCACTACTAAAAGTGCTGAAGTTTCAGAAAAAACATATTTTGTTTATTCAATAACCCTTTCTTTGTGGAATGAAAAAACAGTTGTTTCCCATTTGTATTTTAACTGCTTTGTGCTAGCATCATTTTCACCACAAAAGGACAAATATTGAAACTCAATATACAAGTCTAAGTATAAAACATAACCAGTATTCACAGGGGTGAAGGATTTACAAAGATTTCAAAATCCCAAAAAGCAGTCTTAAATACATCTCTTAAAAGCAACAAAATATTTTCAACTTCAAAACTATGTATTTCTCTATAATTATAATTAAGTACAAGTCTTTAACCAAAACATGAAATTAACTTCAAATAATCACAATGCTCAAATGCCTTTATCAAGTGGAACATACTGTAGTAATGGAAATGTATTCGTCTCATAACTTTTCGTTATTATATTGTGCACTGCAATGATATAAGAACTGTTTAGGTGCAGATTAGAAAAGTGAAACCTAAAAACGCTTTTGATTTGCCTTAAAATTATTAGATTACAAATGATACTGTCTGTGTTGACCACAGGTAGAAACCCCTGGGTGACTATTCAGAGCAGGCAGTGAAATCTAACACGGGAGGTCTAACGTCTCTGGGAGGTGTGAATAAAGCAGGGAACCAGTCAAAAGTACATGAGAAAAGAGAGAAGTAGTGAGGCAGCTGACCACCATGACACCATAATCATAATCACCATCGTACTCAGAATAAGAATCTGACATACAACGTTTCAATATGCTGGTAACACTTGTTTAAATTGATTATAACCTATAATACATCAATGGAACAGGAATATAGTACCTGTGCTTTGGTAGTAAGTGAACCTTATTACTGATTAAGTTTTTTTAAATCAGCCTGTTAACAATTGTGTTGTGCAATTTGTTTTCTATCCCCTGAAGTACATTTATTACCACAGTTTAGGTACAGTAAATGGAAAATGACCTTTTTGAAATAAAGCAGCAATTTGTGATGGTGGTCTGCTGGACAATACGGAAACATATATGATGTTAAAATGTAGAATAAAATATAAAATATAGAAAACAGAATAGTACATATATACGTGGAGGTTTTAATAAGAAAATTTTCATAATGCTCATTCATTTTTATTCATACATTTAACTCTATGTTAGCAAAACAAATTTCATATCACAATTTTCATGCTCATCTCTGTGGTGTGATGTTGGGCAAGCTACTCGGCATCTGGCCACACCTACATTCACCTGCCATTCTGCACCAGTTTCCATGGATACTGATCAGACAGGAGTCTTGTACTACCTGGAGGCAATTTGCTGCAATTCCTGCTTCAGATGGTTCAGGCTATTAAGCTGTGATATGACATTGCTTTGGAACTCTGTGATAGACTTTTCTACTGTACGTTCCTAGCTTCGCTGCAACTTTTTGCTGTATGTTTTCCTGGATTTTCTGACCCTTTCTTCACCCCAACTACATTTATTGGACTCCCCGTTTGTGCTTTGTACTGTGATTCTTAGTTTATGAACTCTGCATGTTTTCTCGTCTCTATGGGTTTCCAGTTGTGTTTTGTTTCTGTCTCTACAGGGCTCAGAACCTCACCTGTTTTGGATTCTGAATCTGGGCTGTGTTTTGGGTTCAGTAAAAATTATTTTAAAGCACAGATATAGGTGTGACTCAATGTAAAACTTATCACCTTGTTTTACAAACCGCTGTAAAAACTGGCAACTGTGGCTATATTAGCAAATGTATTGCACATTTTCAAACACGTCGGTTCCACATAAATCCAAGTTGAAGTTGGTAAGGCAATAAAAATAATTAACCTTATTTTATATAGCACCTTTAAAGGTGGCCTCTCAAAGCGCAATGAAGGATGAGTATCAAAAGCTTTCAGAAGTAGACTGGAAAAGAGATGATTCAGCATACAGGAGGTTGCCCTCAGAGACTCTGAATCAGCCCTGAATCAACTCTGAATAGGCCCTGTAATGTAATGAATAGGGATACAGAATAAGGATACATTATGTATACAGATTTTTTGTTATATTATTTGTTTCAATCTTTCTTCAAGAATTGAATCTTTGCACAGACACTTTATTGAATTAATTTCTTGCCCAGTTTATATTAAAGAGCTATTCTGTATTTCAGGACTCTGGCCTGTAACTTTTAAAAATAATATCTAAATTGGATTATTATAATTGTAATGTACTTTTCACTTAGACGTTTCATTAGATTGTAGCCATTTTCATCATTTTATCAGCAGCTCCTTTCCTAGAAAGTGTTCCAAGACACCAGCTTAATTGTGACGAATGGTAATATCTAGCAGGACCTAAGTTAAAGCCAACAGGTGTTTAACAATACAAGGTGTACCTTTGAAATCTAGATTTGATTTAAACCCAACGAAAGCCATCCCCTAGATAGGAGGGACCTCTTCATCTATCTTGGACACATTGCCACACCATGTACAGACTCAAATCATGAAAATGATGGTCTTCTTTAAATGTAAACGAACAAGTAATAGGTTTATTCCATGCTGAAAAGAGAAGAAAGAAAACACAACATTTCAACTGTGGAGCCTTCTTCGGGTGTGAGAGCTCCTCCACCCCATCTCCATCTTTCCAACTACCCCTCAGTTAACTCGTCACTCTGGGATCCTAACCTCCTAACAGGGCCCCTGCTTGATGGAGAAGCCCTTTTTTAGTGGAGAGTAGGATGCCAAAACACCCTATCATTTTAGTTATCATTTTTCATTAGAGGGAGTGGTGAAAATAATAAAGAATGGACTGAGACACTTTGCAAAAAAACAGCATTTACAATGAATGAGAATGAGGGAATGAGAATTTTGAACATGAATGACCAGCTTGTGAACTCCTGTTCAGGTTCTCCTGCCGGATGATTATTTCTGTGGCACCAGATCAATGAAGCGAATGCTCTTGTTTTTTGGCTACATTCTTGCTGTTTGTTATCTTGAAATCTGATTAGTGAATGTTTTCCTTAACACATGAATGAAGCACAGCATGACTGTAGCATTTGAAAATTCCACTGGTTCCTAGTTAAAAAAGAATGTGGCACCATGTTAACAGTTTGAAGTAGAAAAACGATATTACAGTATGTCGAGAATGTTATGAGCTTTCAAACAGATTTTTCCCAGATCAAAATAATAAGGAACCCTTGCCTACCAAAAATAATATTTAAAATATATATTTTCTCTTATTTAGTAAATGCACAAGTAAATATATATTTTAGAATATTTCTTTAATGTGTTTCTATGTTGATCTTTAAATGCCCTTAACTCAAAATGTCTCACAATAGAGACTAATTAAGATCTGTTGGTTACAACCAAAACAATTTGTTCTTTTTTCAGTTTTTGCTAATTTAAATCTTCAAATAGTGGTATTTTATGTATAAAAATAAATGGATGTTATGTCTTGAGTGTCAGTGGATGCGGCAGGTCTGTACCTGATAGGAGACATATACAGTCTTTGTTTCCCTGAAGCAAAGTGCCTCTTCACTTGCTAACCACTAAACATAGATACAATTATTGCAATTTGTGTCTCTTTCGCTATCAGTGTGTGTTCTGTCCCAGCTGTGGTAGCATAGCAACAGGTGTACAATCAATAAACACAGTCATTTGCTTGGCTAGCCTTTCAAGGGGATTTCTTTTGTTTTGAGATGTGGTGCTTGAGGATTGATAGCTGTTTTCCAGATCTGGATGGCAGATTAATTTATCTAGATTTGAGACAGGGACAGTTTATGCAGATGTGACACTGACTTATATTATAGACCTTAATTAAGCTCCAGATGCAGTTACATATCATACATACTGTTTGAAACAGGGAATAATATCTCATTCAAAACTAAATTTTGTTTTTACCAAAAAATGCTACTTGTTAACTCTGCATGCAGATCACATTGGAACATTTCTGCTGTAAAATATCTGCTGCACAACCTGTATTCATTCGCTAGTTTACTCTTCTATCACATTTCATTAGTGATAGACTAGTGAGCAGGAAGGGTGGCACCATATGGCAATTCTTGGGAACTCAAATGCGAGTTGCATCAACATGGCAACTTTCACAATGTTCCCGATTTTGTGATTACTGTAATTCCAAATTTATCATTTTTTCTATACCTTTGATGAATTCATTTTGTAATAGAGATTTAATAACCAGTCTGAGAAATTGGGACTGCGGTTCCCCTTTAAAGGTGTGAATTAGCTGGTTGCTTTGTTTAGGACTTTGTTTACTTAAGATAACTGAGCAAAATGTCTATTTCTGGTCATTTACTATAATGTATTTATGTATAATACATTGTCTTCCTGGACTAAACAACTTGCAAAATAACCCGCCAGGATGGCGCACTTGAATGTTTGTAAATGTAAACTTTACTGTATGTGTGTGAATGATGTAAATATTAATCTCATTCTATGGGTGAAACTATGGTGTGATGATTAGCATGCTGTCTCACAGATCCAGTGCGCTGCATTCACTTCCAGCCTCAAGCATCAGCCTGTGTGGGGTATATATGTTTTCCCAGATTTCCTGGGGAACTGGGAGTCCTCAAGTGGCAGCTGAGTGCTGCTGAAGGTGGGAATAACTGACCAGGGCTCTCAGCAAACACAACCACACTTGAGAGCTCCTGGGCACTTACAGGCATGTATTGTTGCTGGTGATTGTGTAATTGGTGATGAATATCTATTACAGTGCTGTGTTGGTTGTGATACACTGTATGAAAAGACAAGTGGTTGGAAGGTGGGTGGATCAGAGAGGCCTGTCTAGACATCCTCATTTTACCCTCTATGAGATGGTGTCACTATGGTTAGCATTGCTACCTCACAGCGAGGGGTTCAATTACAGATCATGGAGTACTGTATGTTCTTACCATGCTTGCTTTGAGTTCCTCCGGGAGCTCCAATTTCCTCTCTCAGTCTAAAGACATACAGGTTGGTTAATTGTCTTCTGGGAAAAATGGCTGTGGTTTGTGTGCGTGCGCGCGTGTGTGTGTGCCTGTGTGCCTTGCGGACTGGCTCCCCTGCAAACCTGAATTGGACTAAATGTTTAGAAAATGGAGGATGGAGGATGTGAGGTTCAGAGCCATGAGTGTAGAACTGTCAACGGTAAAATCAGGTGAATGTTACACAAAAAAAAAGCAGTTCTAATTTTTTAACAAATGCCAATAAACAAATGAACAGCAGGCCACATGGAATGCTGCTCATGTTTGCTAGCTTATGCTCTCTTCATATGCAACTTCATGCCTTGGCAACAAAGAGCTCATGATAGCGTCACAGCAGCATTCCAGCCTATAAACAGAAGCAGAGGTGACTGAGAGGCTTTGGCAGTGAAATTGGACAGCACACACATTCAGATGACCGAAACAAAAACTTGTTCTTAATTTTAGATGAATGTTTTGAAGGATTTATCAGTGAGATGAGAGATCGTAAACTCAATGTCCATGTTACATCTGCACAACATTTAACACTGAATTTTGAAGAGTGAGCTGTATTTTGCATGTGTTGTATTCAAGTGGGAGAGTGTCTCTGCAATGGTCTGCTTGACCACAAGCTTGTCAGGACTTACCTTCTGAATAGTTGGAACTTGTGCTTACAGATCAAAGGGGTAGGTGCTGAGTTATTATGATTAAAAGTCCAATGGAGTTCACTTTCTGTTTTTCAAGATATTTTTTACTCATCCATTGAAAAGTTTGCTTTATTATAATGGTGTCAAAAGGGCAAGTTATAATGTGGAGCACTTTTAAAGAGGCCATTGTGCCTTTCTTATATGCATCATACATTGTGGCCGATCAAGCTCGTGTGATAGCTTGGCCTTTCACACATGAACTCTCACGAGTGGCAATCACGAGTTCACCAGCGATTCTTGGTTTGTTGTACAACAGACTGTTTGCAAAGACACCTCTGTGGTGGTGCCATGTCACTGCACCTTTTTGTCTTTTTGTGTACCATCTGCTACAACAAACTTGCCAACTGCAACTTTCATGCAAAATTCATGTATTGACAGTGTCCTTTTTGTACTGCATTTATCGCTGAAAGGACAGTTACTGTTTAAATAAGTATTAATATAAGTATTAATTTTTTTAATACCTACTGTATCAAAAAAAAACTTAACTTTTTAGATTTCCAAACTCAAAAAACTTGTAGTGCAAAAACTATATTACAGTATCTGCTAGTATCTTTTCTACAGGAAATAATACAAAACTACCAAGACACATACATTTTAATTATCTTCCTGTTTAAAGTAAATTAGAATCATATTATCTTATGTACAAAACAACACAAAATACTTATTATAGAATAATGAAGGAAAGAATTTTGTTCTGCTTTCCTTTTGTTGTTCTTTAATTAATTATAATTTGTGGTTTAGGCACTTTAAAACGACTTGTGTACACAAACTGTTAAACAGCTTACATCAAGTATATTTTACAATCGAACACTTATTTCCTGCGACAAACTCTGAATCTTGTTACCTACTATTGCAGCCTCCTCGTTTTTTAATATTAGACTAAATTGTATTATTTTATTTTTTACAAGGCAATAGATTTCATATAGCACAAATGCCGTTGCAAGTTTTATTGCAATGCAGTGCATTGCATTCTTATAATACTGGATGTATGTTAGTAATACTGACAGATCATTTTAAATAGAAAGATATAATGCTTTCATCACAAAAATCCACTTATCCTTATTTTGTTGGTTTGTATCTGGACTGAAGGGTGGTAAATCTAAGACCTAATCCAAATATTCAAAATCATCTAAGGCGCTAA
The DNA here is from genome assembly GCF_040954835.1 of Lepisosteus oculatus. NCBI lineage: Eukaryota > Metazoa > Chordata > Actinopteri > Semionotiformes > Lepisosteidae > Lepisosteus > Lepisosteus oculatus. The sequence continues at coordinate 56,537,915 of NC_090697.1, read as the reverse complement.
CAAAGTCAACCCCAAGTCAACACAGCAGACTCCTTCAGTATTAACAGTGCAACGTGAGGTCATAAGTGCAAATGGAAACTGCAAAGAAGTGGATTTAAAGCTACAGTTTTTTACACATAAGATTATGGAGGTGCAGAATAAATTACCTTCTCATTTTGTTGAAGCTAAAACCCTGGTTTCTTTAAAGAAATAGTTGGGTGAGATTCTTGGACCAATTAGCTACTACCTTCCAAACATGTTAAAAGAGCCAAATGGCTTCCTCTCATTTGGCTTTCTATAATGAATTTCCAGAGCTTGCAACAATAAAGGTCTTCTAAGGATTTGTAATCTTTCTTAAGATCTTTGTAGCGAACGTTCTTTCGGGACCCTATGCAGATGACACAATCCGGGGATGAGTAAGGAAAACACGGGGAAAAAGCATGCAGGAGTCGGGAATGAGAAATGGGAAATCCAAGAGGAAGGCAAAAAGTCCAAAGCCAGGCCGTCCATCTGAGACGAGGACAAAGAGGATTAAAAACCGGAAGCGGGATCCGGTGGAGGGTCGGGAGGAATAAGGGGGAAAGGGACCAGACGCTCAGATCCTGGAACTCGCTTGGTACGGGAACCAATGCAGAGCCCAGGACAGAGTGGGCGTCTGGCTTTTAAGGTGGGCTGGAAGGAGGCTGGAACAGGGGGCAGGTGCACAAAATCAAGTCTGAAGTGAAAGAGCCGTAGCGCCCTTAAGGGGGAGGGACTACAATAGTGACAATCTTATTGCAAGGGTCACAGAACATTGGAGCCTGTTCTGGAAGTTCACAACATAAGTTGGTACTGACTGCAAGATTGATAGCATGACTGCTAGCCCATCACAGGGCCACAGAGAAAGTACAGTGCCCCTATATGCAGTACTACATATAGTATATCTCTGGAAGGTGACACCCACACGATATGACATGACCCAAGCTGGATCCTGAAACACCTGGATCATCACGTTAGCCTGCACTAGGGCAAGCGCCTTGACCAGAGTCTCTCTCAGGAAGTCCCCTGTTCATTTACTGTTTTGTAGTTCATTAAAACGCAAAATCACACCCAATCTAATTCTAAAGTTCATTTCCAAGGGTACCCCTTTACAGTCTGGATGTACCACAATAATTTTTCCAGACCTTTTCATGTATATTTGTTGGGGTTGATTTGCAGTTTGAGCAAATATATTCAAGTTGCCTTAAATGAACCACAAGGCAGGATTCAGCAGGACTTCCCACACATTTTTATGTTAGTTCAAAAATGAAACAATATAAAATTAAATGAACAACAAGTTTTTTTCATGGTTTATTTCTGTGGATGCGAACTGATATTTATTATCATAAGTCAATGTATTTTTCCCTGTTAATAAAGGAGAATTGTGCAGCATATCTTTATTCCATTCAGTAGTGCGGCCAAATCTTAATTAATACAATGCAGAGACAAACCACCAAAAAAGATGAAAGGAGCCTGTAACACTGATGCAGAATTCCTCAGTTACAGAAGCCGAAGATGACACATAAATGAGAATACAGTTAGTTTTTCCAAATTGAACAAGGAGAGATTAGGTTTGGGACTCAATGCTCCAGATAATAGTGCTGGTTTGAAGGCAAAGAAGGTGGGGGGGGGGAATGAGGTCCTCAAAAGTTGGAAGCAAAATCCTTAATTGTTGATCATTGTGAGTGTTATTAGTGTAGACTGGGTTTGTATCTGATGTAAAACCTCCAGTATACCTTCTGTGCAGAACTAAGCATGGTTATTGCAATTCCCTGATGTGCAGAGAAGAACACTGAGCTATTTGAAGGAAAGTTGGCACTTCGAGGAGTGGTGTAGGAACAGTGATAAGTTACTCACTGTTGATTGTCAAAGAGTAGTGGGTCAGAAGAGATGGTGGTCTGAGATGAGTGTAAATGGTAGTTGAAATAGGTAAATTTAAAAGACTATTTGCAGATACTGATGAAAAGTTTCTGGTGCAATGCTCTCAAGTATTAGCTACAAATTGACCCAACATCCAGAGAAGAGACACTGTACTGTTTCTTCTGAAAAGGTGTTGAGCTGGAATAGAGGTCCTAGATTTCTGAAATGGGGAAGTCTGAGAACTTGATTAACACAATACATAAAGTAGTTCACATTAATGGGTTAAGACAAAATACCAAAATACTCATAAACATTTGTAAAGTATCTGATTCTTTGATGTTGTTATTTCTCGTGAAGTAATCTTAACAGAAAACAACTACCTCCAGGGCTCCAGGGGTTTGTTCTTCAAGGGTACTGCTTGGCGCACTGTAGTGTTGGTGGCCAGGGCAATTAAGGTACTGTATATGGGTACTCTATAGAAACAGTCTGAGTGATAATGCTTACAAAGCGAAAGTAATTACAGGTCATCACAGAAGCTACACACAAGTACTTACTTACTGACAATGCTATGCAGAAAAAATTAAAAGGTTTTCTCCTGGCTTTTTTGCTGGGGGTGTGTCTGATGATTGCTCTTAAAAACATACTTTTTTTTTCAATTCTTCAAAACTGAAAAATAGAGCATTTGAATTTTGCAAATGTAGGAAATTATCATAAGAGAATACATATGATATTCACATGCAAGCACCTTTCATTAGATTACCTCTTTTCAAAATGATTAATATAAGTTTAAATCATTTGCGATTCAAGTCCTTGTTAGAAACTGGGCCGTAAACATGAATCTTATTTGATTATGTAGAAAACATGCATAAGCCTCATTTTCAGTTACTCTTTGCACAGTAACTGCAAGGTAATTTAGCAATATTTTTTGTAAAAAACATGAATGTGAAACTTATAGTTGGGAATTTGTGTTGCCTATTAAAAAATAGGTAACAGGAGCAGCTGCATTGACACTTCATAATTAAAAGATTTAAACTTTGTTTTTTAATGAACAAGCCAAGTAAAAAACGTTATTGCTTGCAGTAATTACTTATTTTGCCACTAGAGGACCCTGTTCCCCATGTCTTGAAAGAGAGAAAGTATAAAATTGAATGTACTGTAGGAAGGGAACGTTAATGTTCAGGTCATCAGAGCTGAGCAACACCTGCATTATTAATAGTGGATATGTGCTGAATGGCTGGTTATTGTGAGTGGATGTTGGTATAAAACCAAGGCTTGCCTTTTTTAGGCTCCACATTTCACGGAAACATTTTTCTTTCCTAATGCTTTTCAGGATGGAATTAACTTCTTGTTTCAATAATGTATTTCTTTTTAACAAGCATCTTTTTTTTTACTCTCCCCTTATGTATTTACTGTAACATTTTTTGTAGTATACGTGTTGTTCTCAAATTGTACACAAATGGATATTATCATTAAGGGAATTATGACAAAAGTTATCATAGAAATTCAGGGGAAGGTTAGATACTCATCTCTCTCAGTATGCTCGCATACATATGTAAGTCTTCCTGTAGCACATGTCTCTCATATCCCTCCTTCCACCCCATCTGTACCCCTGCAGCAACTCGCTGGCTCAATCATCTTAGTACTCTCAACCGTGCAGGCTATGCCAAAAGTACACTTTACTGTACATATCTCATCTATCTTACATCGATTAGGATCTAACTGAACTACTGACAAAGCCAGTTTGCTTGAGACAGCCCACATTACAAAGAACTGTAAAGAACTGTAAAGCATATTACAGTTTATTAAAGGCTTCACTCTACTTCTGAGAATGGTATACCTTTACTAACACAAATGACAGGAATGTGTGCAGTGTCCACCCAGGTATTAAGCAAATACGTGTATTGCATTTGTTTTGTAAGCTGAAAATGTGTACATAAAGCTACTTTACTTATCATCTGTTTAGCGTTAAACATTGTTTGTAACTATAGCAACTGAAATGCTTCTTAGGACAGGAGGACTCAGCAAGGCTGGGGACAGTAGCACGAGTTTACAGCAGTAGTGATATCTCGTATACTGAACTACATTTTCTGGTACAGGAGGGTAAAAGTGATGGCTCTGTAGCCAGCTCTGCTTACCACTAAGATGTCCTGTGACATGTAATTCAAAGGCTGCCGACACTCGAATTAGATCCAGCGTGGGTTGTCTGAAAAGCTCTGATGTAGGTTAGTAAGCAGCCGCTGTCTTTCGTACTGTTGGTGGTTGTACTGCACTGTGCTATTTGTCAAGAGTGAGCATCATTAGAACATTGAACCTCTGAAAAGTTTCCTGTGTTATACTTTGTGAAAAAGAAGAGTAAGGCACAGCAAAATCACAGTACTGGAAATATACACCAGGTACTGTAACCATGATACACATCTGTGAAACTCCATGGCAAACCAAGATTAAATACATGCATAAACCCCAGAAAAAAATGCAAAGACTGCACAACTTATTTAGAAATATAGCCTGGTAAACATGCTTTAGGGTGTGGAGTTTTTTTTTATTTGAAGTTCCTGTTAATCTTTGAAATACACAATAGTTTGTGCAAATACAAGTATGGATTTTAGACTCTCGATTCTGGTACGTCAACTATTTGTCTCACAGCACCGGTTTCTTCTTAGATACCATTGTGCATTCATACGAAAGTGATGGCAATCTTGGGAGTAATCAAGTTTTTTGACCTTGTATTATTTTCCCATGAAGGTGGACTCAATATAATTGTTATAGATTGAAACTGAACTAAGGTCTATGTCCCTCTGAGAGATAGCTGCAATTAAGGGGAGCTGGCTAGGTGTACAGGGGCAAAGTCTCTGTATCCCAGCTTCTGATTGGGTGCAACACAAGTGCTGGCGGAGCTAAAAATAGAGATTGTATATAAGTCCTGAGCAACCATGAGGCTTCTGGAATGGCACAGGGCTGGGGGCCAGTGTGGAGTCTTGATAGTTCAGCAACTCAGTGCATTTGATAAACAGAATGTTCTGGAAGCCTGATGTGTCCTCTGGTGCCAAATAAAACATCTATTAAACTTTTTTTCAGATGTGATCACTCAAAAGCATTGACACTGTTGCTGAAAACATAGGGAATGAAAAACATGTGTTTTTAGTAACTGTAATAATTAAATATAATACATATTTATCTCCAAGATATGAGTAATTTGAACTTTCTTATTGTTTTGAGAGAAAAGGAACAACACTGACAAAGATTGTAATATGTCAATGGTTGGTTAAGTGATATTTCTTGAATTGAGTAATCTTATAATTTGAACAAAGTAAATACATCATAAGTTGCTCAACAGGCATCCTTACCCAGCGAGACAATATTTAGGCAAAAACACATGAAGTAAATAGAAAAATAAATAATTTCAAAATGATATTTTGATTAAAATGAAAGTGTGGCAGGCACACTTTAAAACGGACAATGGCTGTGTAGAGCAGGGTTAAAACAATGTTCATCGAGTGGCAAACACTGTGTGAGAAAGTGCTGATTTAGTAAAGAAGGAATGTCATTAACAGACATTATCGTTTCAGTTGTTCATGTTTACAAAGGAAGTACTGTACAGTGCTGTGTATGCTATTGATTGCTTTTCCTGGAGAAAGTGTTTGGTTATAGCTTTGCAACTTTTGTCTTCTGTGACATGTCCTGTTTTATAATGAAACATGGTTTCATGAAATCTAAATGGGCAGATTTTGACATGAAACAGCAGCATTGACAAAGTAACTTTTTATTTACCTAATGGAATAATAATTGAAAATTAAAAAAAAGTATTCTTTAAATCAGTGGTCCTAATGGTTTTCATTCCAGCACACCTTAATTAGATAATTGAAGTCTTGCTTGATCTAAGAAGCCGCTTCATTGGAATTACTGCATTTTGTTTCTAGTCACAAGTTTGGAATTTGTTTTCACTTACAAAATACAATGGTTGAAGAATCCAACAAGAGCTACAGTAGAAACAAACAGATCAAATTAATCTCATCTAATCATCACAATGAAGGGTTTGATTCTGCAACTGGCAGGTTGACTGGAACAAAAATCAACAGGTGTTTGGGTCATTGGGCCCAGGATTGGGAACCACCTCTTTAAAGCAACTCAGTGTCATTATGAAGTTATATTTGTAATCTCTCATGAAAATGTTTCATTAATAACTGAATAAAGGCTGAAATATCCACTCAAATTGCTTCTGTTTTTTTTAATATTAAACTGGTAATTATAGTTGGAAATACACTATTAAGTTATTTCTGTAGAAGTAAAGCTTTAATAACCAGGGAGCTCATAAAATCAAACAGCTGTGATAAAACAAATGCCAATTTTGTGTCATCAATTATTCACAGAGTGAATGCCAGAATTTTCCAGAACTGTTTGTGGATGCTCATTAATAATGAATATTTCTCATTCCTTCACATGATGTTTTAGAGCAATGTGCTCTAAATTACAAAATACATTAAGAAATGTATAATTTATTATTCTCACATTCATCTTTTGAATGCAATAAGATGCCTTTTCAACAACTCATGTGTAGAAAGAGCAGGACTTCTATTATTTAAGTATTCAGACAGTAAGCTAAGGGGACAATATTTAACTATGTTCTTTTTTATGATATTGGATCAAAGTTATAGGTGCACATTAATTCATCTGATTATGAGGTTAGTTCAAGGATGTAGCCTTGTAGTTCAGGATCATTTGACAGTACAATTAGGTTAGACAGTTGTTTTTATATTACTGTGACAGTACTTCTGTGAATTAGTGCTTGTTTTACAATGCAGCTGGTTTTACATTTGTGAAATTGTTAACTGCTGTTTTGCTTTGGGTGCTTTGAAAATTAAATGCTTAAGGCATTAAAGGTGTTATTGTGGCCACAGGTCAGTGGATACTTTTTAGGAATTTTGACTTAGGCAATATAGGGTACAAGATAAACTACCAGGAATCATGCTTTTGTTTATGGTGATCTATATTTACCTTTTTCTATTTAACGTCTGTGCAGGTTTTTACCAGTTTTTGGAGTTAAGCCAGAATCAGAGATCAGGACACAGTTAACAGGTCCAAATTGAGTTTTACTGCCATTCGGTGACAGGATGAGCCCTCCTGTTCTTGTAAATGATGTCAGTGTCAGTGTCAGTGCAGGGCAGAGAATTCTGGAGGATCTAAATTTAGACTGGACTGGCTGGAATGTCCTAACCCCCTCCTAGCTCACTGGTGCTCTATCTGTCTTTATTTAAGGAGCTGTTTATATTGATGATTTTTTTTTATTTCTCTTGCACACTTCTTACATATTATAATTGCACGGATGGCCATATTTTATTCTTGCTTAGTTTACAAGTGATATAACTGTATCCTGCACAAAAATTAAGTGTTAGAACTTATATACTTGAGTGTAGCATATTGTTTTTGACTGGTTTGACTTGAACATGAAGTACCGATGGAGATGATAGAGAATGTTTTACTGGACTTACACCACAAAAACACTAGAAGGCTGAAGTGTTTGGTTGAAATGTGGAGTTCTACACCATTAGTCTGACAGAACCCTTAAATGTTTCTGTGATCAAAGCCTTATTTGCTTGGGTGTTTATTGATTTACTGTTTTCAAATTAAAGCACTTCAAATGCAGCTGCTGTTTTTGGACTTGGTCATAGCCAAATGTGTAGCAGTGATCAACTAAATGTATGCTTTTCAGTAACAGTTGTCTGTTACAGTAATTATGGTGTAAATTCATAAGAGCTTGTAACAAAGTACAGTTATTTTTAGGTCCTGGGCTAGGAAGACTGGATTTTTTTTGAAGACTTAAAAAAACATCTATTTGATCATTAATGACCCATATTATTCAAGACCTTCCATATCCCTTACTGGCAGTGCCTTTCATTTTCTGTTTTCTAAAATTATATTCCCCTGTTAACTTTGATCAAAAGACCCTTTTACAGCTTCAGTAGAACAACGCTGTCTTTTATCTTCCATTAAAAATTACTTCACCTGTCATTATGTAAGATCAGAGCAGTGGTTATTGATCTGACATTAAATAGGGTCTTTACAGTATTAAGTTAGTGAACCAGTGTTATTCACATGTAGCACAGAGTTAGAAGCTTATTTAAAAAAACAATATGTACAGTATGTCTCACACATATAAAACAATAGGCTAGTATAGGATAGTAATGTTTATGTTACTAACATACAGTAAAGGAATGGCTTTACTATACAGTAAAAGTATGGCTTTGTTTACCATAGTAATTCTAAACAATGCTGATTTTACTATGCAGAATTGTACATTGTGCATTTACTTTGCTTTGCAATGCTTAGAAATATAAAAATGTAGTTCACAACAGTTTAATTGTTGTTTACAACACTTTACTCAGTGTCTATCACGATAAACCCTAGTAGAGTCTTGTGAAATAAATGCTATCCTATAAAACTACAAAAAAAAATTCCAGAGAACCTTTACCATGCAAAACCCTCAGCATCTGTTTTCTGTTGTTTTTTTTTATGTGAAGCTTCACTGTCACATGGTGAGCTGAGGGGAAACTACTTATTCATGAACGCAGACTTGTGAACAGAACTTTGCATACTCTTTGAAAAATCGTAGGCTATGTAAATAAGCATCCGATTCAATTTGACATGCAAATCATCCCATTTATTGTACTGTATGTCCAATTGCTATGACAAAGGAGGGAACCTACCTTTTGCCCACCATTGTCAGTGACTTACATTAGATTGAATGGCTACTGTGAGACTGGAAAGTGAAGAAGTTTTCTAGCCTGATGCTTGAGGGGAATGGCTCCTCCCTCTGTTTCAGCCTGCTCTCCACCTACAGTAGCTTCCCTCCCAGCTATTTTTGGCTTCATTCTGACAGCAAGGGTTGTTAGTGCTGACAGCTGTGCACAAGGTAAAAACAAAACAACACTACACAGACACTTGTTGCACTTTGCTGAACTTTTATGCCAGGATTTGTTTTTGATCACCTTTTTCTATGTAAAATAGATCAAGATACACTGAATCGCACTGGAAAACCTGAGAGAAAGCACACAGGTGCCATCCACAATAGCAGGTGGCCAACATTAAGAGAATGTGAATGCTAAATCTTCTGTGTTGATTTACTGACAACGCTTAAGGGATACCTTTTTTTTCAAAAGAGTTACAACAATGACAGATTCCACATCTTCCAATGGAGAAGAGAAGGACCCTGATATTGAGCTGTTTGTCAAGGTAAGACAGATAGTGTTTACTAGAGTGCCATCAGAGTTACAGTTACAGAGTTACACCACTGACTACTGTAACTCAGAAAGGTAAATTGCAAGCACTGCGTTTAAAGCTTTTTAAGCAATTTAATGGGTGGAAATAATATAATATAAATATGCTATCGCAAGAAGTTAATTTGCTGACTTTTTTTTCAATTCGCCTTTGTAACCCAATATATGTGCTAGAATTACTGAAGCATGTTCACCAGCAGCTAGTGTTGATGTTTTACACTGCCTATTCTTTAAGGCTTAAGAAGGCTTTAAGGTATGTGTGTCTCTTAATACCCATTAAGACTGGGTGGGCTTCTTCACCTTTTCATTATTCGTAGTTTGCTTTAGAAGCAAAAGTAAATTTGAAATTGCCAGCACTTTAAAAGGTAACCATAAGGACATACAAGCTATGCTTTACTGTTTATTTGCATTATGACAGTCTTCTTCTTATATAAACTGTGATAGCAGTCTGAGGGGATTAAAATTTTATTGACACACCTTCACACTATTTTTAAAACAGTGGTTACCCTTTCTTCACAGAAACAAACACTGTGATATGCTTATTTCAGAAAAATAAATGGCTGTTGTATGACACTTGCCTGCATCTCTCTAAGGAGCTGACTAAAGTACCTCTAGCAGGATCTGAGAGGTGTGCTCACAACCGAAGACTTTAGACTCTCAGATAAAGCCAAAGTCCTCCTCTCCTTTGGCTGTTGGTTACATTATTCATTGTTTCCTACATTAACTCAGTGACATGTCCTTGCAGGAAATTTCTATGATATTATTAATATGCATTTAAGAGAAGAAGGGGTTGGAATCTTTGTAACACAAAGATCAAAAACTGGTGATTTAAGACAGTCAAAATGGGGTTTATTTTTAATGGGAAAGAGAAACATTTCCATTACTTTTAAATTTTATTTAAAACTTTTCAAAAAGTTTTGAACTGTAATGCTTTTGGCATTTTGCACTATGCTGACAGAAGTGAACGCTCTGCAGTTTATCATTGTTGGCTCAACTGGATTAGAATGGTGGAGTGTACAAAGTCCATGAAATGGGATGAGAGTTGGTACTGAAATACAGTATATGGTACGGGGATGTTCAGGAACACCACCAGTATCAATGTGGCAGGGAAGAAAGAGTCAGGATTGACCAGGATGTTGTCACATTTGTGGGTAGTCAATTCCTGACACTTTAATGGGACATTTCTCACCGAAGAAAGGGCCTGCACTATGGGTTCCCATAGTGTCTTGCTTTCCAAAATAGAACAGACAGAAATGAGATAAGATAAGATCACTTTAGTAGCCATATACAATTTCTTGCATTAGGAATTTTGTCTTTTTGCATACCCCGGCTTGCTCTCATACAACACACAGTCAGGGAGAGAGAAAATTGGGGTCAGAGTGCAGGGTCAGCAATTTATATGGTGTCCCTGGAGCAGTTGGGGTTAAGGGCCTTACTCAGGGGACCAAAGGAGTAGGATTTCTCTGCTGGCCATAGAATACGAACCAGCAACCTTCTAGCCAAAGGGGCAGATCCTTAGCCACAGTGCCACCACTCTGCTCCAACCTTTGTCTTTATGCTGGGAAAACTTTATCAAGCTCTTATTAGTATTAAATGATCTTTTTGTGTTGGGTAGAGGATCTGAGGTGTAATTTGCATCTTCTGGTTGTGAGTGACTAGAAATAGAATTTACAAAGGTTAACTGATTTCTTTGATGTAAGGAAGTTGAAAAAACATGCAAAGAAGGGTGTTGTTACTGACTACAATGTAGTCCTTGATTCAGAACAGTCCTTCTTTTCAAATTGCACAAATAGCACTGTGTTCCAGCATTTAAAAAAAAAAACTATTTTCTCCAAAATACAAAATGCAGGTATTGTAATGTAATTATATGTTTTTGTATAAATTTGTAGTGGTGGCAATTTGTAGGGGTGGCATAGATGCAGTGCTGGGGACCTGGGTTTAATTAATAGTGTGTTATATGTGTGGATTTTCATGTTCTTTCAGTTTTTGCATGGGTTTCCTCTGGGTGCTCTGGTTTCCTCCCACAGTGCAAGGACGTACTGTACTGGTAGGTCAATTTCCTACTGGGAGAAATTGGCCCTAGTGTGAGTGTGTGTGTTTGTATCTATATGTATATGTATCTATGTGTACCTTGCAATGTACTGGTGGTACAATCTGTGTGTATCCCACTTTGCAACCATTGCTTGCTGGGTTAGGCCCTGGCTCCCCCATTACCCTGAACTGGGTAAAGAGATAAGCAGATGGATGGATGATAGTAAAAGTTGTGAATGGGTGAATGGATAACTGGAAACAAATATCCTCCAATAACGCACTGACAGCGAAGCATACACCAAAAAGGAAAGCTAGTGGTATTTTGTCATGGAAAATCTGTGCACAGGTTTCCCTCGCAAATCAAAATTACACATCCCAAATTAGTTTGATGACATTTTTTGGGAATGGTAAACGTCATCACCTTTAGTCCTAAAATACATCTCTGGCCTTTTGGTGTTATGGTCAAGAGCAGCAATATGGCACTTGATCTGAACAAGCAACTGAACAAGAAGGAACAATCCTTCTGTTAGTCACTGTTTCCCTTTGAGAGTACACTAGGATATAACATTATCTAATAATGTTTTCCTTCCTTTACCCTCAAAACATTTATGCAGGAATTTAGATTTATCATTGAGATGTTTCCTACAAAATTACTTAGTAATACATAATACCATAGTAAACCATAGTAAACAGTATCGTGCACTCTAAAACTGTGGTCTTTAACCAGATAACTGACATGTTCTTAAAGCTGTATTAGTTTTATAGCATAGTGTTTCCAGAGCTTATACATCCATAGATAAAACATTTAGAAGAAAACAGCAGATTGTGATGACAGGGTGTCTTTTAGTGCTTTCATGCAGTGTTTTGTCCCTGAGACCTATGTAATGGAGTCCTATGTTCTATGAAACATTTCAGTGAAATATAGTTTTTCATTATACAATGACATTTACAACTGTAACCTAGAGAACCTGTAGTCTGATTTTTGTAATTGAGTTGTGCAAGAATGGTAATTTGGTGTATAACATACTGTATAACCTAACAGCTTTGTTCAAGCACTGCCTCTGTAGTTCAGTATGGTACTGGTAATAAGCTTGTGTGTCAGATTAAATAAAAATGAACTGTATTCTTTAAAGGAACAGGTAACGGGTTTATTACATGCTAAAAAGAAAAGAAATGAAGCACAACGTTTTGACTGTGGAGCCTTCTTCAGGTGTGTCACCCATTACCTGTTCGTTTTGCAGCCTACGCATGCTGATGCAGCTACTTCCTTGAACTACTGTATTCTTCAGATACAGTACTGGAAGTGAAAAATCTCTAAGGAGAATTACCATATCATGTAAGTCAAATAAAACAGGAAACAACCAACTAAAACACTGACTAAATACATTGTCTGGAAAGCCTATTATATCTGCTTAGAGTTAATGAGTTAATGCTTTAATTGTCATGAATTTGGACCCTTTTACCTTTAAAGCAATCTATTAGAATTATAAATTATAAAAATTCAGAGGGACACATTTTCCTTGCCTAAGCCAGATAAATGATATTGGGGTTTTGTTTAGGTTGTTTTTAAAGTTTGTTTCTAGATTAGTGATTTAAAGAGCTTTACTCTTATTCAATAAGGCACTCTAACATACATTAAGAAGAGCAATAAAAACATAATTAACTTTGCTAAATAATAACTTTCAAAAGCAACTCTGAGCTTAATTATGCTTGGCCAAAACTCTTCATTTATAAATTGCCAACATGCAGGACTTGTGTCAAATGAAATAATGGAAAGTATAGATAGCAGCAGACCTAAAAACAGCTCAGAGTCACAGTAGAAAGTTAGTTTCAGTGAAAGGGAATCCTGAATTAATTACACAGACTGACATGAAGGCCATATCCCTTTACCAGTATCAGGGACAGACTTGTCCTTAAGGTGTTGAAGACTTAGAAAAGAAACAGCTGCGTAAATCTCTTTGAAATCCTTCATATAGGATACCTTGGCTAATGTTAACTATAATGTGCAGAATTTACACCTTTAACTGGCATAATCTGTGGACTTATTGTCCATGACATTTGCTGATTCTGAGAAGAATAGAAATCAGGAAAACAACAAGAGTCAGCATTTTGTAGGGTGCTATCACAGAATGTTCAGAAACACACACTAAAAAATGGATCGATTCTCTTTCCTCTGTTGGATTTTCTGTATAACATTGGTGTAAGCCTTTTGGATAGGTTGACATTGTGAAAGTGAATCTGTTTTTTGAGTATTATAGTTAAATATTAAACTTTCACTACTGTGTAGTTCATGACAATTATTCAATACTGCACTTTTATACTTAACGTTTCCACCATATGTGCATAACAAATGCCATGCAAATTCTTGTCTATGTAGTTGTTGTTTGGAACAACAAGGCCTGAATCAATCACTGCTGTAGAAAACAGGATAATGTCTTTCTTAAATGTCAGGGTTTTTAAAAATTAGTTTGTCATTTCTATTGGAAGCATTAACATTATTATCTATCAGTATCTTGGAATGTCAACATTTTGCATCAGAGGTGCAAACAATATGCCAAAATATTCTGGGAGAGCGGATTCTAGAAAATAGATGCTTGATTTCCCCAGTGCTGATGGAGTGGTATCTGTCTTTTGTCTGGCAACCAGTGATGATATATGGTTTCAGCAAGGAGAGAATTAATCCCAATCATCCTTCACTCTGACTAATGAAGTCTGAACTGCATAGTGCATGGTTCTAGGACAATGATTTCCTGAAGTTCATCTTTGATGAGCTGTGAAAGGAGTTTTATTGCGAGGGAATTGCTAGTGTGAATGACAAATTCACAATGAACATGGACATGGAACCTGGTTCAAGGGGAGAAGCAGGGGTTAACAAAGTAGCGAAAAGTAGCACCCAAATCCCACGGGGAACCCAAGTGGCCGATTGGGTTGGCTGACTCGGCAGCCTCTGGGATGTGAAAACATGACCACCCCTAACTCACAGAGAGTCGGTAGAGAGGTGCTGCCTCGTGACTGGGAGCTAGGCCCTCAGGGGTAGGGAAGGAGGAGGAAGACTCCCCAGACTCCCTGAGAGTCGCTTTGAGAGGTGCTGCCTCATGACTAGGCTAGGCCCTCAGGGGATAGAAAGGAGGAGATAGTCCCTTGACTCGCTGAGAGTCGCATGGGAGGCGCTGCCTCATGACTGGGAACGAATCCCTCAAGGGGGAAGAGAAAGAACCCCTGACTGGAGAAATCACTTTTGGGAGGCGCTGCTCGAGGGGTTGAGAATGACGAGAAAGCTGCTCGAGAAGGAAGTGAAAGACATTCCCTGACCCGATGAGAGTCACTTTTGAGGAGGTGGCTAGCAACTGTGATAAACCCTCAGGAGACAGAGGGAACGAGAGTTAAGTAAGTAAGAGCTACGGAGAATAATGTGGCCGGGGGTCCCCTCTGGCTCGCACTTGTGAACCTCCCCAGAAAGGGTCGAGGTGGCGCTGCCATCCTGAGATCGGGGAAGTAGTTACAGTAGTTAATGTTGCAGTAACAGATTTTCACAATTAAAAATACTCACAATAATAAACCATAAACCATAAGATTTTATGTTGCTGATATGGCCAGGATTTGAAGAATTCAAAGTGTTACATTCCTTTAGGAAAATTGCAAATTATTGTCTTTGATTAGGTAAAACACAGTAACTGTACAATACCTGTACAATAACACAATACCTGTACAATAACACAAAAACACAGTAACTGTACAATACCTGTATAACAATTACAATTTATGGACAAGGTAAAAATCTTTGGAGTAAAAGACACATGTAACTTAAGAGTCAAAGTTACTGTAATAATATTATTTACTGTAAAATTAAGAGTAACACAAATGAGCTCCACTGCATATCGATGGTCTGTTGGGCTCACCTGTATTAAACTAAACGGTTATTGAAAATGGTTGGATATAAAATGGAGTTTGCCCTCAGTTCTTGTTCTTCTGTCTAATCAAAGATTCTGAGGTGTACGTAAAATAATAATAATAATAATAATAATAATAATAAACTTTATTTTATATAGCGCCTTTAAAGGTGGCTTCTCAAAGCGCTTTACAGGATGACAATAACAATAAATAAGAAGACTACAACAATAAATAAGAAAATTTCACAAGACAGGACACAATTATAATTACAACAATACAACAATAACAATAGAGGAGACCGTGGAAGATGGTATTAAGAAGAGCAGAGGGGTGAAGAATGGAACCAGTTAAGTAAAGGCTTTTCTGAAAAGGAGGGTTTTGAGTCTGGATTTGAAGGAGTTTAGAGAAGGTGACTCTCTAATATCCTTGGGCAAGGAGTTCCAGAGCTTGGGGGCATAGCAGGAGAAGGCCCTGTCGCCCATACAATGTAGACGGGCTTGGGGGACAGTAAGGAGGGCAGAATTTGAAGAGCGGAGGTTGCGAGGTGGGGAGTAGGGCGATAAAAGTTCAGACAGGTATTGAGGTGCCAAGCCATGTAAAGCCTTGTAGGTGAGCATGAGGATTTTAAAGTCTACGCGGAATTTGACCGGAAGCCAGTGCAAGGACTCCAGGATAGGAGTAATGTGAACACTTGCACTAGATCTGGTCAGGATTCTGGCTGCTGAATTTTGGACATACTGCAGCTTGTTCAGAGTAGATTTAGATACCCCAGGGAGCAGAGCATTGCAGTAGTCAATTCGAGAGATAAGCATGACTTCAGTCTTGTCACAGTTAAGATGAAGGAAGTTTTGAGTCATCCAAATTTTTATGTCAGAGATGCAATTAGATAGAATAGAGACAGCCACATCAGTGTCGGGTTTGGTATGGATGTATATTTGAGTATCGTCAGCGTAAAAATGAAAGCTGAGGCCATGTGATCTTAAAAGCTGACCAAGTGGGAACATGTAAATGCTGAACAGCAAGGGGCCCAGTATTGAGCCCTGAGGGACACCAGACTTGACAAGACCAATTTCAGACCTGTACCCATTGAGAGAGACAAAGTGACAGCGATCAGTGAGGTAAGACTTAAACCATTTGAGGGCAGTGTCAGAGACTCCAAACACAGTCTCGAGACGAGAAAGCAAGATGTTATGGTCAACAGTGTCAAAGGCAGCACTGAGATCAAGAAGGATGAGTATGGAAAGAGAACCAGAATCAGAAGCTATTAGGAGATCGTTGGTGACTTTGACTAGGGCGGTTTCTGTGCTGTGAAGTTGACGGAAGCCAGATTGGAGGGGTTCGAAAAGGTTGTTTGTCATGAGGTGGTTATGTAACTGAAGTGTGACAGCACGTTCTAGAATTTTAGAGAGAAAGGGTAAAATCACTAAGGTTTGTCAATAACAACAGTAATGCTGTACGTATTGTATCACATATTATGTGTACAGCTTTTAGTGTACCTTCTCTATTCCAGTGAAAAGTAAAAGTTCATTATAACATGACTGTGAAGGATTGGCATGTTAATTAATAATTGGCAGAAATTCATAAAGTCATCTAATTTGCAATGGTCCTTTGGTCTTTAGCTGAAACCTAATGATTGAAAGATTTAAAGGTTAATGGGGATACTGCAAACATGGCTGAGATGGCTATTGGGATTTATACATTTTTTTTCTTACTAGAAAAACAGAAAACAGAGTGAAAGTGCTAATCTAATGCCCCAAGTGTACTTTAGTCCTAGGAGGTCAATGTTTTGATGACATTTGGGCCAGTATTTTATGAAGGATGCAAACATGCTTCTTGACTGTCTGATGATTTGTGTTGTGTTTTTGCTTTGTTAACTGGGGTCAATGTCTAACACTCCCACACTGAAACACTAATTAGCTGAACATGCAATTTTTAGCATACAAAATTAAATACAGATCAGCTGTGTAGGGTATTTGCACAGCCCGGAGTCATTTAAATACACATTTTTCTTAAAAAGGTGTTCAATTCCTCACATTTTTAAAGTTTTAAAATTTTACAGTGCAGTACATAACTGTCAGTTGAAGAAATTCTGTAAAAAAATAGTTAAATTCTGGTCTCCTAAGGATCGGAACATCACATCTACAGTATGTACAGTATCAGCTGCAAGGCACATACATTACAACATTGCCATAGAGTGCTCATTTCGTGGCTCTGCAGTTTTGTAGATTATTAAATGTAACTCAGATTATAATCTCAGATTAAACCCTGTAGTCTGCATCTTTCTGACAGATCTCTGATATTAAAATAAGTGAGAGCCAACATCTATCATCCAGTTTTACTGTATGTTCACCTTGTCAATAATAAAAAGGGTTGCTTTTTTATCATTGATAAGACAGTGTCATCGAAGGTTAAGAAAACGAGGAGGAGGGCAGAAGAAACACAGAGAAAGAATAGTTATGCTGTTTTATCTGGTCAGATTGTAATCCGATCATGATTAATTACATTAATTATTAGTTTGCTAAAAAATGACATTGTATCCTGTAAACATTTTTTGCATTTTTAATGTGTCTGAATTGTAAGCAAGCATTTCATTACATATTATGTGCAGTACAGTATTTCACAATATTTTGCAGCCGTTTTATATGCATATAGGTATACAGTCCTTTGTACCAATGCTAAGAGGCTCATATCCTGATTTTTCAGTAACACTCAGATTAAAACAGCTAACCAATACAGTAGTCTTTATCTTCAGCATAGCAATACTTGTTTTGATTGAGTCATGCAGATGTGGACAGGAGACTGAATGGATGAGGACCTGTCCTTCTCTTAACAGCAACACATTGATTGTGTTTCTTCTGGTTTCATCTATGAGACCAACACACGTTTCAGTCGAATGGCAGCCAATACAGAGCCAGTGGCACATGACAGCTATTATTGCCTGTTATTTTCCAGATCTTGACTGACAATTTATCCCAGAGCTGTATTGAGTTACCACTGTTCTTTTGCTTCCATTCATTGGATAAATAGAAGGTTTGAAACAAAAACAGATTGAATGTCGTTGGGGGTAAATCATATTGTCTTCTCTTTTAGTGTCTGGTAGTGAACTTTTGTAATTGGGGTATTTATGATGCTAGCTAGCAGATCAGTGTGCCAACTTCAGTTTGCAGCACGTACAGTATGTATGTGAATTTGAATTTCACACTCAAAGAACTACTGAAATACATTTTATACACAGAAGTGTAAATAAAAACAAAACAAATTTTGATTTAATGTATCTAAATTTCAAGTTGTTAGGCTACAAAATGTTGTTACTTTGGAGGATGTTTAGACATTTTATAAGCACTGAACATGTGTCATCATGATGAGACATTTGTCAAAATCAGTTAAATTGAGCCCTTTTGTTTTCGATATTTCATATACATTTAGTTACGTAAACAATGGCTGTAACATTTAAAAAAACTCAGGATATATGTAATTACGAGATTTGAGACATTTGATCATACTCTCTGATTTTCAGCTCGAAATTTCAACAAGTCAATTAAGCAACTATAATGAACTGGGTGTACCTATTAAATAAGGAACCAGTTATCCAGCTGGTGAACAACATATTTACTAATCCGTTAACACTAACACCCGGGCTTATCCAGAGTAACAGGGGGAGCTGGAGCCTATTCTGACGAGCAATAGGCACAAAGTGGGATACAACATGGACAGGATGCCAGTCCATTGCAGAGCACACACAAACACAAACATGCACACAATCACAACAGAGTCAATTCTCTGAGAATCCAATTAACCTACTAGTATGTCTTTGGACTATGAGAGAAACCGATGTGAAGAACATACAAACTCTACACAGGTAGTTCCCTGGAATTAAACTCAAGACCCCAGCATTTTAAGGCAACAAGGCTGTCCCCTGCACCACTGTGCCATCCTCATATAGCTAATAATAATAATAATTGTGTTCTTTCTGCTGTTCATAAGTCGTAGCCTGCTGTTCATAGCCTAAAAGGAACGTTGACACAGACAGCTTAAAAGAACTACAGTATGTGGGTAAATGATATAAATGATATAAATTTATACAATGCTGGAAGGTAGTGACAGACTCAGGTCAGAGGAGTTCATTTAGGACGGAAGCTTGGAAACACTTCTTTACATACATGCTTGTGGTCAGGATTACATCAGATATCTCTCATTTATTTGACGGACAACCAAATAGGATGGGTTTCAGATTGAATTTTTTTTTTGCATATCCTCTGTATTTCAAAGATTGTACAACATTAGTTTAACGAGTTGCAGTTATCAAAATCAACAAATAAAGACCAGCAAATCAGCAAAATAAACACATTCTGTTTTCATTTTTCTCATAACTTATCACAAGTTGTAAATGGCAATCTATAGTATTTTCCAAAAAAGTACATCAGTTATCCATTTTATATAAAATTGAAAACTATTGAATGATGGTGCCTGTCTTATACGGATTATATTAAAAACAATAATATTCATAATGGGCAGATTCTTAAGGAACACATTTGCTATTTCTCTTAGGAAATCATTCTGCTTTCCTGTTAATTAATATTTATGCTTATATCTCAATGTGTTCGTCAAATATGAAATTTTACCATTGTTTCTTTTATAAGGATTTTAAAATCTGATTTTCAGCATGTTTTCTTTTCTGTATACATCTAATGAGTGCAATAATTAGAAAACCATAATTGAAACCTTTCCTGTTTTTTTCCTCACAATTTGTTTTATTTGGTACAATGTATATATTGGAAGATTGGATAGATATTTTTTTTACCCAATATTTTCTTATGCACCAAACCCAGTCTCTGGGACTCTCAGGCTCTAAAACAGTTTTACTTTGTGTATTTTTTCTGCTTTTAAAGAATTATAGTTTCAACCATACATGGTTGTTTAAAATACAGTATATTTTATATGTACTGTATATATTGTCATATTTTAGATTGGTGGAATTCTGCATGGGCAGCAGTAGTGCAGTTGGTAGCATTGCTATCTTGAAGCACTGGGGCCCTGGGTTCAACTTCAGACCTGGGGTGCTATCTGTGCGGAGTTTGTATGTTCTCCCTGTGTTCCTCCGGGTGCTCTGATCCTCACACAGTAGTAGGTTAATTGGCTGGTTCTGGTTTGAGTGTGTGTTTGTGTCTGTGTGTGCCCTGTGATGGACTGGCGTCCCATCCAGGGTGCATACTGCCTTATGCTCTTTGCTTGTCAGGATGGGCTCCAGCTCCTTCGCGACCCTGTATTCATTAGAAATATTACATTAATTCTAATTTGCAAATTTGTGTATAGGAATAAATATATTATATACTGTATTGCTTTTTCAGAATTGTTATGAAATGGTTACAATGATCCTGGCATTGTAACCAAGCTACCAGATTAGCTTTCATACTGTACCAGCTCGGAGGACTCAATTTTATGTAGCACCGAAATGACAACGAAATATATATCCAACTATGTCCTTCTTAATTTCATAGCCTGATGTCTAAGAATCGGCAGTCTGAAATTCGTCTGAAATGTGAAAATCTGAAATTTTAAGAGGCCCAAAATGTTGAAGGGTAGTTAATACCTGTCATACATTATCCTTACAATTGGCTGTCAGCTCAAAGGCATCAGTGTAATAGACACTTTTTTTAGCCCAGCATTGGAAGACTCATTTGGCTTTTCCAGTGATTTCTTAGGAAGATCAAACAGTTTTGTGAGCCTGGTCACTCTGGGGGCTGGCTCACAAAACTCGCTGTTCTAAGGCCTAATGAACCAGGTAATGGAATTTTCATGTATAATTCAGGTTGTCCCAAGTATCCAGTTACAGTGTTAGCTTTCAAGACCTGTCTCACGTTATTATTTGATAACCTGATACCCACTACAGAGATGGAAATTTGGCTGTGATTCTTTCCCTTGTACTTATATGCACTTTTCATAGCTTTCATACTGTACTAATTGAAAAAATAACACTATCATGAGACATTTGTTTTAGATAAGTGTTAGTATAAAAACATGAAGGTAGTTTAAAAAGAAATCCATTCAATGGTAATGTAGCCTTACCAAAATCATTATGCTACTATTAAATGTGTTGTTTTTTTAATCGTTTTGTTAATAAGAACTTCAATTACCTTATTTTTTGCATTGAAATCAACATATAGTAAGCAAATAATGTCTTATAACATCAGAAACTGAGATGGTAAAGAGCCGCTGAAGAGTTGGTGAAGAGTTTTGTTGAAACCCAAGATGTCGTTTAAAAATAAAGCTGTCCAGCAGTGGTATTGAAGCAGATTCACTGGTTTTCTTCCTTGGCTGGATACATTCCTCAAACGAATAAGCTTCTAGCAATGGAACAAGCACTATACAGTAGGTTGAATGGCTCTAAGTTGAAGTCTTGCTTATGTTTCGGTTGTCTCAAGGCTGTATTTAACAGTTGCTGAATGAGGATGTGAGATAAGCGTTACAGTGATGAGAAGCTTGTCATATGCAAACTACAAAATCCTCAAACATGCTCAGATTAAATCCTCAAACACTAATTTAAAAAAAATTATAAATGTTTTTTTCAATTTCTTTTAAAACAGTTTATTAGACTAAAATTGTCCATTTCACATTTCTCAGTAATGCAAAAGGATGGTTTTCTGACCCTGCATTAAGAGTAAACCTTTATTCTTGCTCTGATGCTCTTAGAATTTTGAAAACATTTTTTTTTTTGCTGTGATTATACATGAATCCTGCTTTTATTTTCTTGCAGGAAGAATCTCCCTGGTACGCAAACCTTCTGGTAAAGCTAAAAAAAGCCTTAGTACTAGCAAGGTGAACTGCAATGTAAAAATAAAACATTTTTGGTTTTAAACGCTGTTTTACTAAATTAAATTAATTTAATTTATTTCTAGATTTTTGTTTTATTCTAGGTATTGCTGTTGTGTTCAATGGTGCATCATTGTCTATATTCTTTGATGCTATGTTCCCCTGTATCTTTGTGTGTGGCAAATCAGAGGAAAGTTATTGAGTCACTGTGTTGATTCACCTGTTGTCTGTGCTCCCCAGGCTGGAAGTGATGGGGAGAGTATTGGAAACTGTCCATTCTCTCAGCGACTCTTCATGATCCTTTGGCTCAAAGGAGTTGTCTTTAATGTCACCACAGTTGACCTGAAAAGGTAAATCACTGCTTTGCCTGTGTGTCCAGTTCAGGCCTGCGTTCCAATCAGGTTAACTGTACTGCCATGTTAATGTCATCTTAGTTCTGAATGAAGACTTTATCAATGGTGAAATAAAAGGATCATCCATTATATTTACAAGACAGTGTTGTTAGAGTGTTATGCTTTATCAAATCCAGTATTTTTTAATTGCTTAATCAGAGGCTAGTTTTCAATGCAATGCTTTTAGTGAGATTATGGCATAAAATGTGCTTTTATCAAAATACTGTATGTGAGATGTTAAATTACGAACTTATTAGCTTGGGCAATGAAGTACAGTAAAAGTTTATTAATGTTGTTTAAAGAGTTTGTTTTCACTTTTGAGGCATTCACTATGAAATATACTTTTATAATTACCACCATGATAAATATTAACAACAGCGATAACTGTAGTTGAAGCCTTAAAACCTCTAGTTTAAATAGTTGTAATATATCCCCATCTGTAAGTAAAATACATGTTTTTCATTAAAACTTACATAGTAGCTATTGCTACTGCTTGACTGTGTTGTTAAGAAATTTACCCACAGTTTTGGTTTAGTTTTCTTTAATAAAAGCATGTTCAGTGCTATTGGAGCTTAATTATGCTAATATAGTGTTTCACAAAACTATAGACAATTAGTTCATGCATGTGTTCAGTTACTCATAGTAATATAGTATTTTATTCCTGGGTGTAGACGCTCATTTGACTTTCTCATTCTTTTCCTAAAACGTGTGTTCTTCTTGTGAATCCAAGACCATTTTCATTTACTGAGTAAAACTGGTCTTACTGTCACCTTGCTTGAACTGTGTAATTCTTCTATCATAGCTGGTATTTTCATGAATAGGTGTTATCATCTAGAAAAACAAAACAAATGACAAAAAGTAATTTCACAAAGATTTTATACACACATTTCCACTGACACTGATTTTCATACATTTTTTATGTATGTGTTGGTCTAATTTTGTCCAGCTGGTACAACATTTCTATTCTCTGACCCTTTTACAGTACTATCAGGATAAACTGTCACTACCTTCATTGTACACGGTGACACATTAACTAATTTTTAACATGGTCAGGTTAAAAAATTTCCTTGTACTGTGCCTGTCTCTCTTCACAGGAAACCTGCAGACCTGCATAATCTGGCTCCAGGAACACACCCCCCTTTTCTGACCTTCAATGGTGAAGTTAAGACTGATGTGAACAAAATAGAAGAGTTCCTGGAGGAGGTCTTAGCTCCACCAAAGTATGTTAAAAAGCTCCCTACAGCACTTTGAGCCTTGGCACTAGAACATCATTTTTTTTACATTTGCTTGTTTGAGATATATGCATGCATAAACTTGGCAGTCTTCATAAAATGTACTGCTTGAGACATATGCGAATTTAAGCTTGCATTGTCTTGTAGAACAGCAGGTCAGTTTTGAAGTGATCAGGTTTAATTCAGTGGTCCCTGACCATGGTGCTGAAGAACACTGTTCCGGCATGTTTTTTTATTATTCTTCTTTCATGTTTATTTTTACTACTTAAGTCAATCATAGGCCTAATGTAGTAAGAGGTCAGAAGCCCTGGATTTAATTTAACATTTGGAATTTATTATTTTGTGTAGGAGTGGCCAACCTCCACATTTCTGATGCATTCATTTGCAATTTGTTATAGCCAGACCAGAGATAAAGATGTAAATTTCAGCTGCAGGGTCACTTAAGTAATTAAGAATAAATAATTCAGTAATTAGAGCCCTGGCTCATACAATGGTGTGGATAAGGAGAGCCATGGTGGCTTACTACTGACATAGTGAGAAGAGTAACCTTCACCAGTGGTCTTATTAGAACACTACTAATGAAGCCTCTAACCCCCTCCCTCTTCTCCATACTGGTGTGAGATCATATCAGTGAGCTAAGAAGATTAGTAAATAGCTATTCCAGATTGGCAGCAAAAATGTATTAAAAACAGAACCAACATCATAAATTAAACTGTGAGAACTCTTATGTTCTCTATGTCTATGTATTTGTATTGTTTATACATTTCCTGGTTATACCATAGCACAGCATTGTTATCTTAATGAGGCTACACTGCTATTGGACTTACTAGAAAGGAAGGGGGTGGTGTGGTGGCTCTGTGGCTAAGGACCTGCACCTGTGGCTGAAAGGTTGCCGGTTCATATCCCATGGTCGGCAGAGGGATCCTACTCTTTTGGGACCCTGAGCACGGCCCTTAAACCCAACTGCTCCAGGGGCACTGTATAAATGGCTGATCCTGTGCTCTGACCCCAAGCTTCTCTGTCTGTCTGTGTGTCTAATGGAGACCAAGTTGGGGTATGCAAAAAGATAAATTCCTAATACAAGAAATTGTATGGCCAATAAAGTAATCTTAATCTACAAAGGAAGTGATGTAATTAAGAGGTAAATAAAGAAAGGATGCTACTGTTACTCTTAACATCCAGCACTGTGTGCCTTACATTACTACATGTATAAAAGTTTAGTGGTAACGTACAACAATGTGCATTGTGCCCATGTCTGTGGCTTTGTTCTGCAGATATCCCAAACTGGCTGCTAGACAGAGGGAGTCAAACACAGCTGGGAATGATATTTTTGCCAAATTCTCAGCATACATCAAGAACACAAAGCCAGAGGCCAATGAAGGTGGGTTTCTGTGTTATCATCAGCTCCGAAGAATATTTTCTGACTATATACTATGTAAATCAATGTGCTGTGATATATAAGTTGTGATATATAAGTTTGTATATACCAAGGTTCTTAAATAGAACTTTAGGGTCATCCATCCATCTATTTTCTAACCACACACTCACACCAGAGGAAGGTTTCTCAGAAGCCAATGAACCTACCAGTGTGGGAGAAAATCCAAGCACTCAGAGGAAAGCACTGGGTAAAGACCGGTAAAACATATGAGCTCCCTCCCGGATTTGGGCCCAGGGCCCCAGCACTGCAAGGCAGCAATACTACTGCCCTGCTGTGCTGTCCACTTTATTTTTTTATGTAGTAAATCTGGTATGCCTTATTCCATAAAAAACTTATTAAAAAAACAGAAATGTTAAAAGATTCTTTTCAGTCACATTCAGAATTATGAAATCTACAGAATCATATTTTGTTTAGTGAAAGTGAAACTCTCAATATAGAATTCATTTGTAAGTAAACCTGTCTTGTTCATTTGGTTACTAGTAGATTATTTATCCTAAGGTCTCATCTAGTGGTCTCCAGTAGACTGATTTGACTGGAATCAGGAAACAGTCCTTTACTTAAGGAATTGTGGGGGTGTTCGGCTAATTAAAAACGACCACATTATCTTTACTTTGCTGCCCTCTAGTGTTCACAGACTTAATTACAGGAGGGGGATCATTTGTTAAAAAGAATTGTACAAATGTTTTTCAACTGAATGTTTGTGGGCTCACCTTCTTAATCTAAATTAATTGTAAATCTGACTCACACCTTTATAAACATGAAATATGCAATGTTTGTTAACAGAAAAGTTTTCAATTAATTTAATTGCTAGAGATTTCTAACAAAATCAAAACATGAAACAAGGCTTTGTGCATCTTTTACTTTCATATTGTTACTTAAATGCAGAAATTTCCAGAAAAGTATCAGATCATTTTAGAAGAGTTTGTAAGTGTTTCTACTAATGAATACATAAATAGAATGCTTGACAAGGGAATTGACAACAGCGCTAGTGGGATGGTGTGTGGACATCTTCCATGTAGGTCTGGAAAAGGGTCTGAACAAGGCTCTGAAGAAGCTGGACAATTATCTGAACAGCCCTCTCCCCGACGAGATTGATGCCAACAGCACAGAGGACGAGAAGACTTCAAATCGCAAGTTTCTGGACGGAGACGATTTGACACTCGCTGACTGCAACCTCCTGCCAAAACTCCATATATTGAAGGTTTGGCGCTTCCAAATCAGTTGTTTGCAGGTTTTGAGTTCTGGTGCTTCCAAATCAATTGTTTGCACAGTTGCGCCAGTGAAGTTAGACAGAGTTTACATTCTATCACTTGGTACTACGGGAATAAGGAAAAATGAAGCCTTCTAATTCCCTACATCTTGCCACACCTCCTTGGCAACTCTGGCCCCAGCCAACTTGAACATGCAATATCTACATGCCAGTGCTCAAGGTGCATTCTGAACAAGCAGTTTCACTGATTGAGCTTCTGAGCCGCTTATGGACAGTTTTCAGATCTCAACCACACATAATAAGGCAATAGCAACACTAAGGATGTCTTGCTTTTGAAGAACATTCTTAGAGAAAGGGACAAACTTTCTCTAACTTTCTCTAAGAAGAATGGCTTGACATTCTTCTTGATTTTCTAGTTGTTCATCTTAAATGTAAGGCTCTACTCTGTACAGTTTAGTCTCACAAAAACAGTACATTAATTCACCACGTCACACAAAGGTGACCAAGATCTTTTATCTGTGTGTCAAACACTAAAGCTAATAAAGAAATCAGTGAGGTCTTGAAAATGAAAGTTTCTTAACTAACCCTTTTAAACATGCTCTTCTCTTACTCTCAAAATGATCTGTTCTGTGTAGGTGTTTCACTCAATTGATGTACAGTACTTAATGAAGTAATGCCTGCTTCCAGCTTCCCGGCTCATGTGCCTTTTCTTTCACAGATCGTTGCGAAAAAATACCGGAACTACGAAATTCCAACGGAAATGACAGGAGTGTGGCGGTACCTGAAGAACGCTTATGACCGTGATGAGTTCACAAACACCTGTGCGGCAGACAAAGAAATAGAGCTAGCTTACTTGGATGTGGCAAAGAGGCTTTCAAAGTAAGGCTTAAGAACAAAGCCATTCAAGTGGTACTCATAGGACATAAATCCCTGCAATCTGGCTGCTGTTGCCTTTTTCTTTCAAGTGGCATCACCATTTATCAGTATCATTATCTGTATTGGCTGGGACAAATCTTATGCCACTAGCGCCTCTGTTGTCAAAGATATTTCTTTTCCAGGAAGTTTCATGTCTGTCGTCCTTCTTTTCACAGATGTGCAATATTTGCTGACCTTAATGTAAAGCTTTAGTGCTTCTTTTGAGAATTTCATTTGATTGAAAATATCACACAGTCGCATGACAAGCTAGCCACTCAAGCAATAGCTCGGATTGGGTGCCACAATTAATAAATTATTATTTTTTTACAAATTTCCAAGTTTTGCTCCTTCATGTGGCTTGTAAGGTTCAGTATAATAATCAACTTAAAAAAAACGTATATCTGCACAAACCCATCATTCAGACACGTTCAGACAGTGTTACTTCATTACTTCATACTTTTTCTTAGAACTGTCCATTCTTGCTCAGGTATAGTACTTCTAAATACTAAAAATATTATTAGTTACTTACAAAGATGTACTAATGATTTAAAATCCTGAGCAATCCTTTACCTTTGTCATTTGGCCATTTGGTGTGTAGTCCCTTTGACCATAATTGCCTGAAAATATTATTTAAACAATCATGTCTAGCAAATTACATATTTTTTTAAATATACAGTAAACAATTAGAGTTCTTAATTTTTTCCTCTTAAATCTGTTGTTATTTACATTTAACCACTGAAAACTTAAACCCTAACTGTCTTTGTACTCAGGGTAAACATTTGTTCTTATATAAATAAAGAAATTACATTTGTTAGGAGTGTGAAAGTCCAAATTGATATAAGCTTCAATAATTAAAATATTAACATAGTATCCAAGTATATTAGTGTATTGATTGTCACTTGTGCAAAGTATTGTGTCCTAGAATATAGTTCTGAATATAGTGGCTTGTGCAATTTCACTGACATGACTCATTAGCAATGTATAACTCTCAAGATAGGAGCGCTTGAATTCTAGAATCTAGAATTCTTATGTCTAAAAATACAAGTGAAGTGAATATGGATCTTTTAAATTCCAGTGTAGAGACATTACACCTGGTCACCTGGACACTAATGTAGAACCTATGCTCAAAGTATTACACATGTTGGTAGGTCTATACAGTATGTGAAAGCTGTAACCAAATCACATGGTGCAGCTTCATTTTACACAAATTATAGTTACTACAGTATTTAAGATTACTAAAAATCTGGAGGCCAGGACAATCAGCATCCAGACTATTGTTTAACAGCTTTGCTGCAATAATGCTGATGCTGTTTGTGAAACAATGTAAGTCCAGTCTGAGCTTTGTCATGTTAGTTTTCTGTGCTCAATTTAGGGATTTTATTACAATCTGCAGCATTTTTTCCAAACGCTATTCTATGAGTCTAGCTATGACCACTAAAATACAACACCTGGATATTTTGTACTTACAGCAGATGAAATATTATTGCCTACATTGTTAGTGTTTAGCTGGTGGTATACCAAACACATTTCATTTATTAGAACCAGTGCTTGAAATGACCTCTGTTTTGTTTCACATTCTACCTCTGCTGCAGTCAAGATTTTCTTTCTGAGGCCTGACCACCTGTGCGTTTTGTTGATAGTCTGGGGACTCACAGGTCAAGACAGCAAAAGAGCAAATTCACCAATAAAAAAATGTATCTTTACCGTTCAATTGTGTTACTTAGGTTATGTAAAAAAAATTGGGAAATTCTCATGTTTTTAAATTGGTTGTTAAAAGTAAGGTTTCAGGAGGCAAGAATAAGCTTAGTGCAAGACAGCAAAAGTGATGAATTGCACACATCTGTAATGATATGCACCGTCTAAAATTGTCATTGTAAATGCTAAGGTAAAATGGCAAAACCATTCATACTGTACATAAGGTTTAGTAGTGGAGCTGACATGTCTGTCTCAATTCAGAAACAATTATTTGAATTATTTTTAAAAATGGGGAAGGAGGAATATGCAGGAGTTAAACTGACATCCCTCTACTTGATGGTGACTTTTTCTTTTTGATTAAAAGCGTCATGCAATCAGAATTTGTCTTAAATTCTGGCAAGCTCCAGCGCATTAGGTTTAAAGGTGTAAGTCACTGGCTGAAAATCATGGTAATCTGCACCAATTATGCCAGTAACGACTCAGGTTAAGTAACTGAGAATGTGGTTAGAATGAAAGTCTGGAACGGAGACACCCAATGTACATATAGCAGAACAAAACTTTAGTGACAGATGCAAACACTGTTTATCTAATATTATATGGTTTTGATATTTTTTCGTTAATGTCTTTTATGTGCTTAGTTTTCTCAAGGTTTGTCCCAGACCAGGATTTTTTCTTGCATATATTATTTTGAGCAAACGGAAAGTTGATAGTAACTTTGTCAATGGTCATGAAGTCAGTTCTTAGGGAATTCTCTGCTGTGAACCTCTTGGTCACTGAAGATATAGATATATTGAAAATCATCGTTTTCAACAAGCTGCGCTAACAAACATGCAGTCCCATTGAAACTGCGCCAGACATTTTACAGAAATACTGAGGAAGTATTGCTTGGTGGTATAAACAAACTGCAGATACAATATACACATCATTTATGTGTACACACAGTATTAGGAACAGTGCTTACATAATACATTATGTAATGTTTTGTATTTAGCCAATTATAAATTAATTAAAATTGATCTCTTAATGAAAAAATAAATGCAAATATGATAGTGTAGTGATTTTTTTCCAATGGTCTTTACCTTTTCTTCTATTCAATTTATTGGATTTTAAAAGTAAAAACATTTTCCAGTCTAAATATTTATTATACTTTACAAACCTTTTGGTCAACAATTTATTTTAATAAAAATCTATAACATAATTGTGTGCTGAGAATTTTGCACACTACTATAGTATAAATACTGTACTGTGCACTACATATATACATATCACATTTGTAAAATGACTAGAAATCATAGGAAAAGTAAATACTAATTAATATTGTGTGGTCCAAACTTAATAATGTTTTGTGGAAATGGTGTATGTTGAATTGGGCAGAAAAT
This sequence comes from Lepisosteus oculatus, assembly GCF_040954835.1. Taxonomy (NCBI): domain Eukaryota; kingdom Metazoa; phylum Chordata; class Actinopteri; order Semionotiformes; family Lepisosteidae; genus Lepisosteus; species Lepisosteus oculatus. The sequence goes on along the minus strand of NC_090697.1, from coordinate 56,507,794 downwards.
GTAAACACGTCAAGCTCTACTAGTAAAACTTTAAGCATGATTTCTCATGACGAGTGAAACAGCACCATCTACTGGCAGAAATATTTATCACTAATCCTCACAGTTGCTTCTCTGTGATGAGTTCATGTTCACGTTGTCCCTGAGTAAGGTAGTTTCTATACCCACCCTATGAATGGCTAAAGATTTGTAACGATGTTAACGTTCGAAAAAACCTAAAAAGTACTATCAAGGTAAAAGCTGATGAATAACTGATGATGAGTAATTGTTTTTAAAAGTACTCCAATATAAGTTTTGTGAGATATAAAAATATAAATAAAATCACTTAACCAAAACTAAAATAAAAGTGTTATTTTGGTACTACAGTATATATTGTAGAACTGGTGTAAAGACAGACTAAAAACAGTGAAATTATAGAACTATATTACTGCAATAAATCCCTCATGTCTCCTTCCCCTACTCTCCTTTATTGCTGGAACTGTCAAGATTCTCGTGTTTGTAGTGTCAAGTGTTGATCAGATTCTGTTCATAGATAGATTAGTGTAACAGTTCTGTTGCAGCTGTAATTTGTTAAGAATTGTGACTTGAGCCTTCCTTTGTGCCAGGGTACATGATGTCCATAAGAATTTAAAATTCCAGCAATACATATGTTGATATATGAACCATCGAATCTTCTGAAACCAGCAGTAATTATTTTGCTAAAAAATGCTGTTCTACAGTAGGGGGTGCTTTTGATTTACTGTTCATGGATGGTTCAATTAAACTGTTGTGCTGATCCAGCTTCAGGTCACTACAACTAAGATACACTAAGGTTTCTGAAGACCGTCCTTCAGAATTCTGTCCTGAATTGTACACTCCCACCTAATTGATGGATATGTGAACAGAAATGGAAATGCAAACAATTCAGGGAAGCTCGAAATTGTCTTTCAGACTACACTGACTGCTGCTGAAATAAAAGTGTCTATTTTCACTAAAAGGAATCGGTGTGCTCCTTTCTTTCACAGGAAGTGATAATAAAAGGAAACAAAATCTACATGGAAGTGCATTTAAAACTGGGAGCATGAGGCAGCTCTTTACCCAAAGGTTTGTAGGAGTATGGAACAAGCTGCCCATGAGGCTGAAGCTGATACTTTGCCTTCTTACAGGAAACGGCTGGATGAGATAATTGGATTAAAATTCTACTAGCTACCAACCAGACCATAAAGGACAAATAGTCTCCTCTTGTTTGTATTATTTCTTTGTTATGTTCTAAAATGTACGTATTGTATAATGATACACTTAATTTGTAATACGTTGGAGCTGAGGCAGTTTCTCCAGATGTACAGGGATATAACATGATCAAGCAAAACCAGTGGGATTAGAATGACTTGAAAGCTGATTCTCAGAAAACAGAGAATGTACTGTACACAAAGACATACATGCAGTTCCTCAGAGGTAAATATTACCTCCATACTAACTATGTTCCTAGATTTGTAAGCTAAGAGTAACCCAATGTGACTTGCAATATCGAGAGAGACGTTGGTGCAACTTAATTTTGTCCTTGAGGGCAGCTTTGACCCAATCCAAAGTAAAGTTGGCAGGCTCGAAGCTGGAATTCCAGCACTGGCTCAAGGCTGGAATAAACTGTTTGCCAGTGTTGGGTCAGAGTTGGCCAAGTGAACTGAATTCCATTGGGCTAACATCTCTCCATGGCCTTGAGTAAATACTGAGCCAAGTATGTATGGTATCAGGAAAAAGGGAAAGTAATCTTAAAACAGCCTAGAGAAGTGGCTCTTATCCGTGGTTCTGGTTTCTTCTGGTTTTCATTTCACTTGGGCTCTTATTTACCTAATTGTAAACTCAACATTTTCCAGCTGTTTTAAGAGCTGGAAAAGGTCTAATTAAGCACTGTATTAGTTTTACCAAGTGTTCAGCAGGGAGCTCAGATGCTGCAAACAGAAAGCATAGGGGTAACCCAAGACCAAGGCAGAGTCACGAACAGAATTAGATCGAATTCTAGTATTATGAAACATATGGCAAATGTGAAGAACATAATAGAGCTGAATGCCTTTAGCCTAGAAAAAGTTAGAATTTAATCAAGGCATTCATAATCCTATAGGGGACTGGCCCAAACAAACTGTGTTTATCTCAAAATGCAAGGGAAGATCATAAATGGAAATTAAGTGCTTGTACAGCAGATTAAGGGTTCAGTGTGGAAGGTAATTCTTGTACACATGGGATTGCTGTTTTAGGCACCAGTCTACCAGATTTCAGAAGATTAGTAGGGTGATGTCTTGTCAGTTATAACATGGCTACAGTTTACTTTAGTAGGCACTGTCTTTTAGAACTATAGGTGTGCAACTCCATTGCCTGAGGACACGAATTCAGCAGAATACTAGATCTTTTTAAATCCCAATTAAAGAAATACCATTGAAAAGTGTTAGACTGGGCCAAATAACCCACTGGTTAGCTCAATTAGATCAAGTGTAGTGATGGAAGGAAAACCCATACTGTAGGTGCTGCAGTCCTGAAGGACTGTAACTGTGCACCATTGGACTAGACTTTTCACTCTGTATATCTGTGTACAGTACATTGAACATCCCTCACCCGTATTTAAAACTTGAGGGATGCTAATTACAGTGCCCTGGCTAAATTTCAAAACAGGCTCCCTCAGTCTAACTTAAATTTCCCTTTCTAATTTAATTGACTAATTCATTCTTTTTTTATATTATGTGATGTGTGGTGAGCTGTGGGCTCACAAACGGTTGGCAAGGGCTGTTCCATAGGTTCTGAATTTACTGAAGTGAGTCCCCTCTTGTAATGTGCCTTGGGATCCTTTGGAATGAAAAGAACTATACATATGAAATGTAATACAGACCAAGTGGCCTCATGTTGTATGTTACTGCTTAGGAAGCTATGATGGCACTACTTTAATCGAAGCCATTAGGAGGCCTGGATCAAATGAAAACTTTTTTTCGCCAGCCAATTGTAAATTAAAAGCCCACTATCTGATGATGGGTTTCCTTTGTGCAGTTAGAAATCCACAAAAACAGCATCGAGTATAAGCCTTGAAATTTTTGACTGGCAGATAGTTTGGAGTTTAGATTTAATCTGTGTTAGAGATTCTATGTTGATAGTATCTGTAGAGCTATGAAGTATTTGAGAGGTATATACGCAGTATGCTCGCCTTCTCTTTCTCGGAACTCTTGAAAATAAGAGAATTATTATCGGTAATTTTAAATGATCCATTTTCACCAAGTGATTATCGAAACTTTCAAATAATCTGTGATAACTCCTGAAGTTAAATGGCATAATCCCATTTAATTTGAATTTTTTAAAATAATATTCAAAAACGACAAAACTTCAGTCTATAGAGTATAAAGTGAAAATGAACATACTGTATATAGAATTATTAAATATATATATATATTGAATATCAAGAGCTGATACATCTTAAGGCATCATTTGTCTTGACTACAATATTGTGAATCCTTATTACTTTCTCTCTTTATGTAATGTGTATTTGATACAGTGATTAATTATTTTCATTTCACATTTATTTCTTCTTATTTCTCTACACTTGGGTTATTCCAGTCTTTACAAAAGGCATACATGTATTGTGATTGGGCTACCTTGTAAACCTTCTAGGCAAGAAAAGTTTTGCATATTTCAAATTGTCTTTCTCCAGTTCCCCAGAACTTTTCAAATAATGCAAAGTGCATAGTGCTGTGGTACTGCTGTCCACCAAAACCATGAAGAAGGTTTTATAAGCTGTTTAGAATAATCAATGGCAAAATCCTTAGAATCAAGTGTAAGTAATTATTTTAATTTAGTAGCTGCGAGACCTGCTTTTCCCTTGCAGTCGACTGCTGCATTTGAAGTTAAAAACAAATCCGCTCTCAAAAATGAGTAATACAAATTTCGGTTTCATTAAAACTTGCATGAAATGGAAATCATATACCACTTGAGGACCACTGTATTCCTTTTTGCCAATTTGTAATACTTTTAATGGCATTATGGCTATTTTATATATAAAGGTATTACAAAAAATAGTATGCAAAGGAACAAGTAATAGGTTTATTACATGCTGAGAAGAGAAGAAAGAAAACATGATGTTTCAGCTGTGGAACCTTCTTCGGGTGTAAAAATAGTATCAAACATTTTTTGCTCGGTTTTACAATGTAATTGTAAACTTACTCAATATCCCATGGAAAGAAACAGCTTTCTAGCTGTATAATACAGAAGATTGGGTGAATGTCTTCTTTAACAATAAAACTTTTTCAGCAGTGACAATTCTTCTGGCCTTGAAACACAAAGCCATCTCCCTGCTTACATCAGACCTTTAGCTTCTAAAAAAAGTCACAGCCTTTGACATACAGTAATTTAACAGTGCCTACGTAACCAGAGATCAAAGCTATCCTTACTTTCTTTCTTGAAGAAGAAAAATCTATTTTGGGTCATTTGATCTCCTATTTGAAAACTGCTTTTCTAGCATCTTGCTGAAACACTAAAGGATCTCTCTGTGTATGATTTATCCCTCGGTGACTTATAGTTATTGAATGATTTTGCTGCCAAAAAATAACAGCTTAAAAAAATAATTTAAAACTGCTATTCTTTTCCACATGGGTATGTGAACACGGAACGTATGTGAAGTATGGAGTTGTGCCTTGCCAACTTTTAATTAGTGTCAAAACATTACCACCCCCCGACCTTGGATTCCACCTCTAAATCTTACTCCTTCAAAGCTGTGTAATATATAATGACGCATTAATGTCAAACATGTCTCATAACAGACTCTGACAATTTTCTAAACTACTCTTACAAAAAACAGTAAATCTGTGTGCATTCAGTCCAATCCATTGTGATGCAGACAGTAAATAAAAGCTGATTATCAGTCTTTGATCCTGTATCTCCCAGATTCCCCATTTCCCTGTTATAATAATAATAATAACAATAATTATTATTATTATTATTTATCACTGGGTATTTTAAGTAGCTTGTATAGAACATGATGGAAAGGCTACTAGCTAAGTTAACGAGCTGCTTAATGTCTGGTTTACTAGCTCTGCATCACCAAATGTACTGTGAAACTTAATGTGAAAGAACAGCAGGACAGGTCAGTTTCTTTCACTGTTACATTTTATGAAGTTTTGCCACTTAAATCTGGCACTTTTTTCACTGTACATTTACATGCTTCAAATACAAACCTTCTGCAACACTTATGTCAATATCAGGCACGATGTAGTGGACAAGTCTAATTTTACAGACACAGGTCTAACACCGTGTGTGCTTCATTAGGTATCGCAGTTATTTTGTCACAGTCTCGTTATCTCTTGGCTTTATGTTATTATGGCATGGATCTGTTCATATCACTTAGGGATACTACAGAACCATCCATCTATCCATTGACAAAAAGTTGTTTAGTCATTGCGATGGTCACAGTAACCCAGAGCATATACTGGAAGGATCGGACACAAGATAGGACTACAGACTATTGGATGAGCAACAATTCCAAGGTGTAAGGAAACTGGAGCACCCAGAAAAAAACTGAGAACTTTCAGACAACATGCAAGCTTCACACACAAAGCACGTCAAACACTACTGTACTGCCTATTAGCATATTACAGAACCACATTCTCAATTTATCTTTTTGCAACCTTTGTCTTTGTAAGGTGGTGGTTGAGTACTGTTGAGTCGGTATTGACTCATGGTGACCCTATGGCTAGTTCCCCCATCGCTGTCCATAAAATGTTCATGGCAAGATACAGATTGCCAAGCCTTTCTATCTTTCGATAGTGCGAGTGTTGTTGCCGTTGTCACAGATATGTGACCCTCTGCCACCAACAGAGCCCCATACTGCTGCTGCCCAGTTAGGGTTATAAGAGAACCGTGCACCCAATGTGGGACACGAGCCCACTACCCTGAGATTATGAGTCTCATGCTCTATTAACTGAGCTAGTCAGGGCATCTTTGTTGGGTAGAGAATCATAAAGTTGTAAATTATGACACTATACTGTATATATAGTACTGATATGCATACCAAATATGTACTGTATATACTGCTTCACCAAAATATTACCTCTACAACAGTGCATCTCCAGAGGCAATTACAGCTGCGACACATTATGGCATATTTCAGTAAAATATTAACATACAGTACTGTACAGTATGTCCATGAAGATACTGTATGACCACACTGTTGTCACAACTGTAGTTTGTCTCTATGATTCAGTGCCTTCTTTCACCCTGAATAGCCTATCTTGTTGTTTTTAATCCACTTGCCTGTGTAGCTCTACTCACAAATGGTATAAGCCAGGTCTGCTTTTGCCTGCAATAATGCACCAGAGGCAAGTGCACGGACAATTGTGACTCTTTGTCTGTATTGTGACTGTTTTCTTTCGCATAAAACATTACATTGAGGAAAAGGTCTGGTCTGCCAGTGCTTTAGAGTATTCAGGAATAACTTTATGTTCCCCACTTTATGTTTTAAAATGAGTAATTCCAAAGGACAAATGAGGGTTCAATAACTTATAATAAAGAGATAGAAGAGATACATTGTCAAATAAATACAGTTAAAGATAAATATTTATTGATCTAATAATTAGTCAATCACTTTGCTGTAAATGAAACTAAATATTTATATAAATGTGATTTGTCTTGGAAGTTATAAAAAGAGCTTGGTACATGAACCAGCTGTTTTAGATATTTAAAATGAAATTAATGAAGAAAACCCAATGTCAACACAAGTGACCTTTTCAATTACCCTCAAATAAAATACAGGTGTAGCTCACATGTTTAAATAAATAGTCTACCTAACATAAGTGCCCGTAATAATGGCTGTCATAGAAGTATTTCTCAGCAGCTGTTTTGTATTTGACAAAGAAACCCATGTTAAAACACATAACACACTGTCCAGCAGTCCTTTTTATTTCCCTACGGTGTCTGGCCTGTGGATAAAAAAAAAATATTTAAAAAAACTCATGTTCGTGTTCATCTTTGATTCATACCAGAGGAGGACTAATATACAGAAAAAAATTGTTCATCATACTTTGTGAGAAATGAAGAAACTGAATAAGGAAGGTCAAAGAGCAAATAGGGAGTTAGTGAAATGTACCATATCAGGCAACACATCAGGATCTATGTGGTTATTAACATGGATTGTGATCTGTCCATTTATTTCTCAATGAAAGTCTTAACAAGTAAACTAAACAACATCACCCATCACTTAAAAACTGGAATTTGGATTGGACTGCACTGTTTTCTGGAGGTTTTTTTTGGCAGTTCTGTTTCATTTACATGTGTGGGTTCATTCAATACCTTAAAGAGGATAAGAAAAGATCAATGATTAAAAAGAAGTATATAGCAAAATAAAACCGCTATGATGCTCAGGAAAATAAGAATGCAAATTTAAGAATTCTCCAGTCAGATCTGATTATACAGAAAACACACCTGCAGCCAAAAATGCCAAGCAGCTAGATTTCAAAGTACAGTATATGCATTTCAATGCTTTTTTTCTCACATTTGAAGCGTAGGCAAAAGTTGGCTCCTTCTTCATCCATGCAATCTGCGTCTACAAGAAAAAAATCACACACCACTCTGAATTTAATTAAAGTATTATTTATTTAGGACATTACAAATAAGAGAAAGTGGCAATCCAGCTTGTCAAAGCATATTGGTGAACCACAACATGTTAATGACCACTCAGGAGTGCAATCAAAAGAGCAGTTGTGGTTGTTTTCGTTTCTCCAGTGTAAAATTGGCAAATCGTGGTTCGCATCTGTTGGTTAAGCAAGTGCAGGCGATGGATGAGGAAATAAAATTAACATGGCAGGATTTTGGATGTCGAAGGAAAATAAGAAAAATGAAGATGAACAGCAATTAACAAAAAAGGTTTGGGAAATTTCAAACTGAATTACTATCTTTGAGTGAATAGGAGGCAATTAGTACAGTAGGTATTTACTCTGCTCTTTAATCATTATCTGTGTAAGCAGCTGGATGTTTCAGCAACAATGAAAAGTGAAGTGGTAAGTCTGTACTTTACTGAATATAAAATTGTGGGCTCTGAGGCACGTTATGGATCGCAACAGTGGCTATGATTCATGCGGTGTTAAAAGTACAAGTTTGTCGGAGCGAAATATATACTTTATTCTTAAGTCCAAGAAATATGGGATTTTATGATGAAATGCATTTTGGCAGAGGAATAGGCTAACATCACAGCCATGAATATTAAATGGAACTGGGAAAAATCTCTGCCTGTCAAAAAAGTGGGGTGCTTCTGTCAAGATAGCTAACTAGGGGAAAAAAGCAATTTGGAGAGGCAGATTTATTGGCTTAATTTACTTAATTTTACCTGTTCTTATTATTATACAATTAAAACCAATTCGTATATAAATAAATGGTTAGTCAAACACCTGTCCTTTTACACATATGTTTCTAACTATGATATGCAGTGAATTTCGTAAGACTGGTCATTAATTGTTTTTCTAACTCCCCTTCTGATAACAGGGCACCATGCAGAATGTAACATAGGTAATATATATAATAAAGATAAATGCATACTAAAAATAATAAATGCCTTTCATCTGGGTTAATGTGTTTTCACAAAGAAGCTGAGCCAACATTACACTCTTCTAGTTACTGATAGACTCTTAACACAACAAAGGGAGGTTAAGAGTGATTCTACTGAGAAGTATCACTAGACAGTCAGGCATAGTCAGGCATTGTTGTGGCCTCATAGGAGCATAAAGAAATACTGGCACAAACTATAAAAACAATACAGTGCCTAAAAAACTCTACAGCTGCTTGATCTTTTTACATGCCTTATTCTGTCTGCATCTCGGAATTTCATGTATTTAAATGAGGATTTTTTCCCTCTTATCTACATACCATACTCCACTGTTTAAAGGGGAAAAGTGTTTTTACTGGAAAAAAACAAAATAAACATTAAAAATACAAAACAGATACATAACTGGATAGGTCTCCACCCCTTGAGTTAACTCTTGGTGAAGCACCTTTGGCAGTAATTATAGTCTGTTTGACAGGACTCTACTTACTTTGTACACCTACATTTTGTAATACTTGACCATTCATCTTTACAAAACCATGATTCGGCATAGGGGTGGCGTGTTTTGTTGCTTTACATTTAGGCCAAAACGTTCTGTTTAACAGGAAGTGCTTAATTCAGCTAGATTCAGTTTATTTGGTGCATGATTTTGAAGGTGATCCGTTACACCTGAGCTAATTTAGGATTGCTATTACTACAGGGGTGGACACTTGTATGACCAAACTATTTAAGTTGTTTTATTTTCAATCAATTTTTGAAACATTTCGAGGAACGTTTTTTCCTGAGGAGGTTGTAGGATAGGATGTGTAGATAAATGTATTTTATTTCCAGGCTAACACGCAGCAAAAGGTGAAAATTTTGAAAGGGGGTTTAGAATTTCTGTATAAGCTGTATAAGCACAACTATTTACAAAACTAATGATAAAACCTGAATCAGCCCGAATATGTTAGATTCAGCATCTTAGTCAGCCAACTAATTTAAAATCTCAAAGGCATGGTTCCCTCTTTATTCCTGAAACCCCACAGCTGGTAGTGCCCCCCCTTGGCAGACTGCATATACTTTCGATGTAAATGAGCACTTACTGTACATTGTAAATGAACACTTAGATTGTAAATGAAATGTTCGATTCCAAGCCAAGCCATTCGTTAAACAGCACTTGTCTGGATATGGCCTGAGACACAAAGCATGTCAGTCAATACAACAATGAAAAAAAGGAATTCCCCTTTCCTTAAGCCTAACCTGACCACTACCCAGCCAAGATGAAGCAAATTCACACTGGCAGCTGAAATGACAGCATTTAATGTTTTCAGCGTGGCACGGATAGACGAGGGGATTTTATAAAGAGAACGCTGGTGTTTCGTGAACATTAAAAGACATAAATTCAGCCTTTACCATCCTGCCATGGTGCTGTGTTATATACTGTAATTAGGTTTGACATCAGTGCGAAGCTGCCAGAAATCTTCAGTGTAATTTCCACAGTTAGCAGGAAGTCTCAATCAAGCCTGGAAACACTTAGAAAGAAAAAGGAGAGAAATGAGAAGTCAGAAGGAAACTGAATGGTGACAGTCACCCTGATTAGACATACTATCAAATGAATGTCACTGGAACATATAAAAGGATCTATTCCGTTTGCTGCACAGTTTGAGTGGCGTGTGGTGAAACTTTTTGGGGATTACCAGTCTGGCTGGTCCGCTTCTGTGGTTTGAATGAAAACTGACAACACGACACCATTTGTAAGTATCATTCACAGAGACCGCTTTGCTGCATATTTATTATAAATATTTGGCAAAAGACAGGACCCCAAGGAAATGTCTGTTCACTAGACTGGAGACTATTGTTCACTCTAATCATGCAAGCAATTCAGCAGAACAAATAAATCTCCCTGTCTTAACATGATCCTGGACTGTTATATTTAAATAAACAATCAAAGTTACACCCTTTTTGTCACTTGATTGTATTTGGAAACCTACACTAAAAGAAAAACCATAAGAGAGAGGAATTAAACAGTAGTTTGTTCCTTCTATGACAGCAAGGAGAGAGAAAAGTTGAATAAACACCCTCGCCGTGATGTAAATTGACTCTGAATTCAGTTGATCTTCATTTTAAAAGGAGGAACTTGCAGCCACAGATACCTTTTATTATATTAAAGTAGTGATTTATTACCATAATATTACACACATACAAATGATTATGTATCTCTTTAACAATGCGTATGAGCAATTATTCCTAATTAAACTAAAAATATAATTATTTATATTGAAAATGAATAAAACCAAAGCATTGAGTACTAAAAAGTCTGAATAAGACGTTTCAAGGCTTTCTTGTCTTAACCTGCACTCTTGTTGGAGGCTTTTACTAGGCCATGTTATAGGAACCTTCAACACACATTTCTAAAGGGGCCAAGTCCCCTTTGGAATGAATTAAACAAAATTAATTCTGATTTTTTTTCTCAGAAAGTGTAAACCACTTACGTTGTGTGAAGCTGACTTGTGTGACTAGTTATTCATTAGAGTAGAGTATTACCATTGGCACAATGTTATAATTACATTAGTTGGCCTTTTAGCCTTTTGGGTACACCTCATAAATCATTCAGCTGCCACTCCTGCTATCAAAAAAAAATAAACTGGGGAGGTGGAGCTGGTTTAGTTGCACTGCTTATCCAAAGATACGAGAAACTTTCTTCCCTTCCACTCATCAGTTTTTGATCATGTACAGTATGTGTTGATGTTTGAAGTAATTTGTTAAAAGGTCCAGAACTGGGTATAGAAAACCATTGGCCCAAGACATTGTTCCACTATTGCTATTGCAAAAGTAATAGTAAATTAATCTGTGAAAAAGAACTAAATTAGAAGAGAACTTAAAAAACAATAGCATCTTGGTAGATAGCAACATGGCTTTAGGAAGGGAAGGTCTTGTTTACTTAACTAATTTTTCAAACAAGCCACAGGGACATTCAATGACACTATATAAAAGTGTATGACATGGCATATTTGCACTTTCTTAAAACGTTTGGTAAGTTCCCCCACAAAAGATTGATTCTCAGAATTAAAAGCCACAGTAATCTAAGTTTAAAGTGTAAAGTATGCACAATAATCAAGAACTGGTTAACGAGGTGAAACAGCTCATTGCCTTAAGGGACACAACATCTTATTCAACAGAACAGCCTTTCAATACCTTTAGCATTTCTGTATCTATATCTACTATTTTGATTATCACACAATTACAAAATCGCTAAACATACAGATGATAGAAAAAACAGCAAGGAATGTTCACAGCATCATGGAGTGTCCAGACATGTTGCAAACCAAGTTTGACATTAGATAAATGCAATGTAATCCATACTGATACTGTACTAAGGATATACGTACAGTATAACATCAGTGACTAGTAGCGGCTAGTGCAGTTCAGCCAAGTGACACCCGGGGCAGAGGCGTAATGGATAACACACCTGAGTTTGGATCAGACATTTTTAGATCCGACTCCTGCCTGGCTCGTGATGCTTTTAAACCTATCGTGCTCCTCAGTAAGAGATGTCCATAATGCAAATAAACTGCACCTGAAAGCTATAGAAAAAAACATTGGGTCAATTGCAACTAACCTTCGACATTAGCACAAGGCTGCGGACTAGTTAATATGATACTATCAGGAGATCATCTTGCAGCTCTGAGCTCAAATGCAAACAAACGGTGCTAAGAGCTCAGCATTGCTGTTGTTCTAATTAGCATGAATGGTGGGGGCTCTGAATCAGAGCTTTTCAATTAGTCTGATCAGTGTATTAATATGTAGACCATATTAATATAGAATTTTATTTTGTCTGTCTCTTGTTTGTATATCAGTGAATGTCCCTGACTGCTTAATGTTCTAACTTTTTATAATATAGTTTTTAAGAATGACATATGTGCTAATATATACTATATGAGGAACAAGTAACAGTTTATTCCATGCTGAAAAGAAAAGAAAACAGATACAATGTTTCAGCATGGAATAAACCTTTACTTATTCCTTTGCAGTCTATGCATACTAAGAATAAACATAAAACATTGGTGATTCTGAGCAATAGAAAGCTATACATGAAACTTAGTCTAAATTCTTCTACTGTACTGCATATCCACTTCAAGACACTGTGAGGAAGAAATAAATAAGTAAATGGAAGGCTAATTTAGCAAAACCAGGTATTACAAAAATAAGACCTCATCATTTGATCACCTCATCAAAAAAGGATATCGTACCCTTAATAACAGTCGAAAGCAAAACAACAAAACAGGTTCTGGTATTATAGGACAGGTTAAGAGAGATAAATATTTTCAGTCTAAAATCAAAGGGGCAGAAGGGTAAAAGCACACTCGATAGTGATGTTCATTATGAATACGTGGTGTCATGGTCCTTATGGCTCTTGGGGTTTTAAGTGTGAAGCATAGGAAAACTTACCACAAGAATAACTGGCTTGTGGCAGGCAAGCGTTCAAAGGGATGCTGCTTTTTTGAACAACACAGAATTCACTAAGCATTAGATTGTTCACCCATTAATAGGGAACACGATCTGCATTTAGACTGTTGTGAGACAAGTTAGATTTATCCTACTGATGATGTGTTGTTGCAATGGTAATCCAGCTCAGTACAAAAGCAACCGCAGGTTCAGACATTTGGTGTCTGTGCTTGGCTCGGAAAATGAAGAGAAACTACCATCTGTAGGACTATAACTGAATGTCTCAAAGTCAATTCAAAATCCCCTCTAAAGAAGATTGATACTTTATTTAAGCGAGTTGAGTTTATAAGAGGTATAGATGTGGGGTCTAACCAGAGAACTGTTTTCTACTTATGCCAGAGAATAGGGAAGACTTCTTAACACAAAGAGTAAACAAGCTTCCCTGTTCCAAACTCTGACCTCTTTCAAGAAATAACTGAATGATGTATAGTGGTGGCAAGTTAATTCTCATCCAAGAACAAAGCATGCATGTGCTCTCAGAACCACCTTTTTATATAACTTTGCAGCTTTTAATTAGGCTGAAGTTCAAGTTCAAGTTTGTCATTACAGCCATATACAAGTATACAGAGGAGCAAGATATTGTTCTCCAGGTCTACGGTGTGAATACAGACAAGACATTGACAAGACAATGCTATAGACAATGTACTGTAGACATAGACATTTCTGACAGGGTACATAAAGTGCAATGTGCATAGTGCAAGTTACTTTAAAGGATTTAGCAAAGAATTGTGCAAAGAATACATCAGACAGTATGCCTGACATTAGGCAAAAAAGAACGAAGTTTCCAGATTTGGAGTAGGTACAGTAGGTACCAGGGTGTTGAGGACAAAAAGCTGTTATGGAGTCTGGTGGAGCTGGCCCATATACTGCGATACCTTTTACCAGATGGTAGGAGGACAAAGAGGTTGCAGGAGGGGTGGGAGGGATTGTCCACAATACTGGAAGCTTTGTGTGTGCAGCGTTTGTGGTAGATGTCCTGAATGGATGGAAGGGAGGCTCCAATGATGTTTCCATCCATATTGACAATTTGTCGCAGGGACCTGCGGTCTGAGACTTTACAATTCCCAAACCAAACAATGATGCAGTTTGTCAAGATACTCTCGAAGGTACCTCTATAGAATGTGGATAGTATGGGGGGGGAAGGTTTGCCCTTCTCAGTTGTGGCAGGAAGTGGAGACGTTGTTGTGCTTTTTTAGCTAGGGAGGTGGTGTTGATAGTCCAAGTGAGGTCATCTGTGATATGCACACCAAGAAACTTAGTACTTCTGTACTTAGCTGTCTCCACAGGAGAGCCGTTGATGCGCAGTGGGGAGTTATCAACGCAGGGCCTCCTGAAGTCAATTATCATCTTTTTTGTTTTATCTACATTCAGAGACAGATTGTTGTTTAAGCACCAGTCCACTAGTTGCTCCACCTCTTGGTTGTTACTGATGAGGCCCACCACTGTCGTGTCTTCAGCAAACTTGATGATGTAATTTGCACTGTGCTTAGCAGTGCAGTCATGAGTCATCAGCTTGAGCAGGAGTGGGCTGAGTACACAGCCCTGGGGGGTTCCAGTGTTCAGTATGGTGAATATACTGTATCTTCATACTATGTGCATGTTTTTGTCTATACGCTATGAATGAAAAAGAAACATCGACCTTACATCATAAATGAGGCTCTTTCTTACAAGAATTCCAGTCAAGGAGGGGTTCTTTTCAGAAGAGCTCTAGGGATTACAGATGGAGATCCAGGCTACTGTTTTGTTCCTGGTTGCTATTATTAATGAAGAATATGAAAACTTACTGACATATAGGCTTTCCTTAGTTGGAAGATGATAACCACATTCCTGAGTAATAATTGCTCCTTCAGAAAAATATTTTTTTTCAACTTTACGATTTTATTTATTTATTGGGAGAGAGCTTCCACTTTCTTTTTGATGTTTTCGGGCATTAGGTTACTCTATTCATTCTTTAGTTTGGAGGATATATAGCACTAATCTTTTTTTCAGGACTAGTTCAGGACTTCTTTAAAAATAAGTTTTCTGACGTCTTGTCAGTGTCAGTCACGAAGAAATGATGGTTTGATTGCATTGGTTACGGAAGACATAAAGCAGCCTTAAACCCATTAGAGCTTACTATTTTACAGACAGCTTAACGAAATGGATTGTGCTGAAAACTATCCAGAGAAACTTGCCTGACGAGAGTGTTTCCAGCCTGTAGGAAATGAGGCAGACATAAAGGCAGGAAGGTAATGAGTTTGTATTTGTGGTAGGCTTAGCTCAGTCTAATTGCTTTTTGCAACAAGCAAAATAGATGCAGTGCTGTTGTTTTCTCCTTGGAAACCAAAGTTTCCTAAAGGCTGGAAAAGTGACAAATCACAGCCTGCCCCCTAGTAAAACAGTGGTAGGTTATTTTTTTCTATTTCTTTCCACTGCATCCATTTGTGTTATATATTTCATTTTGTGGCTTGTATTATTAAAATATTTCAAAGTCTAAAATAAGAGTTAATCAAACTTGGGAACAGAATTGCATCTTGATATTCTCTCGTTAGGGTTTTCTGTTTTCTACAATGGAAAAGCCCTCAATAAATAGAATCTTATGGCCCATAGAAGATCAACCACAAAACTCTGTGTCTCATGCCTCAGCAACTAAAATGAAACTTAACAAAATGAACTAATATATTAACAAAGCTTAATTGCAGAATACCATCAAAGTATGTGAATTTTAGGTTGGCTGTAGGTTGTGGTCATCACTAGACTTTAGGGACACTGAATTTAAAGTGGCCGTAATTGTCTCTAGATTTTTAAGGAATAATCATTAGAGAAAGTTGACGTTTTTATAATAATCAGCACATAATAAAATGATCGCTTTACTTGTATATAGCTAAATTCAATCAGAGTGTAATGTGGACAGCATGTTAGTTAATGTAACTCCTCCTTAGTTAATGTAATTCCTGTTTGGGGTTCCTGTCAGTGTGGAGTGTGCATGGTCTCTCTTGACTTTACCAGGTGCTCTGGTTTTATGCTAATTAATTCTGATTGTCTACTGTTATTGTTCTCTTCCTGAGTGTTTGGTTCATGTTGATTTCCTACTTATGGATCCCAATGGAATCTGTACAGACTGAGTTACAAACAAATAAGCCTGATTGGCTGAATAAACTTTCATTTGTACCCTTTCTGTGGAATCAGATTTCAGCTTTCAGAATGAAGTACAGGATATACTGGTTAGATTGTCATGATCCACTTGCTAATTTCCCAGAACCCTGGCTATAACTAATTCCTAGTTAAAACACTCATGTTTGGCCTTCAGAATTATTGTTTGAGCCTTTTGCAAGCAATGGGAAAGTCACAACCGAAAAATGAAACTCATTAATAGAATATGAGGTAAAAGCAACAAAACCTCAGAATGACAATGAGTGAGAGGAGACCATTCACCTATCAAGCACTTTTGGTTCTCTTTTTTCCCACATTCTTCAAAATGTGAAAATCTGCAGTGGCCTCTATCTAATCAAAAATCCAACCAAGGAAGGAGAAAACAAACATGAGAGCCACAAAGACAAGAAACCATTGGCTGTTATTGAACCAGGACCCCAGAACTATAAGATAACAGTACCCCCCTCCAATGACTTTGCATCCAAAAGTATTCACAAAGAGTGTAGAAATTCCCCACTGATGATAAAGGGAGCCGCAGTAAAATATGGGTATATCAAAGTCATGAGTGAATGTACAACAAAAACAAACACAATGGTAACAGTTTTGATATTTGGGAGTACACAAAAACTGAAACATACATATCCCTCTACCATTCCTGGCATGTCTTATATCTTTTTCAGACAGTGACAAAATCAAAGGACCAGTATTTAAGTATGTATCTTAAGATACAGAGATACTGTGAGAGCATTCTCCAGTCTTCAGACTGAGCTGTTTTGAGAATCTGTGGATGCTACATATTTAAGAACTCAAAGAAAGCAAAATCAAAAGGCTTGTTTGGTTTATAATTAGTAACAACGGAGATTGGGTATATTATGGTAAGCTCAGTATAATTGCAAATAATAATCCTTTACAGCTCCCTGTGACTTTAATATAATTTGAAGGTTCTCAATTTTACTTACTACTTTTTAATACATCAGTTATTTTCTTTAAGTTGACACATTAAGAAGAGTAAATCAAAAAACATACGCTAACTAAATTCCCCAAAGACACATTGAAGTTTCGCACTGTACACAAGAATCTACTTTTCCTATCCCAGTAAGGCAAAGACACAGGCGAGAAATAATTTTAGTCACTTAGCAGTTGAATAGAGAAACAAAATGTTAGAATATATTGTTCAAAGTCTACAACTTAAGTCAATACTGAAATTATACAGTGCATTGGTAAGATCTCTTTAAAATGCTATGTATATTGTTTTCTTTCCTGACATGTTAAAGACATATTAAGACACCTGAAGAAGGCTCCACGGCCGAAACGTTGTGTTCTCTTTCTTCTTTTTTTCAGCATGGAATAAACCTATTACTTGTTCCTTTGCAGCCTACGCATGCTGACGCAGCTACCCACCTAAAGACATTGCAACTCTGGAGTCAATTCAAATAAGGATAACAAATTGAACTGACAGGTTAAAGAACTTAACTGTTTTTTTCTTAAATAGAACATATAACTCCTCTTACTTGTAACATTTCTTATGTTCTTATGTCCTTCTGATTCATCCTCCAGGTCTCACAATATACAATTGCAGATGTGTACAGCAGTAGCATAGTGTTTCAGCCCATTACATGGCGCTCTCGTACAATGTCATTTTACAGACACAATGAAAGCTTAAGTTATTTTTGTTATCTTCCGCCTGGCAGCTGTGCTATGGGCTGAACAAGATGTGTTTCATCAGTCTGTAATGTCAGCACTTCCCAGCACGCCCCTCTAGCTTGGTTGCGGTGTTTGTCTATCCGTCTGTCTGTCTGTCCCAGTCTAGTTTGCTCTCTTTCAGATCCCTGACAGCCTAGGATGGATTCCTGTCAGCCTGGGGTGCTCTCTGGGGTTTTCGTCGCCTACATCTCTCTAATCCCCTATGGCTTGTACTTCAATATGTCTGCCAAGCTCGGAACTTTGGATGGATCATTTGATTTTGAACTCTACATATTTCCCATCAGGGCAGGTGGTTGCATGTTCAGACGTGTGCGATTCAGATCTGCCCCCCATACTGCTGCTGATCATGCATGCAGACACAGTGCTTTCATCAGTGACAGGACAGTGAGGCTCCATGCTACTGGCCTTAGAGCAAGGAGACCTGTCAGAGGCCCTGAGGTCACACCTCCTAGATGTCACATCTGACTGGCTTGGGCCAGACAGAGGCTGCAAAGGACTCATTAGCAGTGGGAACAGGTCCTCTTTACAGATGAGTCACTCTTCAGCCTGTTCCATGCAGACGGGAGGGCCAGAGTGTGGAGGATGTATCGAGGTGTTGCGTTTCTTTTTTCCATCAGTATATTGCCAAGCAAACCTGTGCGTACAGTATGAGCACTGATTAAGGTAATTTAGCCGTGTATTTGCTGTATACACTTCTTCTGTGGAGGGAATTTATATACGTGTCATCATTTTAAAAATTTAGCACAGCTTTTAGAATAAAGATACTGCCTGTTGATCATCACTGATCTGATACAGCATGACAATTTCATACAAAACGTCTGAATTCAACCTCATAAGATTATGATGAACTCACTTTTCATGTCTTTGTTCAACAGTAGTTTAGATAACCACTAAAGTGTTTGATTAAGTTTGAGAATCAACAGAATCATCAATTCAAAGATTTACATAAAAAGTAAATTTATCATCCTGAATTTTGATCACAATACATTTCCAGTGTACAGAAACACCCACACATCGGTACTGCATGGCCCAGAATGTCACCTTCTCACAATAATTTACCAGGCAACTTGGTTTGTACAGAGCAAACCCCTCATCCATTACTGGTTTGGAATTTGGTTCATGACGTCATGCTGACTTTAATCTCAGAGCAACAGGTTGACTAATGTTCATAGTTAATTACCTCAACAAATGATACATTCTTACAAACATTCCCAGGTGTATATCCATACAATACAAATACCATTTTTAAAGCTCATTAACACCTTAGAAAACATGTAAAAGTAATAAGTAGGTTTTTATACTTTTCCACTAAATTCATTTTCCAGTATGAAGGGCCTTTCCATTTTGAGCTGACAGCTGACAACGGCAATATTGCCATCTGCTGGATTGACCGAAATGGAACTTATTACAGTAATGATTTTGAGTCTTAAAACTAATTTTAAAAATACACTTCAATCACTCAAAAATACTGTAACTAACAAATGAGTATAAAGCAGTACAATTACAAGCAAAATTTCCTCATTCGTGACAGCCATCTTCTGTTTTTCTAAAGTCAGTGCAAAGTATATGTCTGCCAGAAAACAGAGGTCTTGGTTTGTTGACTCTATCCATGTTAGAGAGACCCCTACCATTTCAATCACAATGCAATTGTCAGTTCTTAAATGCAAAAACGCTGTTTTCAGAACCAATAAGGAAATGTATGTTTATCATTCTATTATTTGACTCTGGGTTAAATGTCTTTCCAGATCAGTAAATACCTTAGGCCCTACATCAGGTTGAACTTTTCTTTAAATGGATTTATTTCCTATACGAGATACTAGCAAAAGCAAGCACACACAAATACCTACATGATTACCCAAGAGATATGAATGAGCCTATTTAGCAGAGTCTTACTTAGAAATGTGGTCATTAGGCATGTTATTTGGTATCTGCTTGCTCTCCTGCACTATGGCTTAAACACTGTTCATATTTCAGATTTCTCTGTCCACCTGTAATCACTTAGGTCTTGCTCTGCACAACAGCACTTTAATCACAGTCTTCCTAATTCACTTTGTCACTTTTAGTTGTATAAGTAAAAGGAAATTGCTGAAATCCATCTTTTTCTCGTCTGCATGGGGCTGGTGTGTCACTAACTGCTTTTATCTTCCAACAGCCACTAAATCTAATTGTGTATGGTAACGGATTAACCTCTGGGGTCAACAGTAGCATTAATACAGTGTTCAAAGAGAACTATGCACTTGAATTTTGTCAGGATATGCTAGGATCTGTTTTCAAAGCTTAGAGTGGTGCCTCAGATTCCCTAGTTGTATGCTGGCACATAGTGTGTCCTCATTAATTCATATATCAAACAGGTATGCTCATTGATAACTCGCAGGCTAGCTTTGTTGCCATGCTGTCTCTCACATCTCGGATCACAAATGATTGTTCTCCTCTACAGTTGTATTTAACAACCATCTTTCACTATTAACTAAAAAGGCATGAGTGTGATTTGCTGAGCATATATATATTCTCTGTAAGAGTAAATGGTTCAGGATCTGCCACGTAGAAATGTCTTGCCAAGCTTCACTAAAGACTCATTAAAGCAGGCACCTGGATCATGAATGGAGAACCTGCAAATCTGCGTGACTGTATAACATTGTCACAAGAGAACAATACATGTCTTTATGAAATCGACATTGTGTGCAAAAACATATGGTGTTTCACTATATCTCAGGTCCTTATGATCCCTGAATTATTTCTTTTGGCAGTCCATGACTTTTTTGGACTATATTAATACACGTCAGTTTTTTTTATAGACTGAGATGTTTCTTAAAGTTCTAAAATCAGCACTTAAAATATTTAATAAAGATATTCTGTTGTGATACTGTGGGGTAACATCTGGTTACAATGACAATACATTAACAAATGGTCGGGAGTTTATGCAGCCATACTGTCAGACTAATGTGAGTCTTATAAATAATATTTGGAATTTAACCTCGAAATACAAAGAATTTCTATTGGTAGATTTTTATCTTTAATATAGTATGGTACAGTGAGCGTTGGGTAAATTGTCAGACTAGGCTTATATCTCGTTGCTTGAAGTTAGAGAAGCTGCTTACAAAAACATAAATGGACATTTTTATTGTAGACGAGTTGAATTTAGGTACTCTTTTGACTAAAGTAAAAGTAATTTGAGGGCCTCAAATTAAAAGTAATTTGAGGTTAGGAGAAAAAAATCTCCTAACCTTTAAAATGTCCAGTTAAATGAGAAATAATGTAATTGAAGCATTTATTAATACTATACCAGAAAAGGAACAATAGAATGCACAGAATGTACATCGCAAAGTAGTGGTTTATTTTTCAAGTATGCAATATGTAACATGTGACCCACATGTGGAATGTACTGTCAAAACACCTTTCTTCCACCTAAGAAATATTGCCAGATTACGTTTTATGTTGTTGCTAACTGTTGCTGAAAAGCTGTGTAACACTTTCTTCTTTTGCCGAATTGACTACTGAATTGCTCTACCTGCTGAGATTTCTAAATACACATTGAACAAAATACAGTATGTCCCGAATTCGTCTTCCAGAATCCTGACCAGGTCTAGTGCAAGTGATCACATTACTCCTGTCCTGCAGTCATTGCACTGGCTTCATGTCGACTTCAAAATCTTCACGGTCACCTATAAGGCTCTACATGGCTTATCAACTCGGTACCTGTGAGAGCTGCTACTCCTCATCTCACAGCCTTCATTCCTAAAATTCTGTTCTCCTATCTGTTCCCATAGTCCATCTACACTCTGGGCAGTAGGCCTTCTCCTGCTATGCCCAAAGCTCTGAAACTTAATCCCCAAGGATATCAAAGAGTCACCTTCCCCGAGCTGTTTCAAATCAAGATTCATTGTTTTAGAAGGGCTTTTACTTCTGTGTGCCCCTTAGCTCCTATTGTATTCTGTGCCCCCTTTTACTACCTGCTCTCATTTTTATATTCTTTGAGTATACTGTATTTCATGTATTTTTCATTTGTTTTCTTGTTGCACTGTAAAGTACTATGTGACGCTACTTTTAAAGGTTACTGTATAAAAATAGTATATCTATTGTTTATTATGTATAAAGTTCAATTGCTTCATAAAGGAATTTAAAAGTTGTTGATTCATTGGAAAGACCAAATCACCTACCTCACTCAGAGCTGTTAGAACAAATTTGAAAGTACTGTACATGCTCACCTTCTTTCATGTTAAGGCTTAGTGTAATGTTGTTCTTTAATGCCAATTTGGCCTTTTCCTTATAAACATCTTTGCTTTGCATCGTTATGGATTGTGACTGGATCATTGCTAAGCTTACTGCAGTCAATACACAGAGATGGACTTTTTACCCTCTCACCCTCTCACTTAAGTCCTGGCTGTGAAGTCCATTTGATATGAACCAAGCCTGGAACTCCTGGTAGGCATCTTCCCTCTGCTCACATGGCCATCTATAAATATGTGTCCTGCAGGGCCAGGCATCCAGGCTGCAACCCTTATGACTAATGTCTTAAATGTTTAGGCCCTGAATATGTACACAGCACATTGTAGCATAGATTATTGTGTGTGTTTGCATGGACTTCACTACATCAGTGCTGCAGTAGGTTGTACAGGTTGTACAGTACATTGCCAGTGTTTAGTTAACGTCCACATCAGCCCTGTCCTCCCCAGCTGAATATGGAACCCTGCTCCCCAGACACTGTGCCACTTAATTTTCATGGTCCTATAGCTTAGCACCCCTGGTGCTTAGATGCAAGATGGCAGGTTTGGCCTTTCCTCAGAAAGCTGTGAGGAACATCCTACCCCTGCTCAGACACCAGACCAATTTGAGGAAAGACAATTGGTCATGGGATGCTTTGAAAACTAGGAAGGTGAGGCCTCCAAGAGGTAAAAAAGGAGAGAACTGAAAGAGAGAACAAAGAATCCCATGTAGGAAAATGGCCAATGAAAAACAAAAGTTTTCATTTTGAGAGATTGATTTTAAAGGCAGCTAAGCAACTTAGTTGTCCGACTATGGTTTAGAGAAGGAAAGAAGAAGTCAATTTGATGTTCAGAGGAGAGCTAAGGATTTCGGTGATTTGCTTTTTTCTCACTTGCTAAGACACTCCGTCCCCTAGCTGTGAAACAACCAATTGTATAAATATACTAGTTAAGGGGGTTGACTTAGACCCTGTCACCATTAAAGCTGGTAAAATATATATATACTGTATAGTTGGAGTAGAAAGTTTGTAAATATGTTGAGAAACCTCTTCAGTTTTTAAAGATCATGATGCACCGACAACTTTGTGCTTAAAATTCATGAGTTCAGTTTCTACTTGGCATAGGGCCCTACATAGCCAAGAGCCATATGCCACAAGTAATTTCACAAATCTGTAATCAGTAGTATGTCAATCAGCACAGAAAAGAGAAAAACAAAAAACTCCTTAAGAAGAAAATAAGTCTTGGGACTTAAAGACTGATGGTTTACCTCCCTTCCTTATTTCAAACTGGAGAAAATACTGTATCTGTTTTAGAAGAGCATATTGCATTTCCAGTATTCAACAACAATTTAAATATGAATTAAATGTACCTGTCACGATATTAGTTCCCCCTCCTTAAGGGTGCTCCAGCCCTATCACTCAAGACTTTATTCCATGCACCTGCTCCCTATTCCCTGCCCACCTTAAAAGCCAGGCGCTGACGCTCTTCCGGGCTCTGCATCTGATTTCCATATCGTGCGAGTCCGGGACCAGGAAGCGCCTGGTCCCGTTAAGGTTTTAACCTCCGTTCCCGTTCCTGTTCCCCGTCCGCCGGTTCCGACCCGGCCTTCGTGGTTTTTATTCCGAGTTCTGATGGATCTCCTGGTTTTGGACTTACCTTCGTGTTTTGGATACTCTATGGATTATTCTTTGGGATTGTTCGCCTCGGCCACACCTCCCCCGTGCACCAGCGCACCTTGGACACGCCCCCCTGTCTTCAGCCCCGTTTTCCTGCATGACGTTTCCCCAGTGTTCCCCCACTTCGTCGGATTGTGTCGTCCGCATAGGGTCCGGAAAGAACTGTTCGTTACAGTACCATGAAATATTACAACCATATGCAGAGCTGAGCAAGTCTTGCTTTTATTTAGTTTGACCATTAAAGCAAATGGAGTTTAACTTTTTTATATTGACTGGTTTCTGTCTCCTAAGACCTCAGTCTTCACTGGCACCACACCATTCATAGGCATTAATGCCTCTGCAGCATTTTGTGAACTGTGCTTTATCATCATCACTCTTCTTTGAGGTTAAACTTTGATCCACAATCCATCCTCATCCTCTCATTTATATATCTGTAGGACACATTTTAATAAGTGCTTATTAATCCCGGTATCATGAAGCTTCCCAAAAATGTCACAAATGACCAAATTCTTGTGTGTAATTGAGTGTTAATATGTGCCACTCATATTCCAACAAGGTTCTTTTAGAAATTTAGGACCTCAGCTCTATTTCAGAAATCACATGCCACAGCATGAACCTTTTCACATTCATTACTGTAAATCAGTCTGCACTCTGCCCTTTTGAACCTCCCTTTTTCTACTACCTATAATGGCCATCTCATCCAAACCACTGCTCATTAACTAATCATGTGTTACAGACTTGTTGTCATGGATGTTGAAAGGGACGAACCGTGGAATGGCAGGAGAGCTGAAAAGACCCTATGCGTAGCAGCGGGACAGGGGTTAACCCGGGCTCAGCAGTTCAGGAGTCATATAGAAACCAATGCCCTCAGACCAATGCCATCCGAACGTCAATGCTGAGCCCAGGGGAATGAGTGACCCAGAAATATATAACCCCAGAGAGAGAGAGACACCGGAACGACAGCAAAGCAGAGGAAACTAGGGACAGGACAGAGTGGGAGTGCCCTCTGGCTGCAGAGGGCATGACTGTACCCCCCCTCCCCTTCATGGGCGGCTCCTGACCCCCATACAAATAAACAAGCTGCACAGCACTGGGGGGAGGAAAAACCTCATTTAACTGAAAGGAAACCTCCAGGAGTCCACGGCTGAGAGCTGCCCCCTCCTCCAGGGTATAAACCTTTATTGGGTAGAGGAAGGGGGTTCAGGTAGAGCCCCGGAGACTTTAAACAAAAAAAAAAGCCATGTACACAAGCAGAAAGCACAACAAAAATAAACCTGGGAGACCAGGGAAACGAACCACAAAAAACAGATAGGAACCAAAAATTCTGAGACACAGGGGACAGGGGAACCAGAGAGAAGGGGAAACCAGGAAGTGAAAAAATCAAAATACCAAGCAAAAAACAAAAAATAAAAACACAAAAGTCTGGGAAAAATACAGCAGACTGGGCAATAGGCACATTCAGCATTGTATCACTGATATCAGAGTAGAAAACAAGAGGAAAGCCAAGCACTAGACCCGCTCACAGGCATGGCTTTCCAGAGTGATATCCAGCAATAAGAATAGAAGAACAGCAAAAAGACTCACCAATCTATTGCTGATATCGGCAGAAGACAACCCAAGGAAAGCCAGGCACTAGACCTGCTCACAGGCATGGATGTCAGCAAGGTGATATCCAGCAATGAGAATGGGAGAAGAAAAAAGGCTCACCACCCTATCGCTGATATCGGAGTGGAAAACCAGGGGAAAGAGGCACGGATGACCAGAGTGATATCCAGCAATGAGGATAGGAGGGCCAGCTCAACATTCAATTACAGATGCCAGAATGACAACTCGAGGAAAGCCAGGCCAAAGCCAGCTCACAGGCATGGATGTCAGGAGAAGCATCCCACAATTAGAATAAGAGAGCTGAGAAAAATAAAGCTCGCGGGGTCAGTAGGAGGCTCAACATTCTGTCTCGAATGTCGGAAGGGACAAACCGTGGAATGGCAGGAGAGCGGAAAAAGACCCTATGCGTAGCGGCGGGACAGGGGTTAGCCCGGGCTCAGCAGTTCAGGAGTTGTATAGAAACCAATGCCCTCAGGCAGCGGATGTGGGGCGACCTGGTGCTTGATGGGTCTCAGGACATCCGAACGTCAATGCTGAGTCCATGGGAATGAGTGACCCAGAAATATATAGCCCCAGAGAGAGAGACAGCGGAAGGACAGCAGAGCAGAGGAAGCTAGGGACAGGACAGAGTGGGAGTGCCCTCTGGCTGCAGAGGGCGTGACACTTATTGTTGCTGGTTCTTTATTTATTGAGGAATCACAGTTGAGTCATGAAATCCCCTGAGCACTAGCTTGCTGAAGTTCATCAAGCTGACATCAGATCTGACCTTATCCATTTTAATCAAACTCACCATTTTCTGCAATTAAGAATTCTGCGTTGGTGTTTCTCATTTGTTCTCCTTTTCACACTATACCTCAGAGCAGTGCATTCAGAATTCTTCCATTCTTTCAGACTTTTTATACCATTTCATATGTTCAATTTGCTAATCATATCAACATTCAGATTCTGTGTTTAGGTTTTATAAGCTAACAGTTCTGCATAGGCATTATAAGGTCACTATCTCTTTTTTGTCGAGTTCCAACATCCTTGTCCACAATAAAGAATGCCATTTGGACAGCCTTTTCCTTACAGGTTGTCATTTTCCTAAACCAGACATCATACATATACAGTAGCTGAATGAACTGAATCATTCCTCTTCTCTGTCTTAATTAGGGAACTACCGAATGTACTACATTGTGTTTCAAAATAAACTTTCAGCAAATTACAAATCCTTCAGGGTTGCCAGCTTGCAGTTTTAATATCATTTATTTAATTTATGATATAATGAGTCTCTAGACATTGAAAATAAAATGAATGCTCTAAATGAGTAGTTCATTCACGTGTCCAGTAAGGATGAAGTTAACAACTTGCCTCAGAAGGACAACTTGAATAATATTAGGACATAAGAGGTATTAGGAGGACATAAGAGGACATAAGTGCATTTGGAACTAAAAACACTCAAGATTAATACTGTAAATCTTCAGAGACCAAAAGTAATCTACCGAGTGTACTTGTGCAAGCAATACATATTAATTCATATTTCTGTTAATAATGAAAAAATTGTATTCATAAGATATTGACAGAACTGGTCAACAACTGGTGACTGACAGGAGTAGTAGCCCTGGAATGTAGTATTGCTAATGTAAAAGCTATCCATAAAAAGGGTGACAAAACTCAACTAAGTAATCAGAGCCCAAGAAGTCTGACTTCTGTTACATGAAAGGTAATGGAAATATTAATTAGAATTAAACAAGAGAATCAATAAGATTCCAGGCTATAGTCAGCTATGGTTTAGAAAATATACATCTTGGTTAGCTAAGTTGGTAGAGGTGTTTGAACAAGCAACAACAATAATTTAAACTGGCAACTTCAAGCAATAAGCAAGGAAATCTTCTAAAAAGTTTAACTTGACAAAACCATTTGACAGCTTTGTTCCTAGTGAGCAACTGAACTGAACTGAACCATTTAAACAGGTAAGTAGACAAAATACTTTATAAGTAAATGATTGCTGAGACACAGTGTTGAAATAAAATGGAAATCATGAAACATACTTACATATTTTTTTCTGGTAGCTTCATATTGCAGCCAAAACATTGCGGATATTGTACTGAAGCATAAATAATTGTTTATTTTTATGGAGCAGTTTTTCCTAACAGGGGACAGGGTTCACCAGATTGTCAAACTGCAAATTATCAGTGGAGGAGAGAACAAGTTTATTGAAGTGAAATGGTTTTTGTGTAACTGCGGTTTCCAGCAAAAAAACAAACAGACGGCAGCCATATTTTCACTGGGAGTTGTACTTTTTAAATTTAAAGAAAGGCAGAAATACCTGGACGGGAAAAAGGGAGCTGAAAAAATTCTGATTGTTTATCCATGGTAAAACCTGTTTTTTATGTATTTATTGCTCAGAAAGACTTGCTGGAATGACTGTGAAGGACTATTTAATGGTGTATTCTAGAATGTAAGTGGAGCACAACCAGAATTGATTGGAACAAAATGAATATCCAAAATAACAACATTGCTGTGTTTTTATTTTTTGACGTCTTAAAGGATTTCTTCCTGGTGATAAATAAATAAACAAGTATATGAGGAACACTTTATGAAAACTATCCCTGGCTCTGGGGTGAAAGAGAAACCCAATGCAGATTGAGCACAATGAAAAGTTTTATCTGATTGATACTTGGCAAATGCTACTAATTCAAGACAAGCCTTTCATAAACTTGCCTGACTCCAATTTGAGTATTATTTCATCCAGCAAAGAGAAATGATTGTATCTTGAATGAATAGTGTGGTCTGTTTCAAAGTAAACATACCATTCATGTAAAAATCCAGCAGACTGTAGGTGTTCTGTTGTGGAAATCACAGACTAGGGAGTAATATTCTCCCAGAGACAGAAAACCTATAACACAACCATTAGCCAACTGAAAACAGCAAAGCT
Source organism: Lepisosteus oculatus (assembly GCF_040954835.1). Classification (NCBI taxonomy): domain Eukaryota; kingdom Metazoa; phylum Chordata; class Actinopteri; order Semionotiformes; family Lepisosteidae; genus Lepisosteus; species Lepisosteus oculatus. The sequence continues at coordinate 56,479,534 of NC_090697.1, read as the reverse complement.
CAGAGAATATGCAGTGAAGTACTGTATACAAATACAGTAGATCTCCAAATCCTGTAAGTATCCACAGAGCACTGTAAAGGCAGTTTTCAACATGTCTTTTTCTTTTCTGAGAGATATTTGTTCTTGGCCACATATTCTTTTTATCTTCTAAAATAGCATCACTGATAAAAATATTGAACCTACAACATTGTATAATCATTGTGGCAGGTCTCCCTCCCAGCAGGGGGCTTGTGAGGCCTGAGCACATGGGAATCCTGATGACAACAAATTGTGTTTAAATAAAAGAGATTTTATTTAACAGAAACATTCTGTTTATACGTGACAAAGACTTTCTCAAAACTAACCTAACACCCACTAACACCATGAGTCTTTTTGTATACCAACCTAGTCTGAATTAATCCCATGTATGAACATGGCTTATACTGTAGCCCTTCACCAACTATCTAAGAAAATCAATGCACCAGATCTGAACCAATGAATAAACAACAGAAGCCTTAACAACCTCTAGTGGCAGGTCAACTGAAACAACTATCTTCATTACCAACATCTTCATGCTGGTCTGCCACAAATAGTAACATTGCAAAAAAGATTTCAAGATGGCTGGTAGTACAAATCTAGTGAAAAAACAACATTTGGAAATACTACACCATTTAAGGATTCATAGACACCTACAATATCTATATAATATTAATTAATTCTACTCTCTGGAACTGGACTGTTGGTGCTGTTACTCAGACAACTCCCCCATCTCCAGTCTCGGCGGGTGTTCCCCCACATGTTCTTCATCTATAAAAATGGGAGTTCAGTTGCATTTCATGTGCTGGCGAATGCTACACCCCTGAATACACTCAGTGTGATAAGCACTTTCCTTTAGGAATTAAGGACAATACTGTAAATCTCTGGTTATGCTGCCAC